>NC_141266.1:8960000-9420000 GCF_054856545.1 Hippocampus guttulatus | reverse complement strand
TAGCAATGGTCCAGAATGTTGTTTTTTCTGATGAAACAATCAATGTGCTGCTTATATCTGGGAAGTTCATGGTAAAATTATGCTCTATTAAAATCAGCCAAGATGATGAGGGGTGATTCTGGATGCTTTAGTTCGAGTTTGTTTACTTGGTCAGCCAGCGTTTGTAGCGCTGTGTGCACATAAGATTGCAGTGGGATGTAAACACCTGCGAGTATGAAGGAGGAGAACTCACGTGGTGAGTCAAATGGCTGACAGTTTAGAAGCAGCGACTCCAAGTCCGGGCTGCAGTGGGTGATGAGCTTCATGACATCAGTGCACCATTCATCGTTGATATAGAAGCATATTCCACCACCTTTTGATTTCCCTGATAACTCCAGGTCGCGGTTCGCTCAGTGGAGTCGGAAGTAGGTGAAGTGTGGTGTCCGGGTGGTTTCGGGGAATGTGCAAAGGTTTTATTGGTCCTTGTGAGAAGAAGAAATTCATCCATCTTGTTTGGCAGAGAATGTAGATTGGCAAGATGGATCGATGGGAGCGGGTTTCGAAATCCACGCTGGCAAAGCTTGATTAGCATGCCAGTTCGCTTCGCCCTCTTCCGGCAGCGTTTCCATGCGCCGTACAGAGCAGCTTCGAAAAACCTTGTGGGTTTGTGCGTGTTGGTGAAAAATGTCTGAACGCAGAATCCCTAATGTCTTCTCTTGAGTAAGCAAGTGGCGTAAGGTTGCCAAAAATGAACAAAAATGACAAACAAAGACAATATTAGGGAGCAAGTAACTCGTGCCGACCCTATCTTGATAAGGTCCTACTTGTATGATGCATGCAGAATCAGCGAGACTACCCATTTCCATGTCACTCTTATTCACTCAGTTTTTCTTGATTTGTCTTTTCTTTTCCATATCTCGCCAGAGCTTCTTAGCTGAGCTCAGATTGTAGTATACAAGGCTTGTTTGAGGCTTGTTTGCATTTAGACACCGCTCTCTGGGCACTTGGTAAACTTGATGAGAGGAGGGAGATGGGGGTGGTGGAGGGAAGTGGGCACAGAGAGAAAGAGAGAGAGAGAGAACACACTGGATAATATAAATTCATTATGTAAATCCACAGCTCAAATAAATTGACAGGTGGGTATTACACCCGAGAGAAGCCGAATCAAGAGCATGAAAGCATTAGTCCCACTCACCCTTGACCTCCACCCTGGACCTGCTCACCGAAGTGTGCCTGTTATGCATACTAATGACTCAAGAGAGGCCGTCCTAACAGCAACACTGCAACAGATGTTGTTTTCTTACACTGGTAGCTGGAGATGCTTTCATCCTTGATCTAACCAGAATGTAAACTATGCTGACAGGAAAACACTTGAGCTGTTCCTTGCTGGTGGTACCAGGTTGCGCTGGCACCACTGGAGACAAGTCTTTCTTCCAATAACTGATAATTATTATTTCTTTGGAGACAGAAATTAAACATTTTCGGTGACAGTAGGTACATTGCCAACATGATTTTATTTTTTTATGATTCTGATTATTTTTTTCTATTTCAATAGGAAAGAATGACTTAAAGTTGCTTAAAGAAATCCAACAACCAGGAATTTTTAACAAGGGGTTCCACTGTCCTACTTTTACTCAAAAACACTTGACATAATCACAGTGAGGTTCAAATCTGAACTTTGACAAGTTCATGTCATAAAGATCCATTTCTATTGAGCCATTTTGTGTTGGAAGTGTCGAATGTGGTGAAGATCCTTTACTGTCAATTAGTATATAAATAGTGCATCAACTTTATCTGTTAGCATTATATCCACAGCATAAGAGGTTACATGTTTATGCTCGCACGCAACCCTCACAAGTACAAACGAAATGGATGGCTGGAAGGATGGCCGAAAACACAAAATGCACTGTTTTGTCAATTGGCCTCTGGGTCAAACAGGATCTTCATCCAATCAACTTTTTCAAATATGTTTACCCTGATTGAAAAATGGGCTGAAAAAGCTATTTTACCTTCACATTGAATTTAGGGGTTTTTTTGTGTTCCAACAAATCTATGATGAATGTATTTGTCATGTCAAGGCTGTTAAAAGTCAATGATCGTGTTGAATACAAACCATCGTTTGTACTATTTAAAGCATTCAACACGTTATTACTGATCAAACTGCAACTTTTTTTCACAATAAGAGAGCGAGTTCAAAAATTGGAGGGCATGGAGATGTAGTCTGCGTTTTACCCTGAGTCAGCTGGAACAAGTTCCAGCTCCCTGCGACTCTGAACAGGATAAGCGGCATCGAAAATGAAAGGATGGAGGGATCCACTTCATCAAATCTTCCTTTCAAATTCAACAGGCAATCTGAGGGAGGAAGAGGTGTCACGAGTGAGCAATCACATGACAAGTATGATGGTAGTCGTGGTCATAAGCATTTAATTGGCCCAGCAGAATTCCAGACAGGCGCCACTGAGTGCTGACCTAAACACTTTTGGCTGGGTGGGTGAGTGGGCGTGACTTTAAGAAGCTTCAAGGCCAATTGCTGGTTTGAGCTAAAAGGAAAGACAAGTGCAAGAGACAAACAAGTATGGGGAGATGAAAGCAAGCATAGGCAGTAATAATGAGAAAGAGGAGCTGAACAGATGAGTGTTTATCCAGAGCTTTAGCCCAATATTTCTCTTGTTGTGTCTGCTCAGGGTAAATCCTTGAACCACATGGACAACAGGCTGCTCCACAGAGATCCTGAGAACAACTACATCAATCTGAGTCTTTCTGAGCTCTAAATGACTCTCGTTCACACACAAATGTTTTGTGCGGTGTGTGATGTTGCAGAAGTGGATCATTGTATAGTTACGTTCATTGTATCACTCGTTCAAATAACGATAATAACAATAATAATGTGTTCAATGATTTCTAAAATGATTCAGAGGGGTCACTGGGCGATGTTGATGACATCACCCACATTTGTCTACGGACTGTAGAATCTGTCCGTCAAATTCACCTGACACTACCTTTGCAAATCGTCGCACACGGTTCCATAGGCGCACAGTTTCGTCAAATTTTAACCGCCAAATAGTCAGGGCCGCCAGGTGCATGTCAAATGAAAGGATAGGATTGCCAGCTCGACTGATTGTCAGGACAAAGGTGGCCACTGTGTCATATTTAAGAGGTTAGAAAAATTGATTCTCATTCAAATATTACATATGACCAAACTTGCTCGAGGCTGAAATATGCAATGATTGTACTGTCAGGGAAAGTCAATTTTATAAAGCATTCTTATACAGCAGCTCTTCATACATAATGTGGTATTGCCCGGGAAAAAGGAGTTGCTGGGCAGTGTAATGCTGCAAGTTTTGCGATGTCATTTTACACCACTAAATCCAATTTTTTATGCAGCCTCCTTTATCTCCATGACGATAAATCACTTTCCACTTCAAGATAAAAGTATCACATTGTCTGCACTTCTTTCCCAATAATGTTACAATCTACTCAGAATGCAGTTAGTTGCCAAACACAAATACTGTACTTTGCACTCCAAAAAAGGCAAAGGTCAAAAGGTTACAATGACACATTTGTGTTCTGCAGAGGGTGTATCATTTGCATTTGAATAAAACAAGAGCCAAAAGAACAATGGTAATAATAATGTTGATGATAACATGCCACAAGTCCTAACTATGACAAGAAGAGTTTCAAGTTACTGTCGCCACAGAATTAGACTGTCGCTGGACAATTTAGAACAACGTCATGCCTTGCTCTTGCTCATTTTGAAAAGCGATGTTGATACAACTAATACTACGAGTGTTGTGCTCAAGCTGTGATGGAACGCTACAGATCTGACATATTGCTGGCTGCAGCTCTGATGCTTTGATTCGACTGCAAAGGTAAAAATGGGCCAATCAGGGCTCCTCCTTCCAGGCGTTGGAATCCAGTGGGCTGGATTTGACACGGCTTTCTTCCTTGCTTCTTGTACTGTGGCAAGAAAAAATATTTCTTCTCTTTCTGTTTTACTCTGAGAGTTGTGGAAGTTCATGAGAAGTTGATGGACTGATCAAATTTACTTCCTGCAACAAAACCATTACTCTACTGTAATGAGCTCATTATTATGCACGGATCGTCACTGTAGTTCATTACATACTGAATTAGCATCACGTTATGGGCATTTGCATCTCAGTAATATCAGCGAAAAGACTGACAAAGCTGGATAAAGTAGCCTGCTAGAGTTGGCTATTGCAGAGTAATAATCAGACCAAACAAAAGGAAATACGCAGTATGTAAATCAGTCATACCTATTGTCATGACCATTTGTATGTGGGAGCGACATAACATAAAACAAAAAAACATTTTTGCCTTGAAAATGAAGATGAGAAGGAAGATAAACCTCAACCAAACCATAAGGAAAAAGAATGAGAAACTACTTTTCTTCACACAATTTGCTACGGCACCTTATGCAAGCACAGCAGAAAATCTTCATTGAAACGTTGTCAAAAATAGTGTTGTACTTTATTGGATGAGGGGAAGTCTCTTATCAGTCATGCTCAAAAAGCCTGTCTAAGTAATTGGAAATGCTTCAGTGCAGTGAAGTAGTCAATGGCAAACCTGTATGGGAATCAATGTCCCACACAACAAACTCACACGCATTCTGGAGGCTTTTTCGGTATCAATCACAATCACACTGGACTGAATCGATTGCTAAGTCCCTGTTATAATATAATATATTCATGTATATTCTGCTTAGCCTTAAGAGGGTCACAGGCGTCTGGAGCCTCTCCCAGCTGACATTGGGCAAGAGGCAAGGATCAATGAACCAAAAGCCACAGACAGACAGACAGACGGTGTAGAAAACTTTTTCTTTATGAATATCAAAAATAAAAGTTATTTGTTTAAATCTTGGGATAAATATCCGCCAATAGTGTTAGGGTTAAGTAAGCGGTCCGCTGTATATGCAGACTGATGAAGGAAGCAAACAAAGAAAGACAGAAAGAAAAATAAGCTGATACTTCCACAAGCTGACTGACCAAGGTGAACGAGCAACATGTCGAATTCAACCCAGGGTCTCAAATGCAGAGATGGGGAATCCAGGTCCAGAAAGTAAAAAACCTGCGGTCTGCCTCAGTTTTGCTTCAGCCACAGGTGCTTCTACTCAACCGGAAGGTAAACCAGGTTGTTTTCATCTCTGCTCAAATGGAACTAATGCCATAAAACACACACTTGATCACTTAAGACATCCAAAGGGGTCCTCCCTGTTCTTTGGAGAGAAGCAGACATTATTGCAGTGAACCTGTTGCAGAAGTAATAGCGGTAAAAGCAACAGAAACTTTTTCCCTGATGAGTCATCTTGGCAGGTGAGGGAGAGAAGAAATAAGTTCCTGCAGAGAAAAATGTAATGCTAGCACTGACAGGTTTGTCGCCAAACGGTCTCAGCTTCATTGCTTTTGGTCTGCAGACAACTTGTACCAACAACCTTCACCACCACACTGTATAAGACCACCACGGAAGCCTCCCGGTAATCTTGTTAGGGCCAATCACAACCATGCCATATTTACAAAAGCATTGCATGGCAATCCGTCATTTTTCTCTCTTTCCTGCCAGGTCTTTGTACTGGCCCACGCGCATCCACGTGTAGTGGTACTGCAGAGATCTAAGATGTTGATACAGTACTAAAATGTCCACCTGCCAAAATCTACCGAAGTTACAAAACTAAAACTGAAAACAGAAATGCGCTATTTCAACACATTCTGCAAGTACTCTGATTGAATATGCAGTTTGAAATGTGATAACTTTTCATTTGTATAACATTTTACCACCAACAGAAAAAGTACGTTTCACTACAGTAGAACTCCTCTACAACGAAATCATGTTTGCAGCCAGAATGTTTTCACAACAGGGGACTTTTCACTCTAGCAAATTTGATCTCAGATGCAAACACACACACACACACACGCACACACACACACACAAAACGTATATGTGTACACTTTATTTTTATTCCAATAGTGCATAAGTATGAGCATACACTTATTTGACATTTCATATAGCCAGTGTAGAAAGAAAAAAAACGGGAAAGAAATAGCGAAATTTACGATCAGCATTCACTTTCACTTACATCAATTTCTTGCATAATGTCTTTTACTTTGCTTCCTCCATCTTTCATTTTTATGACTTTTATCCTGTCTTCAAGTGTAAAGCTTTTCTTTTCTTAAATCCTTGGTCTGCAAAGGTCCGTTTTGTCGCCATTTTAGCAATGCAACGTGCTGCGTCTGAAACAAACAATAACAAATACTTCCTGTACTACTGCGCATGTGTAAGCCACTGTGGTGTTTGCTGTTGCCGTTTCCGAGCTAAGCAGTAGGAGTCGCTGTGGCATGCTGAGGTTGGATTAGACTTTTGCGGAAGGCTTGTTTTCGTTGTAGTGAACCTCGTTGCGAGGCAAGGCAGAGAAAAAGATTTCGTATTACGCAACAGGGGGACTTTTCGTTGTAAGGGGAGCAGCAAAGTAGGAATGGTTTTCATGCATGAAGATTTTTTCACACTACGGGGTATTTTTGCCCATGTAGGTTTCGTTGTAAAGGGGTTTCACTGTATCTGGACTTTTAGGGGTGTTTTTTGGTTTGTTTGTTTTTTAGAGTATTTAACTCGTATATTTGTCGTATTATGTATATTTTGTCAATTTCAAGTTGTTGTCGTGGTATTGTTTCCTTTTTTTTTGCCTTCTGTTAAAGTTACAGTATATAAAATAACTGACCTGTTTTGTCAGTTCTTGTTATAGTAAAATATTTTGCAAATATATATCTTCGGTCACTGTCAATCTTTACAGCATATGAAACTACGGTTTGCAAATTGAGACGACTATACATTAGCAAAGATGTCATGCTGTACCGCCCCAAAAAGAGTGCAACCCAGTCTGTGCTGCTTCGGTTGGCCACACCAGTGTGACCAGTGCAAAAATGAGTGTAGAACCCTGTGACGTTCGGGTCAGAAATGAAAATCCGCAATACAGTAAATATTCCCATCCCCGGAATTCTACGGAAAGGAATATCCTTCACCCGGAATAAAAACCTATGCATTAACATTTTGACTACGATATTACGTTACCGGAAGTTGCGTAAGCGGAAATTCCACTACCCGTAACCCGGATGGAGATGTAATGCCGCGGGAGGTTAAATACACGCAACGCCCACGCATGCGACGGAAAAGACAACGCTGAGACAAGTTTTCACTTCGCGTTTTTCGATCATCAGATTCTAAACGACGACGTGCAAGTGAGTTTTTATTGCCGTGCGTTTTACTGTAATTGTGAATGATTTTAACTTTATTCACTTACGTCCTGTAGAACGCGGCACTAGCTTAAAAGCAGCACCCACTCGACACGACCGAAGAAACGTGTTCGCTTCGCCGTTTTCATTCATCAGATTCGAAACGAAGACGTGTAAGCGACTTTTTATTGGCGTGCGTTTTACTGTAATTGCGAAAGATTCTTTATTCACTTACGTCGTGTAGATCATCGCATCGAAACGTAGAAGAACTGTAACAACTGGAGCGCAGCGAGTGAAATGCATCCGTTTGAGCGAGGCTGGACACAAAGTTAAAAAGATCCAGCAGACACTTGGAGTCGGAAAGACGCAAATCTACGAAACTTTAAACAACAAGGCATCGATTCAACTCCTGATGACAAGCCACCATCCAGCAAGGAAGCAATGCAAATGGCAACAAAAATCCTTCAGTATGCACAAGAATTACCAGACATCAGTGATCAACCGGGACAGTTACTTGCAACTAGCAAGAAAACTGTATGACACACAGGCAAATATTGTCATAAACCAAAGAATGCATCCAACAAAACAATCCAAAATACATATTTTTTTCCCAAGACAGAAAAAAAATAAACATTAAAATACTTTACGTATTTTACTGTTGTGATTTTTTTTTGGATACACCTGTATTGCAGTTTTTGTTATATCAACAGTTTTTGGACAGTATATTTTTGTATTTTATTGATTGTGTTGTTACACGTGCATTTTGTCAACATACTTGCAGGTTCATAAAGGACATGTACCATGCTCATTTCCCAAATGAGGAATTTCTGTTATCAGGACAAATTGGACAGCGCAAACACGAGTCCGTACTAGAGAATATTTACTGTAGTGTGAATCAGCAGTAACCGAACCACGAAGTAGAAAGGGAACACGGCGTGTTATATATGCTGTATAATTTATAGCGCTGTAACCGGTCTATGGCAACATAGCAGGCAATCTGGATGAATAACTTTCACTGACAGTATTTATGTTATCATCGGGTGAATAACAACTCTGATGTGATGTACATGTCAAGTAAACGACCCACTTGTGTCTGCAGTTACTCCCAGTTCACCAAAGCTCTTCACTCGAACACATATGAACACCAACTTGATAACAACAATTAAGCAATTGCCCCACACTTTAGGATATACCTTAGGGAGAGAGAAATGTGAAAAGAGAATGATTGGGGACATACAGATCGAAGAAGTGGTGCGAGGAGTTGGATGAAGAGTAGAAAAGGGAGGGATGGGGGTAAGCGGTGGAAAAGAGAGTGTCTAGACAGCATTCATGATCCATCTGTCTGCCACTGCCACAGAAACAGCCAGAGGCTACAGCAAGATGGCCAACTCCATCATGACAGAAGCAGTTTCAACCTCTCTCATCCTTTTCCTTTCTTTTACATCCTCATTTTCTTTTCTTCTTTCTCAGTCTACTGATTTCTCCCTTTTCTAATCCCATGCCACTCTTTATAGTGCTACCATCCTTTTTTTAATCTCTCCTTCTCTCCCTCCAGCACTCATCCCTCTCTCTTTCTCTCTCTCTCTCTCAACCTCTCTGGCGGCACCAGAAAATTACGACGATTGTACTCTTTTCCCATAATGTTGGCTGTAGGCAATTCCAGACAGCTAAGTATTTTAAGTACCCAGCACAGGATTTTATTTAGTCGAAATGAAATGGACTCCCCTCAACAGTCAACCTGCAATAGAGGGAATAGTAAAAAGGATATAAGTAGCGTGCAGAGAGATGAAGGGTAGTGAGAACGACAAGAAAGTGAATGTACAAATGAGAAGATTGAAGGGTCCGCGGTGAAACCCAAATGTGGTCGGGTGGTGGGCAGCCAATGAGCGAGGAAATGATGAGAGGAAGCTGAAGAACTTGCCGGACATTTACACACCGATCCGGTGCCAAGGATGAAAGTGCTGCTGTTTAAAGTTTTCCTCCTCCTCCTAAAAGTTGTTGAGAGGGAACGGTGCAGCACATCAAAGTAAGCTGGCACACAGCCACTGCGCTCCAATGGCGTCCTTCAGCCTCTCTCCCTCCAATCTCACTCTCTGTGTCTCCTTCTCTCCGTTTCCATTGATTGTGGTGAGTCGAGGGACCACTCTCATCTCCCGCCCCTGACAGAGGTGCTCAGTAAGAAAAGTGGTGGTAGCTGGGGGGGCTGGCTCATGAAAGCGGCACAGAGGTTCAAACAAAAACAGGACTGAAACTGAAAGCTTGGAAATCTTTGATGGAACATGTGTCAGACTAATATCAAAGAGTCTTTAATTCAAAGAGCAATTAATTTTACCCTCCGGCACCTGCAGCTACGTTTACCTGCTACTGTTACGGGAGTGCCCGTTGTTAGAGCCTTACAAATTGATCCATAAAACGGGATTGAAAGCTTTTTTTTTTGTTTTTTTTCCATAGGGAAATGTTGAATGTGAAATTATGCACTGTCATTATTGCTATTTTAGGGTTACGGCAACATTCGTTTCTGTCCAACTTGTGGAAATAAGTTCACACCACTCGACGAAAAACAGCCACAATACCATCAAGGCATTCCAGTAAGTAGCAAAAAGGATTCCATTTTTTCTTTTTAAAGAACCGAGTAGTTTTATTATGCTTATCTCCCATCTTATTATGTTTATTCTCTTGCATAATGCTGCTAGCTACGACAATAATCCAACTGACATTATCAGGAGTACCATCAGCCATAAAACACTGATGACTGTCGCATTTGAGGGGAAATCACTGACATGCCACTAATCTTTTCATAGCCACTGGAGTGGAGAGTTCCATGAGCAAGAATGTGGAAGATTAGTACCAAAAATATGGACCGAGAGCTCTCGCTGGGGTTCAAGAATTTTTGCTTCCATACCTTTGGGATGAACTATGACAGAGATGGGAATCGGGCTCTCAAGTCTATCATCGGGGACCTTGACCGAATAAATGCTTTTCCGGATTCAGAAATTTCCATGCCACTCTGAGATTTGACAAATACTCTCGCACAACTCTAATTGCCCCACGGGGATAAATAAAGTTTTCTGAATCTGAATCTAAAAATAAGACTTTGATGCAACGGTTGATTCAAAAGGATACTAATTGCATATTTCTTTCTCTTCACAGTTCCTTGACACGCACTGATACTCCCTTTATCGGATTGCATCAAGATGAACCAGTTCACTTGCATATTAAGTTCTAGGATTTTGCATGAAACAATTCTTGAATGGATGTAAACTGCGCACAAAAAACAAAACTCTTTAAGCAAACAGAATGCAGTTTTCGCCATGCCTCGTCCCATCTGACTGCACAAAAAGCAAGTACAGTAAACCCTCACCAAGTTGCAAGCCACCATTTGCAAATGTTTCTGCAGAAGGTAAACTATTTGTTGGAAAAACATTCTTGTTCAAACCTATATGCTTTTTTTTAAAACTCTTTCTGTAATGAGAAGCCACACCTTTTCATAAGAAGTCACAACGTTTCACAAGTAAAAGCCTCATCAAAACACGACTATACATTCCGCAGAGAGCAGTAGAGTTCACGTGAAAGACAAGAAAAGAAGTGAAGGCGGCATCCTGCAAAGCACTCACAGTTGAAGATCCCCGGTGGAGGGTGCTGGGTGACCATGGGGCAGTTCTCCTCATCGCTGTTGTCCCCGCAATTATTGAGCTGGTTGCAGATCAGTGAGCCCAGACGCAAACAATTCCCATTGGTGCAGTGGAACTTGCACTCTGTTCAACCAGAGGGAAGTAACGTGAAAATCAGAGAGATCCTAACTTGGAGCAACTACTGTACCTAGAATCACTTCAAATACATTGTGCTGCACTTGCTCGTGTAGGTCGACAATTGCAAACATTACAAACATTGCGACAAAAATAGTGTACTGCAGTGGCATTCCAAGGCTGTTAAACTCACCCAGTAAAATTTTGATTGAACAGCAAAAATATATACCGTATTGGCCCGAATATAAGACGGCCCTGATTTTAAGACGACCTCCTCTTTTTCAAGACTCAAGTTTGAAAAAAGACTTTTTGAACACCAAATTAATTTTTCTACAGAAAATAATTACAGTACATCTGAAACAAATGATTATAACAATATATTTGAGAGAAAAAGCATATTATTTTGCCTCATTCAAATCTTAATATCTGAACATTTAAATATGTAAACTAACTAAACTATATGTAAAACTTCTGGTTTTTGAAATGTAAATGACATAACTTCTCCTCTGGTGCCGGTTAACACACTTTTCTCCGGATTGTCCCTACATTTCTCCATTTTTTGTTATCTCTTCTATTATTTTCTTCTCTTCTCTTTTCTTTCTTACGGCTATTATTTATTTTTCTTCTTCGTGCTACTGCTATTTTTAATTCTTATTCTTCATGACAGGGATTCACTTTGGCCTGGGGAGTCAAGTTCAGCATTTGCTTCAATGATATCTGGCGCCATCGAGCGTCGTGAATGGGTATAATGTCTAGACCCCGAATATAAGACGACCCCCACATTTTCAGTCTTATTTCAATGCAAAAAACACTGTCTTATATTCGGGCCAATAAGGTTTATATATATATATATATATATATATATATATATATATATATATATATATACACCGCCTCAGAAATGGAGCTACAATCAGTCACCTCCTCTACATGGATGACATAAAGCTGTATGCTAAGAGCGAAAGGGACATAGACTCCCTGATCCACACAACCAGGATCTACAGCAGCGACATCGGGATGTCATTCGGGCTTGAGAAATGTAATCGGATGGTGACTAAGAGAGGAAAGGTAGTCCGCACTGAAGGGGTCTCACTCCCTGAAGGAACAATAGCAGACATTGAGGACAGCTACAAGTACCTCGGTATACCACAAGCCAATGGCAACCTCGAACTGGCAACAAGGAAAGCGGCTACGGCCAAATACCTCCAGCGAGTGAGGCAAGTCCTAAGAAGCCAGCTCAATGGCAAGAATAAGACCCGGGCAATAAACAGCTATGCCCTGCCAGTGATCAGATACCCTGCAGGAATAATAAGGTGGCCAAAGGAAGAGATTCAGACCACGGACGTTAAGACCCGAAAGCTCCTAACCATGCATGGAGGGTTCCATTCCAAATCCAGCACCCTGAGACTGTACGCAAGCCGAAAGGAAGGAGGCCGGGGACTAGTGAGTGTGAGAGCCACTGTCCAGCCACCTGAGACGATCCAACACATAACTGCAGGGTGTAAGATGCTGGCAGGGAAAGCCTACATGGAACGCCATAACCAGGTGGCTGGCATCGTCTATCGAAACATCTGTGCGGAGTATGGACTGGAAACCCCAAGGTCAAAATGGGAAACACCTCCGAAGGTGGTGGAGAATGACAGAGCGGAGATCCTGTGGGACTTCCAGATCCAGACTGACAAGATGGTAATGGCGAACCAACCAGATATCGTGATCATAGATAAAGGGCAGAGGAAAGCCGTTGTAGTGGATGTAGCGGTCCCAAGTGATGGAAACATCAGAAAGAAGGAACACGAGAAACTCGAGAAATACCAAGGGCCCAGAGAGGAGCTGGAGAGAGCCTGGAAGGTAAAGGTGACAGTCGTGCCTGTGGTGGTCGGAGCACTCGGGGCAGTGACCCCCAAACTAGATGAGTGGTTGCAACAGATCCCGGGAACAACATCGGACATCTCAGTCCAGAAATGTGCAGTGCTGGGAACAGCAAGGATACTGCGCAGAACCCTCAAGCTTCCTGGCCTCTGGTAGAGGACCCGAGCTGAATGAGGGACGGACACCACCCGAGGGGGGGTGAGACGAGGAATTTTTATTAATTATATACACACACACACACACACACACACACACACACACACACACACACACATGACTGTCAGTGCATGTTTACAGAACCAAACGTAAGAAAGTAATTTCACGAACATGGTGTGTCAGCTCTCCTCTTTCCACAAGTCTGAATGTGCAAGGTCAGGTAATTTGTTTGGACCAGTAAGCTCCAAAAAGACCTCGTCTGGTGCTTACTCCACAGATATACTGTGGAATGGAAGACATTAAACATGATAGACCAAACTGTCGTTTCATGAAAGACTTTTCTCACTAAATATTTTAATTCAGGACTGAGTGATACATATGACCGAGCATATTTGGAGTGTACGCTGTGAACTTGCCCTTTGATCCGATTGAGTTAATTTGTCCACATGATTTTATGTTTCTTCAAATTCCCTCCAGTCACTCTCATCATTTTCACAAGAGCACAGCGAGTGGACAGATGGACATCCCATAATTCCATGGTCATATTTGTCACTAGTAGACATACAGTGTTGAAACCATTGCCCAGGAAGAACTGAAAAATACATTCGCACAGACTGGACACTTTAATAGCAATACACACACACACAGATGGATGGATGGATAGATATACACTGTATATTTATATATATATATCAGAATAATCTTTATTGGCCAAGTATGTAGAGCACACAAAGAATTTGTCCCAAAAATATATGGAGCTTTGATAAAAGGAGAAGAAAGAAACGGATAAAAAGGCAGACTCCAGCAAGATTTTCACCAATTTTTTGCACAGTATGTGATTATTTGCAAACACCTCAAATTCCCACCTCGCAGAACCTGCTGCTGTGGTAGACCGAGTACTGAATATGGATATGCTGAATTTCCTCATTTGGTTGAGTGTAAATGTTACCTTGTTGTCTCAGGGGGAAGCTCACTGAAAAAATGTTTTATCCTTGGCTGGAAATACCATCAAGCAACAACCTGCTCTTGTGTTGTAACGTGGTATGTTTGAGCTGTCCAGTTTTTGAGATTCGAGATTATTGAAAAGCATTCCCTCCTTCTGTCCGGTATTTAAATTTCACTACTGCACTGAAAAAACAGTGTCTTCAGAAGCAACTTGTGGACAATTGTGGGCAACTATTTCTGCCCACAAATGCGAGCCCTCTCCCTCAATTATGTAAAGACTACCGGAAAATACCAAGAGGTAGAAAAACTGGTAAAAGAAGAAATAGAATAAATGATCCCGAATCATATCCTATCTTGTAAGTACACTGCAGCTGCAAAGTTGATGACGTTTCCACTGTGGTGAATGAGTTGTGCGACATTTTATACAAGCACTCAGCACAACCAGTTGGTCCTCAACTTGTGACCGTCCACCGTCCATGCTTCAGGTCGCTCTCTAAAGGCTAGTTCTGTTCCACACACACACACACACGCACAGATTGACAACTCAATAGCAAATGACCTAGAAGCCAGTTTGTTTTCTATTTCTAAGGTTGCCATATAGCAAACAATCAATTTTTATTCATGCTTGCTGAGCGCTTTAGTTGTTGTTTTTATTTTTATTTTTAATGTTATTAATTTGTCCTTGGCCTAGACGTGAGATGGACCAGAATAAAAATAACATTCTTTTGAAATTCGGCCACCTCTTGGGGTGGTGCACAACTCGATGGTTTATTACAGGTTATCCGCACTTAAAAGAGAAGCAGCTCCGGCGAGTTGGAAGTACAAGCTGGTCTTCTAACAAGCATTTTGCAGGCCGTCTCCTTGTGGCAGTCCCTGTGATTTGCCCTTTTGGCAGCGAGCAACTTAATGAGACTGCATTTTCCCCTCTTCCTCTCACAAGTACAGCTTGTTCTGGTCTAGTCTAGACAGCAGCAGGGGAGGGGGGTGGAGAAATGGGTGTCAATTGAAGGAACAGAGATCTGATTGAAAATACAAACCAGCATGACCATTCTTTGGAAAGAGACTTTTCCCCTTTTTTCGAAGTGGCAATTAGCAAAGCCTCGGTGACTTGCCCTGTCTTGCGTTTCCTCACGCTGTCTTATACCTATTAGTCGATTGTCTACTTTGCCATCTCCCTGCCTCCTCTTTCATCCTCATCTGTTCTGCCTGTCCTCTTCTCTTCCACTCTATCATATAACTCGGCAATTTTTTTCCGAGCCACTTGTCTCTCCCTCTTCATCCTACTCTCCATCTATCCTCTCAATTCATGTCGATACCTTTGGCCACAAAAAAGAAGTCGAGCTCTAAAATATTCTACAACATAAAACCCCTCATTTGCACACTCTATTATGCATAGTCCTCTTCTTTGCAAACATATAACATACATACAGGTTCATTGCAGCTGTGTGAAAATGCCAGAAGGACAAATGCATGGCCAGCAAGATGTCAGCAGCAGCTTCTAAGACACTCAAATGTAATTGATAAGAAATGAGCACCCTTAAGTCATTTAAAAAGCAAAGAACAAGGGTATTGTCCAATAAAAACGACTTTAAAGGTCAGTGTGGCAGATCATGAAAGCAAGGGGGGGGGGGGGTGAAAAAGAATGCAAATCATTTTGATGCTTTGTGAATCACTCAGACAATTTTAAAAAATGCTTTCACAATTAATGTAATGGATTGAGGAAAAAAAGCCACTACCATTAGATTTGAAAATACATTTAACATTTGGGGGGGAAATGAAGAAATAGAAGTAAAAGACTTTCCCAGAACAGGAGATGGGCTAGTGGTCACAACTAATCCGACTAATTCAAACCCATGGGTACATTTACAACTGAAGATACGAAAGCGACTTTGAACAGTTCCAAATAAAGTTCATCTTCCAGTTTCAGACATTGTCCACAAAGCAAGCACATCTTAAGGTGGTTCTGCTTTTGGACAATTTAAAAGAATTATGAACAGTTCCAAATGTCGAGTCAATTCTGGGATTAAACCTTCACATGTGTTCTCGTAATTTGAAGCTTCTTTATCAGCATGACAAATATCCAAAGCACATATATAATTCCAGGCGGCACGGTGGCCGACTGTTTAGCACATCCTCCTCACAGTGGTGCCGGGTTCGACTATGGCTCCGGCCTTCCGGTGTGGAGTTTGCGTGTGCCTGCGGGGGTTTTCTCAAGGTACTTAAGTTTCTTCCCACATCCCCAAAGCATGCATGGCAGGCTAACGGAACACTCTAAATTATCCCAAGGTGTGATTGTGAGCATGAATGGTTGTTCGTCTCTCTGTGCCCTGCGATTGGCTGGCAACCACTTCGGGGTGTCCTCCGCCTACTCCCCGAAGTTAGCTGGGATAGGTACCAGTACGCCCCGTAACCCTCATGAGGAAAAGCGAGAATGGATGGATGGGTGTATGATGGATGGATGAATATGCAATTCCAAACAGGTTGACTTGACCGAGCCAGAGCCTGGATACGATTGAAAATATGTCCAAGAACAGTCTGTCAGATTTGGGGCACATTTACAAGGAATAGTGTCATCTATACCCAGTCAAGGTGGGTTATGTTGGTCGATAATGACACACTGATACACTGAATGAGAAAAAATATATATAAAAATCTAAATTTGTTTGTGCGGTCGACTCGCAAATGCAGCCTTTGGAAGATGCAGCCTGTGATTTTGGACACAGCCTTTTTTTCAGTGTATGTCCAAACTCAAGATCACTTCTGCTGTGCTCTTCCAACCCTTAGGACACGTGGCTGCCTCACTTTCTAACAAGCCTAACCGCATCTATTTTTTGTTTTCACAGCCGATATTATTAAAGCAGATCCTCTGAAAGACATACAGCCACACATCACATACTTTCCATGCTAGATCTCAACTCCGAGCAGGATGAAAGCACGGAAAATAGTGTCTTCACAGGCATCTTCAACTTGTCCTTGACGAAGGCAGTTGTACTTGTGAGGTTCCACACTGCTATCAAGCCTTCACCTTCACCCTGGATAAGGCTGTGTGCCACAGCTCCATAAACAAGCTGTGGATTACATCATCGCGGTAAGCTACAAAAAACAGGAGCTAAACTGAACACCCAAAGGCCAAGCAGATCATCGTGGACTTCAAGTCGAGCCAAGCGCGTCCCATCCACATCGATGGAGCTGCGGTGGAGCGTGTCCGTCGCATCACAGCTTCCAGTTACCCTTCATTGAGGACATTTATCACAAACAATGCTTGAGTAAAGTCAAAAACATTGCCAAAGACGCCTCCCATCAAAATAGGACATGATAGTTTGCACTACTGGACTAAAAATGGTCTTCCTGCATCTGCCATTTTCCTCAGGGCCGCACTCACATTTCGCACAGTTTACTGTTCAGTTTTGCACATTGCTATTCACTCTTGACTATATGGCACTGTTTATGGTTCTTGGGAGGGATTTATCCACTTGCCTTACCTTAACCCTGCACACATTTATAAATAACTGTACGTCAATTATATTCTTCCACTATATCACCTACTTTATGTTTACCAAGAAATATAATTATTCATACAGGATCTCATAATTATACTTCACACTTGCATTTTGCTATACATATTCCGAAATACAATACAATACATACTGATTTATATAGCGCTTTAACGTATATGTCTGGATTGGATGCAACCGCATTCGGTTGGCTGTATGTCGGTACCAAGCATGATGAAATTAAAGTCGACTCTTTAATGCGTGTGCATGAAATGAATGCGAGTGCTGATCGGAAGAAGAACGTGAGGATATGAAAGAGGGCAGAGGAAGATGGGGACGACTAAAGAGCGGAAAATCAGAGGAAGACGGACAAAAGAATTACTGTCACATTCAAGTCAAACTTCGATGACCTCTTGATTAAAACATCACCGGAAGATTACAGGACCACTTGAAATAACACTTCCCATTAAAGGTCATTGAAATGATGCCGCGAGATACAGACTTTTTTTTTTGTAGCTATTTCCGTTTCCTCTGAATTCCTGCAGTGTTCTGGAACCAGAAGAGACTCCATCCCACAGAGGATAAAGACTTGCAGACTGAGACAAAAAAAAAAAAGAGTGACATGAACGGGACATTGACAAGTACGTGTGTGGCTGCACAGAGTGTTGCCTCCACCACTTGGCAGACTGGAGGCAGATGCTCATTTTAGCAACGCGCGTGTGTGGCCATTATGCTGTCCTTGGGCATTTGTTTGGAATGCATCTGTTTTCATGTCGGAATATGATGAGTAAATGAGGACCACGGGGCCGCTGTTTCTGCACAACTCCCCTTCACATTTAGATCGTTCTACAGCATTAAAAATGAGATGTTTATGACACGTAACATACATTTCCACGTCCAAGTTGATCCTCAGTGACACCTGGTTGGAAAAACACACTGATTATATCTCGTGACATCAAGGAACACTAAGGTGTAGCCCATGACATCATGATTTCTCCAGTTGAATCCATGCATAAGTCGCTAAGAATCTGACCGTAATATCTTAAATAACGAGTGGCCACACGAGCCAAACTAACTGAAATGTCGGTGTCAAAGATGCCGAAGCACGGTATGAATTGCAACGACAAGTTAAGGTGGAACGTGCTTAGAATGTCTTCCTTAGTTGTCATTCCATACAGAGCTCTGCGAAAGTGATGCCCAAAGTCAGCTGGGATGGACTCCAGCATCTCTGTGGCCCTGAATAGAATACGTGGTTAAAAAAAAATTGATTCATGGGTTGACTGAAAACAAAAATGTGACAGGAAACCAAGTGTTCAACTTCTATTTCCAATAACCAGATCTGTTTAGAACTTCCAACATATGACCATTTGTTTTAATCATCAAGCGTAGAGAGCAAAATTGTTGGAACATGGCTGACTTCCATTTATTATTCAAGTAAGCAATGAATGTTTATTCCCACTTCCAGCTTTGGGCTTTGAGTAAGGCAGCCTGCATATTTAAACACTTGAACTGACAAGAATATAAACAAAGACAAGTGATAAACACCATTTTAACTGTTATCTTCAAATTTACGGATATTAGAATCAATTTATTCCTATTGTCAGTAAATGATTCGTTTGCAACTTGGACTTTTGCGACAAAATCCAACGGTGCAAACAGGAAACAAATGGTCATAATAAAAATGAAATGTATATAGATCAAAGCTTAAGAAAAAAAATACATCTAATATGCAATAGCTTCAACTAGGGATTCACTTTTTATCTAGTTATCCCAATTTATTTACCTCCGATGGCGGCCAATAGCCTCTGCTCACATGTGCAGCCAAATTTACAGGAGTTAAGGTGGGAAGATTGATAAACCCGGGCTCCAGTTAGTTTTACTTGTCTGACTCTGAAATCTTAAGTCACCTCCCTCCCTGCATGCAGACTCGTCACCATCTGAGACAAGCCCAATAGGGTGGTGCCGTCCACAAACTTGCTGCGTTTTTTTATTTTTATTTTTTTTAATGGTTGGTGGTGCGGCAAGTGATGTACAGATAGAAGGGCGGGCGGGAAAGTAGGCAGCCCTTGGCTCTGGTGCTGAAGGTCCTTGTGTCTTCCCCAGCCAACATCTTTAAACCTTTCGACACCTGCACTTGCTGGTTATCTAAAATGCACTCAACAGAAACTGTGAAATGAGGAGCTTTCTAGTTTCTGCGACCCTAATGAGGATAAACGGTACATAAATTGGAAAGATGGATGATTTCATCTGCTCTCTCTCTCTCTCTCTCTGTCTCTCTCTCTCGACGCCAACCTGAGTCATTGATATAAAATAAGCGTCCACCTGCAGGCCACAAGGTATTCAATGTTTTGCAATTGCATCAATGAGTCATAGGGCATCCCTCCAAACTACTGTTCTCCAGCTTCACCGCTCTTCTTTTTTGCCGGATTTTCCTCAGTGCCCCGCACTCCCTGCTTCAAATCAATTTCATCCTATTTTGACCTCTCTCCCTTCCCTGCTGCCGCCATTTTTTCCCCTATTACCCACCTTCTCTTTTCCCCTTGTATTGCTTGGGCTACTAGGATAATTAAACATGACAGCGTTGTGCTGACTCAGGGCAAATGATACCGACAGTGGAGGAGTGCAAGCTTGTAAGAGAACAACAGAGAGACCTTCAAAATGTGTCCCCTTCCTGCAGTCCAGATAGTGCGTGTGTGTGAGCGGCATGTGCGTGCGCAAGCATATATTAACATAATCTTGTAAACCACAGGTGTCAAACTCAAGGCCAGGGTGCCTGATCCGGCCTGCCACATCATCATATGTGGCCCGTGGAAGCAAATCATGTGTGTCAACTTCCATGAGCTTTGCTAAAATCTGTATCGAAATGAAAAATTGTAGCGTGCAATAAATAATGTTGAGATTTTGCAATTAATTTTGTCCTCCTGTTTACACTCACTTGAACAATAACCGAACAAACTATTAGAGTCGACTGATTTCAAAACTAGCGATCCATCAATTTGTTGGGTACAAATAATAATATGATGAGATTATTCAACGTTTCACTGTCATGATGGCCCTCCGATGGCACTCCTAAGTGGCCGTGACAAAAATGAGTTTGACACCCATGTTGGAAACATTTTAGCAGTATCAGAAAAAACTACACTCCATCATTTTGTTATCACAAATATTATTTAAGTCCCAGCTGCTTGTATGTTACAAAGTATTATTGTGAGGCCAGTTAAACATGCCAGTGACTCAAAACCCATTTGAGTGACCTCAAATGGGTTTTTATTAATTTGAGCTTTGACAACTTCCTTCCAGGGCGACTCCACCAGGGCATAAATTCCCCATACAAAGGGCAATGATTGACAAGATGTAATGGGGTGGTGGGTTGGATGCGGGGCACATTGCAACCGCCCAGCCATGCTGTTCTGTGCGGCCGCACATAATGCTCATACCAGTTTTTGCTCTTTCCAAAAATGGCTTGGCCCTCTCATGAAGCTAAATATGGTGATCCCAAGGCTTGGGCGACATATCGTTATCATATGAAAATCTAGATCTGAACATAGAAGATATCAATGTCAGTCATGTGGACTTTCCATGCGTGTTCTTCATGTGCATCTCAGACCAACTAACCACATACATTCAAGTTTTCTGCTGATCGACAGCTGAAGGCAACAAATGACAATTGTCTTACGGAGGCAGACGGGAGGAGAGAGAAAGAGAGAGAGAGAGATTGACATCACAAGGAGTCCACATGTTTCATGGCCCAATGTGTGGGAGTGTGTGGTCAACAGTAATTTTTTGCGACGGGTCAGTACAAGCTGCGCTCAGAAGCGTCATCCCAGTGCGCCGGGCCTTAGCTCTTAAGCTACATAATGCGTAACGTCATTTTTTATTTTCTTTTTTTTACGTGAATGGGGTGTCCCCTTTGGACAAAAATGGAAGCACGTGTTTTTTCACAGGACAGCTACAAGATGCAAGTACATTTGGGCAATCAGTCAAACCATGAACAAGGTATGTTTAAACCCCCGAATGGTGTTCCTTCTGCACTTTATGAGTCCTTGAGCTTAAACATACAAAACAGCTACAGTACATGAATCCACAGCTATTTACATGCAAGAAGAATACTCTTTATCTTGATGAAACCATTAAAGTATCATCAAATCGATCACCCTTCCATGCGCTTTCCTCCATAAAAGACTAGTGCATCCCATTTGAACATACTTTATTGACTCTGGCTGCGCTTAAGCTTATGGTATTGAAAACTCAAGGTTAATTTTCACAATCGAGTGGCTACCTTTTAAACACTGTATGACTTTGGGTTTGCCCATTGTCAACTTCAAAGCTGCGATCATGTATACGCCCACACAAGCAAAAATATTATTACATTGCACATATTAAGCATGTACCAAAACAACACGTATTCACACACCCACACACCGCGGGGCCGTCCAAGCGGTGCATCTCAGCATGAAGGCAACGCCGAAAGGCAGATCCAAAATAACATCTTAAACTCGGTAACCTCTATCACCAACTGAATCAGAGGAGATAGGCAGTCTGGCTGCCTGCTCAGCTAAACAAATCAAGACCGGTTGTGCAAGCGTGCACAGAAAAATCTGTGCCTTTGCCATGGGGAAAAAAAGGAATAAGCAAGAGCAGACGTGTCATTTTTAGACGCCCATCATCAAATACTTTGCTCAGCACTGAGCAATACGAATTATGAGATGCCGTGCAACCTCACTAAATAAACAAATGAATTAATTTAAATACTATCATCCTTGATGAGCTCCTTTTGCTAAAGAAAGAGTACAGCATTGGTTTCAATTTAACAGGTTCAAAGGTGAGTTTCCACCATCAGCACTAAGCGAGTGGCTGGCGACCAGTTCGGGGTGTACCCCAACTCTCAAGCAAAGTCAGCTGGTAAAAGCTCCACCACACCCGGGATCCTGGTGAAAATACTGTATGTGACACAGGGAATGAACGGATGGCCATCTAAAACAGGCCTGATCTAAAAGCCGGTGGGTCACGTCCAGCCCGTCTCGACAGTCTCTGACTAGCATGCGCTGTCAGTGAAGTTGTAATACAAACATAAATACGATTTGCTTTCATTTTGAAGTGCACTTGTGGGCACTATAGGGAAAGAAGAGCAAGGCTCATCATCCGCGTTTCCAATTGAGCAAAAGTGTTGCAATATTTAGTGACTTTTTCAGTGGCTCTAGCGATTTATTTTTCAGTTCGCCAATAATGCCAACAGTGGTCCTCGTGTTAGCAACATTCTTATGACCTGGCATATATTCATATGACCTGGCACATGTTTGCCATTCCAAATAGGAATGGCAAACATGCATTTGCCGTTGGTGCTCAAATAGTGTGGTCACAAGGTAAAAGTTTTGACTTTGATACCATGTCTGCATGAAGTACTTCGATACCATGGCACAAACTTAAAAGAGCAGTAAAACACAGTCGATTAAAAGCTCACATCTAAACAACTTCAGATTTGCAGTCATTAATACAATTACTATAAGGATATGAATTGTACTTAGCACTTATCACAAAATAAAAAAATAAAATGATCATTTTTAAATACTAAAGAATAAGTGAAGAAAAAAAACTGACATTTTAAAATGCAACGACAAATTTTATATATATCCACTTTTGTACAAAAGTCTTTGGGCACCAAAAAATGTGTTGTATATTATTGAAGCCTTTAGGCATAGGGTTTCAGATTTCAATATATATATTTTTTTTAATTTCTTTGGATCGTGGCGGCATTTGTTTCTTGAGATCTCGTAGCCTACTTCACTTTCTCTGACAGTTTCTATTGATGTGCTTTTTTGATTCAACATATTTGGTACGAAGGTGTTGCCTGTGAACTTGAACTCGGGGGGAATACTTTTTCACAGCGCTCTAAGTGTTTGGGTGAAGAAAATGTTGTCATCAGTCATGCAAAACAAGTGATCTATTTGGTGGTTCACACCAAAACTACAAAATCAGATGGCAGAGCAAATTCACATGTGCCTCGTGATTATTTGATATGTTGGTATTCTTCCAAGTGGGATAGTAGTGGAGGGTCGAAGACAAATCAAATATAGCTTTGTAGATGGCTCGATGTAAGGGATTGTTCTTATTCAACTCTTGGTGCTCTTTGCTGTGTCTTCCTTATTCATTGTTGTCTCATCATGTTGCCAAATTCAATCAACTATGACAATAGAATACAAAATGTTATTGTTTTGATGTTTTAACTCTACATGCATAGTCATACTTCCCCGTAACGTAATTTTGGTAGAATACTCGCAACTCAGTCAAACAAACGGTAGAGCTTCAGAATCAATCTACAGGATCAATCCTAAATGCCAAGCTTATTAGAGATGAATAATAGAGATGTGTTTGAAGCCTCGGGCCCAAGAGCGGGCGGGCGGCCGGAGGCAACGCCTCCTCTAATAACCCTGACCCGTCAGTCACTTAACGGATGGCCAAGGGCTCCACACGGAGACAGCTCAATATGGATTGACTTTGGTGGAAGACCACACCGCAAGAGGCGGACTACAAAGAGGGAGGAGGAGATGATAGGCAGTTTAAGATAAACTGAGATGGGCAGGGAAAGGCGACCAGTGACAGAGACGAAGATTGCATTCAACCGAGAAAACTGGGACTCGAGTTGAGGATGATTTTGCAGGAAAAGCTCTGTGATTGACGAGGGTAGGTTATTGGAAAACATGGCAGCAAAAATGAAGAAGTAGTGGGAGCCTTACTCTAAAATGTACTTTGCAGAGCACCAGCAGCATTGTCAGATGTGTCATTTTTTCCTCTTTTTTACAAGCGGCGGCCATATAGCTGGATAAGTAAATTTAGCGGTAGGTGTTCAGTCACTCAATGTGACACCCTCCTCTCTTTTGCAATATATGGCAGCCAAGATTTAATTGTGTTTAATTTATACATTCGCTGAACACATGGAAAAAAACCCATCACGCGTTGTGTCACTATGGAGAAAAATAATCGGAAATGCGGCATTTGAACCATGTGGTTTAAATCTTTCTGCACCATCAAGCAACCCCCAGAAGCAGCTTGTTAACATTCAAACACGGGTCTTTTGCTTTTGTCATTGGGGGGAGGTTTTTTTGTTTTTTTTTTAATCCACTTGCCAAAAGTGGTTAGACTTTGGCTTCTTTTATAACCAGAAGCACATGTTAGTTACCGGAGTTGTTTTGTCAGCGGGGGGACTCAGCCCTGAATGATGAAATGCACGCTGAGAATAGAGTTGAGACATTTTTGGGGGAAATTGCTTATGTCCACACATGGCTCCCTATTCTTCAAACCATTGATGATTACATTTCATTACATTACATCTCAACCACTGTATCCTCACAAGTATCGCGGGCGTGCCCGAGTCGATCCCAGCTGTTTTCGGGCAGTAGGCGGGGGACACCCTGAACTGTTTGCCAGCCAATCGGAGGGCACACACAGACGAACAAACATCCACACTCACACCCACACCTAGGGACAATTTAGAGTGTTCAATCAGCCTGCCATGCATTTTTTTGGAATGTGGGAGGAAACCGGAGTACCCGGAAAAAACCCACGCAGGCACGGGGAGAGCATGCAAACTCCACACAGGAAGGCCGCAGCTGGGATTGAACCATGTACCTCTGCACTGTGAGGCCGACGTGCTAACCAGTCAACCACCATGCTGAAGGAATTGATCCCAATACCCCTGTGTCCAAAGTCAGGAGCTCCATAGACCAACTCATTCTCAACCCATGTTGTCAACTACAACAGCGCCTCCACTGCTTATAATGTTGTCTAACAACATAACATATCTACTACACAAGTAAATAACCTAAGTAGGATTACCTGCTTACAATAAATATGATATTACATTATATGGCACAATATTAGGTTTGGGATGTTGGTGTTGCCCTTGACAACAATGCTAGTTTCTCACATGACCGCTTTGGAAAATTAAAATGTAATCGTAGGTGGTTTAAGGCATCATTGAAATCGCTTAGTTTACTGGTGTGTTTTTTTTTTCTATACAGTAACACAATACAGTTTAGAGTCAAATGCGATGCAATTTTGATATTACAACACCTGCCACCAAACATCATGTCACATTATAAAAAGGTTTGTTTCTTCTGTTTTTCTTTTCATCGATTCATATCTAAACTAGTAATTCATTTTAACTGATAACGCATTTATTTCAACTAAAGTGTCTATGTCGAGTTTAATGTATTTGTAACAATGAGGGAGTCCTCTATCACCTGGGCTGCTTGCCCAGGTGATAGAGGACAGATGGGAAATGCTACATGAAAATGGTCGGAAATCCAGTTGATAAATATGATACCAAGCTTTTATTCTACAGTTTCAGTCATCCGGTCTTGGTCCTTTGCTAGCCAGGTGAGCAAGCATACTTGCCACATGAAAAGAATCAGAATGGAAAGAAATCTATTGAAGCAGACGTACACATGGACACAGATGGACTGATTACAAGTCTAGACAGAGCGTGTAAATTTATTTTACCTGACATGAACTACGCACAGTAAACAAACCTTGTTTTAACCTTGTTGCTATTGACCACTGCTGTCTGCCTACATCTGAATGTCAGTGCTTGTGTTTATTGGCAATGATGACTCCCCCCCGCCCCCACCCCCCGACCCCTCAGGACCTCTGTTGAAACAGACCACAACAGACCGACCCACATGCACGCACGGGCATAGGCAAGTGTGCAAGACTAATGCATTATGCAACACATGCCTCGAAAAACAAAAGAGAAGACTGGCGATACTTTTCCATATTCATAGTAGTTGACCACACTGATCATAACAGCAAGGTGCAAGAAAATATTTCCAGGAGTGTTAAAATATTCAAAAGAGATGCATCTTGAAAAATGTACTTTCATTGGTTGTGTACAAATATTTGGGTCTCCGGAGTGCCTTCCCACTCATCAAATGTGAAATCACCAAACACTGTACATTCTCTCTGAAAATGTGTGCATGCGAGCCATTAAAGAGGAAGTCAATTCGGAAAATTTCTTCACAGTCATATGTTCTGTGCAGCACCACTAGTCATTCTACTTCATACTGCATTGGTGGAATAAGAATTAAGCAGCAAAATCCACTCGTTTTTATCCATCTCAAGCGGTGGCCATTTTGCCCCTTGCTGTCGACAGAAAATGACATCACGGTTGCTCATGGCTCAGCTTGTGAATGTCACATGACCTACACCCTGGCAACCAGCTCAGGGAAGTCAGCGAGAACAGGCTCCCATGACCCCCTTCAGGATAAGCGGTGTTCAAAATGGATGGATGGATGACTCAAGCGCAGGGTGAGTGCTTGTTCACTTGCATGGGACAGACAACCACCAAAACTGGCTTGATTTTTGCAAGGAAACAGGGTGAATAAAATGTAATATGATTCTAGCGCGTCTCCTTACCGTCTGAACACATCAGCAAAAAGAAAACAAATGTTTTATTGAGCTAGAAAAAACAATTTCCATAATTTATTTAATTGGATTACTTACAAATAACACCTTCACTATGATATCCAATTTCCGTGAAGCAAAATGCGCTCTGCAAGATCATGTGAACTTGCCCAAACTCTCCATTGCCGCCGATGTATCGAGACTTTCGGATATTTCTATGGGGTATTTTGACAAAAGCCTGCCACAGACATGTTATTAAGACATCAGGGAACCGTTTTAAATTGTGACAAGAATGCATACGTCCTTGATGGTTGTACTGACGTGCTCACCCAGCAAGATGCTCAATTTGTCATAGTGTCCAATTTATAGTGAATTGGGGACTAAATAAGGGTAAGTCATAGCAACCTGAAGGGAAAACTGATACAATCATGGCAGACTGAATGAGTTTGAGGATGCTCGCCGGCGCACATGTCCAAATCTCTCATTTAAATACATCGAGATGGTGACAACGCTAACCTCGCCAACATAAAATGGGACTCAACAAATGCTGCTTACGCCCGCTTGTTTTATGCAGTTTGGAAGAGTTGGGTTGAATAATCCTGCAATAAGCAAACCTGCATAAGGCATATATCAGATAATAATGCATCAAGGACTTTTGTGGCATATGGAAATGTAAATGACTCCATGTGTTATTCAGTATGGTGAGGTGTTTGTATTTATTTTACATATTTTTTTTCCAAGTTTTTACGTTTATGTTCTGTTGTCCGCTTTGCTACAGTTGCAGTTGTTGTGAAAAGGCTACGCTAATAAAGAAGTATCTTCTCGAGTTATATAATAATGAAGATGTCTATTTACAGCTTTTATTCCTCCCAACGACTGTGGAACTCAATTTATCATACCAATGACAATATGAGATTCCAACGGGACTTCATTCAGTTATCATCCCGAACATCTCACATGTCTCAAGATGAATTGACACAGTTTACTGTTAAGGATAACGAGTCAATACAAGATTTGTATGACACTCATAGAGACACAGTAATGCAGCGGTGCTTCCGGGAAGAAATCATTACTGCCAATATTTCTCTCCATGATCAATATATGAATTCACAAAAGAAGAATAGAATCTTGTCAAAGAATTACTGCATCACTAAAACACTTGAACATTCCCTAGATGTTATTGCTACTCAAAAAAAAGTTTGGGATATTTGGCTTTCAGGTGAAATTTATGGAAAACGTAAAAAGCTGATGCTATCGTGATACATCATATCTTGAAAGTAGGACATTGAAATAGAAAGAATCACTGGTGATTTCCTCATCTCAAACATTTCATCGAAACAAAAGTTAACAATGGTGGGTACACCAGAACAAAAAAAAAAGAGTCTCAATAGCTCATCGTGTGCCCTTGAGCATCAATTGCAGCTTGACAATGACGTCTTGTGCTGTTCACAATAGCTTTCAGATCCTGGCGAAAATGCAGACCTATGCAATACAGGTACACCACTCTCCGACAGCCATTCCCTGATGATGCAACCTCGATGAGCTGGAAAATTGTCATCCATGAAGATGAAATTAGGCTCGTGTTGTTCATGTCGGGGCACAATCACTGAATTCAGAATGTTATTCAGGTAGTATGGGCTTGTCACAAAGTGTAGGGCGGTTCTGTACCGAGTGGACATACCTGCCCACACTGTAACACCGCCATCACCAAAAGCTCGTCTGGTGATAACAGCGGCTGATGCATAGGGCTCTCCTTGACGTCTCCATCATTTCTGGTCACCGCAAATCGACTTTGATCAGAGAACAGGACTGAGGCCCACAGGTCTCTCGTTCAGTGTTAAATGCTCCCTGGCCCATGCAAGACAATGATTCCTGTGCTTGGTGGTATGGTCAGGCGGCATCTCGACGACGCTGATGTAAATGGTTTTGAATGCTCTGACGTGACACTTGGGGGCCTCTCACCTCCCTTCAACGTGCCCGAAGTTGAGTGGCATTCATCATCCGGTTTCTCAGGCCATTGTGAACAATGTCGCGGTCATGAGCATGGGATGTGGCTCAAGGATGTCCACTTCTACCTCTTTCTGTGACAATTCCAGTCTCTCGGTATCTCTGGTGCAACCTGCTGATGACATTCTGTAACACTTTAAGCTCAGTGGGCACTTCCGTCTGAGAATGTCCTGTTTGAAGCATCACACTGGCAAGGTACTGTTAAGCCATTGTTAGGTGTCGTCTTGCTCTCATGATGTCAAAATATGATGAAGACGACTGTTTAAACACCAGCTCTAATTCAACCCGGACATTTATTGGTCGATTCAAGGATGAAAATGCCTGTTGTTAAGCTCCTTCTTAGAGAACAGCAACTGGTGCAAAAAGTACTGAAACATTTAACAGTTGGATATGTGCATTCAAAAGCTTAGAGAAGGTCACATGAAGTTCACCTGTAAAAGATTGAATGCATTTTCACCCCAAAGCCAAATATCCCTAACTTTTTGTGAGTTGTGTGGGTGTGTGCGTGGTGAGGCTTCAAATAGTGTCCAGTATGTGTGCTGCAACAGTACATTGGTTGTCAGAGGTTTCGCGTTTATCAGTAAAGATATTCTTTCTATATCTTAAATGTTGCCCAGGACTGATAAAACTGCTGCTTGAGCAATTTTAGCAACTGGAGTAGAACCACTGAACTAAGTTAAAATACAAAACAAATACTATAGTAGTCTTGTGGTAAAATGTATTTCATTATTTCATCTCAAAACACAATTATTGTTTGTAACCATTGCAGAAATGCCAAACTTTACGAAATATTTTGTATCTAATACACACACGAACACAGACACACACACGCAGACAGAGCAAAAACAGATACTATCGGCATTTACCTTTGAATGAATTTGTGTCTGGTGAGTCAGTTTGCTGCATAGTGCTCCCTCCAGCACTGAGACAGCCGTTGCCAACGCTGCAATGGCCGACAGGCCAACCTTAACTGGTCAGACCCAATGCCAGTGGGGCAAGGAAGGTGCATCTCCTACCGGACTCACTGCCATTTTTCGTCATCAGCTGCCCACATGCATGGAAACATATCACGCTCACAAGTCTTCTTGTGCTGCAAGCTGAGATGCAGGGGTGAGATGGCTCAGTTGCCTTTGTGGCGTAGCGCTTACCGCTCTGTCACCAAGTTACAAAGTAATTGTTCAAGAGGGTGGCATGCGGATGAGTGCAAAGAAGTCTTTTCTTGAGCTTGAGCCAATGATTTGAGTTTGGAGTCGGAGCCAAAGAGGGTGGATGAAGGTCAGGGATGTTTGAGAGTATGACGTGGTTGAACTGCAGTCCATCCTCCTCGCGGCAGGCTGGCAGTCGTGACCAATAGCGTATGAATTTTTGGCACACCTCTTAATCTGTCTGTCTGCAGACAAGCATCTCATCCATTTCCAGCAGCCCCTTGTCTTCTATGCCTCCGTCTTCTTGGGCTCAGTCACAGGCTAATCAACGTGCAGCCTTGTCCTTCTCCAATTTGTACAATTTGGCTTGCTCTCGTTCACTCTCTCTGTCCTCTGTCATTTGTCCTGTTGGTGCAGTCTCAAACGCTCACGCTGGTCCCATCAAAGCTGGAGAGGACAATAAAAGAAGAGAGGGAAAAGCTCAGTGAAACAACAGGTGAAATGAAAACATCCCCAAGACTAACTGCTGCCACCAAAATAACCTTCATCCATAACCACCCACTCACACCCCTTTGACATACAGAGCAGACGGATGTCGTGTGTGTGTGTGTGTGTCGCCAATTGTATGGTAGGTGGGTGGCTGCCTGGCATGGCCCCCTTTAGTTCCTCTCGCCCACAAGGTTCTTACATGAAAGGAAAAAGTTTCTCTGAAAGCCAAGCGCCGCCCGTGACCCTATTTCACAGAACCGGGGAGAGATAGAGTACCATGTGGCACTTTGAAGTCGGCCTGATAAACAGGGCTAGTGGAGGAGGAGGAAAAAACAAAACTTTATTTACATTTCAAAAGTGCTGAGTACTGCGCTTTTCAATCCTGGGGGAAAAAAAGAATTACCACAGAAAAGAAGGAAGAAGTTTTTGGTAGGTTTGGGGGATCAGGAAAAGACTGATTTTAACAGAGGGGTAACAGCATTTCATTTGGTTGTGCTCGAGAGCATAAAAGTGAAAACATGAGGAAAGAAACTAAAACAGGTTCAAAATAAATGACAACGTCATAAACAAAAACGTGAAACACCCTCCCAGTGATTGTAAAGGGGATAGATTTGACGGGGGTGGACATCAGATCCAGAATATGCAGTGTGGGTTTGAAAGTGAAAAGAAGAGGTAACAAGATGGTCGAATGCGGTAAGGAGAGCCGATGTTGGTGCAAAAAGCAGACAGATGATAAACAAACACACGCCCTGTCTGCGGTTTGGGAAAGCTCTCCACACCCCCGCTCTGCTTTCCTGCATTTACCAGGCCTTATCACAACATAGTTACACATGACGGCCTATGTTCATACAAATGGAACAGCAAAGGGACACGCTGAACTCTGGTGAAGCAGTAATGGGAAAGTTAACTTATTTGAAAGCAGGAAAAGGGAAGTTATCAGTGGTGTACAGTCAGGAGTCAGGGCCTTCAAAGCTTTCTCTGCTGGCGTTCAAAAGCACTGATCTGCATTGACAACTAGGATGAATTCTTTGAATACATTTTCAACAATCTTAATTTCAGTGTGTGTCTTTGCTCCACAGCTTGCGGTGATTTGTGTTTTTTTTTTTTTATCCAATCAGATTTATTTTTAGATGTGTTGCTATGTACACGTAATTTTCCCAAAGTCTTCAACACCTCCAGTGATGGTTCATCCCATCCACCCTCACGCGCAATTTTTATTAAGACGTTTCTTTTTTTAACCGATCAGATCTTAGATTCAATACTCGGCATATTCGCGGTGGCTCGTCAGTGTGTTTCCATCCTCTGATTGGTTGATCAGAGCGACCAGAGGTGGGTATGTCATCGGCATTGACAGAAGGTCCGTCGATCTGTCACGCAGTCCTGAGGTGAAGCGTTCCAGAAAATGGATGAACGGATGGATGAATCGGGTCCCGACTTGAACCGTGCCACACCTCGACCAACTCATAGAAAACATTTTTTTTGCATAATGCTGCTAACTCACAAACACATGAACAAACTAATTTACCAACAAATGTTGATCACAATAATACACCTCAACTTTGTGTGAATGGGCAGGCAGCGCTAAGACCGCTAAGCACAAATATGGTGTGGGGCCTGAAATGTGACTATGTATTGCCATTTTTAAGTTGGTGCAGTTGTCCAAGAAGAGTTTGTATATGTACACACTAATAAAATACTGGGTTGAATATTATGAAATGTTTGATTCATTTTGTGTTATTATTGAGCTGGACCTAAATCACTCAATCCAATAAGGGATATTTGATCTACTCAACTATTGGGTAAGAAAATGTTTCACCCACTATGGCTTATTTATATCTGGAATTGACTCCACAGATGGGTTGTATAACTTGGAACAACCTAATGAACTTGAAATCGCCACACCTGGCCAGTCCAGATAGACAAGAAAAATTAATTATTGAACTTAAATCATTTGCATCAAATTTGATTGAAGATTCTAGTGTTGTTGATAACCCAGAATTCTAGTTTATTTGGCCCAACGTTGGGAGACAGTGTGGAACCAAAACATGTCATTGAAACAACCCAGCATTTAGTTAATTTGACCAAACATTTGGGTATATTATTAAACTCACTTTTTGGGGTCAATTTAACAATTTAGGATGGTGCTACAATTACCCAGTGGCTTGGTTAAAAATCAACCAATTATTATTATTTATTTTTTTTTTACCAACTATTTTTAGTGTGCACTTTTTTCTTAGCCGTCAATGCTACAATGCTACAAACATGTTTTGTCTCCCAGAGAGATAAGCTGGAGAAGTCATTTCAATCTGACGCTGTTTCTTGTATGTCACAGAGGATCTGAGGACAAAATACGACAGCTACAAATACAATTTACATAGCTGCTGTTTGTGTGTGTGTGTGTGTGTGTGTGTGTGTTTTGTGTGTGTGTGTGTGTGTGTGTGTGTGTGTGTGTGTGTGTGTGTGTGTGTGTGTGTGTGTGTGTGTGTGTGTGTGTGTGTGTGTGTGTGTCCAGCTGGGTAGCTGAGGGCAGCCAACTGACATGACAACCAATCCAAATCCATCTTGTGATGCGATGATGGAATTTGACCTGAGGGCAGATGTTTTGGAATGTGTGCCCTGGTCATCTGAGGACATTTAAGTCTCTATGCAAAGTCTGGAACCTTTTGGCGTTAAGACTTTCCATATAGAGTGCATATGCGATTCAGGTGGATCACATATTCTTACAGCACACATAATTTAGCGATATCGAAAAGAAAAATTTCATACAAGAGGCACGCTCTCACTGAATGGTTCACTCAAAGGGTTCTGTTATTGTTCCCATGAAACTTGACTTTCACAACTCAAATTATTTGTGATTCAGTAAAGAACAAAAATTTTACTTTGTAGCATGTCATTGCTGCCCTGTGAAAAATACCTGGCGGAATATCTATTTTTTGGTTTTATTTTAAAAGTTTTTACATGAATGGCGCGTCTGCGTTTCAGACATCCCATACATGTAAATATATATATTTTTTAAAGACAAAAAATGGGTACACGTGTTTTAAACAGGACGGCGACAGTAAGCAGCAATGTGAAAATAGTTGATTGGATTCATTTTTTGGTGGTGTCACAGCTTCCTGGCTACTTTTGTGGACCTGTACATCCAATAAAAATGGCAGTCGGACCCAACTAGACTGTTTTGATGATAAAAGGGGGGCTGTGTTGTGTGACAGGAACAGTTAGAGGCACAAGCAAGACAAATATTAAGAGTATGTTCGACAAAATCGCATACAACCTGTCTTTTTTTTGTGTGTGTTCCAAAAGTTAAAAATAAAACGTGGCTGGCAAAAAATAAGTACAAATACCACATGTGCACCAACTATCCCCTCTTTTTCCAAATCATATTTTTTCATTTTTTTCGTCACTGCTGATAGTGTAGTCGTTGACCAAAGTTCTGTTCCATTTAATGAGGGTGTGAATGTGAACAGCTATCTTAATATATGCCCTGTAATTGCACATTTTCCCCATAACTGTGCACATATGAGATATTTAGAAAAGGAATGGACTACGGGAGATGCACACATCACGGTGTTATCAAACTATGAATAGTAAGTGACAAACATGAAACAGTGTTCCCGTCTTGAAGGAATGTGACACATTTTTTTTGTGTCATTCATTTAGAAACGATGTTTTTCAACGTTTGCAAGGGAATACAAATGACAGTGTATTTTTTTTTCTGAATCGTCCACTTTTAGACCCACATTTTCAAGTTTGTATTTTCCATTATATTCCTTGAAATACGACAAGGCTGCAGAATCAAGGGGCTAAAAGGGCAGCGTTATTGCTTGCAATTAGTCTTGTGTAAACGGTGCCCAATGGCCTTGTCAAACTACACGACTTTTTGGCATTCACGGTGGTCAGTGAACTGTCAGTCCATCGCCGCTGGTCCGTCGGGGAGGCGTGACAAGCAGCTGTCAAAGTCATGTCAAGGGAGGCATTATGGGTGTGTGTTAGTTCTATGTTCAGAAAAGGGAAAAATGGTAGAGAGGACTGTATGGACTGTCTATTCTCTCAAAAGAACTTCAGGTAACAAAGTTATTGAATCATACCCCCGTTTGCTAATCAGTGGCTAGCTTTGTGGTTAGCAAATGTAGCATGAGTTCAAATGCTATGTATATATTCCAGTATTTTACCTTTTGTTCAAAAGTCACTTTTCAAATACTCTACACCACATTGTGATTGTGTGTGCCAGGTCCAGAAAATTCTGGCATGCCAGACTTTTCGTAGTCGCACAATGTCACATTATTGTTTTGTGTTTTTTGTTATTGTAAAGTGTCCTTGGGTGTCTTGAAAGGCGCTTATAAATAAAATCTATTATTATTATTATTATTATTACACGGGCCACGACGCGTAAAAGACAACTCAAAATTGCCGACGAGACACCACGTTAGTCTGCGACACGTCTGTCGGCTCAAAATCAACCTTCATTCATGTAGTCCGAAATTGTCTTAAATTGTCCAGAGGTGTGAATGATTTTCTGTCTGTAAATGTGTCAATGTGGCATTCGCTTCAGTCCCTCCTATGTACTTTTCACAAGATAGCTGATGAATGGGCGGATAATTGGAATTATGAGAATAATATCTGGTTTCAGCCCTTAATTATTGAATGATTTGGCATGTTTTTTCCTTGCTGGACAAAAAAGTTAGTGCCAAATTTATTTTACCCATGCGGTTTTATCAGTCAGAAGAATGGCACAGCAAAAAGACAATGCCAAACTTGAATCAGCGATGGAGGCAGCAGAATGCAAAACTCTTCAAATCTTTAACACCCACCGACATTTCTCCCAGGACATGTAGCAATAAGAAACACCATCCCATTGAATCTATAAATGCTATTTCAGATGTACATATTTATCTTTTCAGATTGTAGTTAACTTTCTTACACTCCCAAAACATCTATACCGGTAGGTTGTTGCTGCTGGTGCCTGCTGATAGGTGGTTTGAGGGCCACAGGGAGGTGAAATTGTTAATGAGGAAAAAAAGGAAGGGGGGGGGGGGGTTAGAAGGCTATGTGCTTTAGTGCTTAATGAGACCCGTGAGTCGACTGTTACGTTGAGCCTATGCAAACATTCATTTCATTCATACTGTATCAGTTAGTTAAACAATCATACAGCAATTATTCCTATGAACCTTGACAAAATCTTAAGGAATCAAGTTGAAGAGGAGTTTAAAAATTACAAATATGAAGTGGAGAAAAACTAAACTTCAAGGTCATTTTCACCTCTATTTTCTGACCCGCTTTATCCTCACAAGGGTTGTGGGGGCTGCTGGAGCTGATCCAAGCTGTCTTCGGGCAGTAGGCGGGGGTACACCCTGCACCGGTTGCCAGTCAATCGCAGGGCACACTGAGACAAACAACCATCCGTGCTCACACTCACACCTAGGGACAATTTAGAGTGTTCAATTAGCCTGCCATGCATGTTTTTGGAATGTGGGAGAAAAACGGAGTACCCGGAGAAAACCCACGCAGGCATGAGGAGAACATGCAAACTCCACACAGGAAGGCTGGAGCCAGCATCGAACCCACTGTGAGGTCGACGCGCTAACTAGTCGACCATCAGGCCGCCCTCATTTTGACCTGTACAGACATTTTAAGTCTCTGTAATTTTAACAGAATTAGTAAAAGATCGACAACACTGCTGAAATCACTAATTAGAACCTCAACAATACATACACGCTATTGGCTGTGGTTGACAAACCGGCACATTCCCAAAATCAAATAGCGCCAGATCTCCTCTCAACATATAAATGCAATGAATTTGCCTGCTACTTGAGTCTTAAAGTGCAATCCCTCAGGTCAAACATAGGAACAAACCAGCAAAATTAGAAATGGATGCAACACTCGAAAATCACAAGGGTATAATTCAATTACCATGACAAAATTTGATACGGTGGATCACAAAACTATAACGGACTTGGTTCGGCTGTCGAAACCATCAACTAGCTACATCGATTCAATACCATCTGACTTTTTCAAAACTTTTGGGGACTCTACTTTGAGTCACAGCAAATAATCAACTGTTCACTTCATACAAGTGAGCTTGCAAAACCCCTGAAAGTAACCGCCATCAAGCCACTTCTAAAAAAAAAAAAGGGAATGCTCGATGTCTCAATTCCTGGTTACCTGACCTTTGAAAAGCGCGGAAGAGCCTCATTCAAGAGGCTCGTAAACTACGTCCATGTTTAGACTTCCTGAATGGATCAGTCCGCGCTTCGCCTGCAGCTTCTCGTCTGTGGTGAGCATAAGTGAATGTGTGAATGGATGCATCAAGCCATCGTCAAGAACTCAGTGCGCATTCTCGGTCGCATTACTCGAACTGAAATGTAAATGGGAATTGTCTGGTGTCCTGTTTGTACATTCGAGTGGGGTGGAAATGAAGGAATGAATGTAGACATGTGTGTGCGTGGCGCGCACGCCAGCTGTCGCCGTGTGCGCTGAGCAGGTGAGTGAAGTGCGCAATTGCTCACGCGTGCAGCTTAGAGGGAACATTGCTCACAGCTAACGGGAGTGGGTTGTGAAAAATCAAACGCCTCGATGAAAAGCTCAATAATGTTCCAATATAGGGTCAAGTTTGTTTCTAGCAAAGAGGTCAGATGTGGACACAGCAATGTGAATTTCCATGATAGGGTGCTGATAAGAACACTCAGACTGTCACACTGATGAGGGACATCGCTGGGTTCACTGCTGTTTTCAAGATTCAAAACGAGAGAACGGAAGCTAAACATTTTTCCCACAATATCAGTTTGGGCAACTAGATGGATGGTACAAATAACACTGCAGTTTAGAATTCCCTTTATGTCCATCAGAAAGAACAAACTTTTATGTGTGAATGAATCATTTCTCCAGTTGTATTCTTGTACTACTGCCATGAGAAACAAAGCAACACTGTTTTATAATACCACATATTTTATACATTGATGAATAAAGCCTCGTGGAGAAGCTTTTTGTTCAACTTCTACAAGGTTGTAGACAGTGATATAATCAAGATGCAGGTCCATGGGGTGGCATCGGCTCATTGAATACATGTGCTTAGGAACCATTCGGGTCCGAGATGAAACCCCACTGCGGGACTGCTGAAAAAATGTCAGTTGTCAAAGAGGTGACGACTGCTAATGCTTTAAAATCCGTCTTAAAAATGATATCCACCACCTTTCCATATCTTTGATTAAGGTTTTGATTAAGGTCTATCCATCCATCCATCTTCTACTGCTTATCGGGGCCGGGTCGCGGGGGCAGCAGCTTTAGCAGGGAAGCCCAGACTCCCCTCTCCCTAGCTCAGGGGTGGGCAAACTTTTTGGCTCGGGGGCCTCATCGAAAGCATGAAAGTACTGTATTAATATACTCTTTTTTCATGAGAACAGTGTTGTTGATCACCTATTTTAGCCAGTGCATTGTTGCAGATGGGTTGTGATCAGACCAATAGAAGTTGAGCGATGCAGAGGTCCGTAGGTGGTAGATAAGATCTCTTTCCCTCCGTCCCCCCTCCCCCTCGTGGTCTGCAACTTTAAATCAATGCGCCACCTGGTGTTGAAATGCCTGTCATTACAAGTCCACATGAAATGAATTCAATCATTCACATCGAACCTTAATTGTGGACCAAACTTTGGCGGGCCGGATTAAAAAGACCAACGGGCCGGATCCGACCCGTGGGCCGTAGTTTGCCCACCTCTGCCCGAGCTACTTCTTCCAGCTCTCCCCAGGGGATCTCAAGGCGTTCCCAGGCCAGCTGGGTGACATAGTCTCTCCAGCGTCTTTTGAGCATTTTTACATCAATTTGATGGTAAGGGGCAGTGTTGGATTCCGGCTCCAGCCTTCCTGTGTGGAGCTTGTATGGTCTCCTCGTGCCTGTGTGGGTTTTCTTCTTGTACTCTGGTTTCCTCTCACATTCCAAAAACATGCATAGCAGGTTGATTGGGCACTCCAAATTGTCCCTAGGTGTGAGTGTGAGTGCGAATGGTTATCTGTGTGCCCTGGGATTGGCTGCTAACCAGTTCCTGGTGTACCCAGCCTACTGCCCGAAGACACCTGGGATAGGCTCCAGCACGCCACCAACCCTCGTGAGGATAAGTGGATTAGAAAATGGATGGGTGGATTGACTGTAAGGTCTTTCAGTAATTTTAGAAAGCAACTTTATATTTCTTTACTTTTAAAAGTCTTTCAATCGTTTGTTCAGGTGTTTAAATTATGTCAATCTTCGTTGTTTTAGTAATTTGGTGAAGCTACTTTTCTCTGATTCGCTTTCCTTTAGCTGCTTTGTAAAGGCTTCTAAGTGTTGTGCCTTTGGTTGTGTGACTTGTGTATGAAATGTGCTTTCTAGATAAAGCTGCCTTGCCGTACTCTGGAGGTGCCCTTGGGCAAGGCACTGACGAGAGTTGAGCAGCTTTTATGTCACATATGCTGCGTATACTGTATACTGTCAAGAATATTGTCATTTGGACGTAGGCATCCACGGGCATGCATTTCTCGTTCAATTACTGATTTTACATTTTAGTAACCTGCAGATGAGCGACTTGAATAATTGTTTTACACCAAATAGTTCCAATTAATGACTTTAAGTGCATCACTAAGAAGCTCAGAAGCTTTTGCTAATGTGCTCGTAGATCACTTAAGGACAGCCACTTTTTCACCCACAGATGGACGAAGATAACACCGCTGATGATTAATGAGAGATCCACTTTCGCCTGCTTCATTGGTCCCATCTGTACTGTACTTCAGGTTGACGAGCTTGGCCAGTGGCCAGGATGCAGTTCATGGAGGCTTTTTAAGGGTGGGCCCAGCAGCTACCGTCTCACACCTTTGTCAAGATCCAGCTGCTTTGTTAGACAGGAACACAAAGCAAGGACTTTGTAAAGTTACTCGCTGGATAAACGCACAATATCAAGGCAATGATGAACACTCCTTTTTAAGCATCGCAAAGGGCACCTCGACAATAGGCATTAACATCTTTCCAAGAAGTAATTCAAGTGCATTTTTTCGCTCCTTTATATACATTCATTTATGATGCAGGCAGCATGATAGGGTAGTGATTAGCAAGCCCGCCTCGCAAATTGTGTTTGAATCTTGATGAAGGACTTGTCTTTGGACTGGAGGATGAACAAGAAAACAAATTGAGAAACTCCCAATGTGTTTGTAGACAGATGCTAATTTGCTGTCAAGCTGCCGTTGAGCAAAGCATTGCACCTCCTCACTCTACTACTACTACTACTACTCTCAGCAGAGGGAAACCGTCCCTTCATTCTGGACCTTGATGACCGCTGAGACGATAGCAGGGGGTTATTTATTGATCAAAAATGGAAAGGCCTGATTTCGGCTGTGCAAGTCTAAGAACGCAAGTTCTTGAGTGGGTGAGAGAATTCTATTGAAAAAAACAACAATAAAAGATAATGGAAAAGTACCTGAAATGCACTCGTTAACAAGAATGATAATGAAAACAGGAATCAACAATGATTCACTTCCTGTACCGTTTTTTTTGAGGGAGCACAAAAAGTCTGGACTATTTACAAGACATTTGTACAATTATTCCCCAAAAGGGTTTGCGTGCTATTATATAAACCTCTTCACAAGAACAAGTTTTGTCAAGATGACACTCTCGACTCAAGTAATTGGATTCATTATATTGAAGCTGTTTTATTGTAGTAAACACTCAACTTAACTGACTTTTGATGTCATTTGTGGATATCATCATTTGCCTTTGGAAGAATTATCTAACGCATCAATCACCAGCAGAAATAAAGATGGTTTGAAAATATGAAATGAAGCAGAAAATCACACGGTAAAAAAAAATCTAACAAAGACTGGCTGCAGGCGTCATTTATCAACCCCCTGTCTGTCTCGCGCTGTCTGCCAGCTGAGTTGACATATTTCAAGGAGATTCATCTGGCTATGCATCACTGCGACAGAGCGGCACACAGTTTGAAGGTTTCAACAGCTGAAATGACATGGACACATTACACTGGAGAAAGGAGGAATGGAAAGAGAGAATAGTGAAAAACAGGCAAAATTAGCCAATAATTCCATTTTTTTTAAAAACAGCTGATCAAAGGACTTAGAATGTAAGAATGCTCAAAAAGGAGTCCTGACGGAATGCTGATGATTGACATGGTCAACCTTAGATCCTTTTTTTTTTGCACCACAGACTGGTTTCATATAAAGCTATACTCTAATGGGCCGGCATAGAAACATTTAAAAATAAATGATAAAAACCGCAAAGTCACCATTCATGTTTAATGCATCTTTCGCCTGTATTAGTGCGAGATTGTGTTTGTTTCTCTTCAGCAAGCCAGTCCAATTTTGAGGGAATGGGAGACAATGAGGCCCCAAGTGTTTTACTTTCATCCATTCTATGCTGTAATTTTGTTTCATTGCAGAAAAACTTGCCTGACAAAAATAAGATGTTGGAAACGACACAAATTATGGAGGGCGGACTTAATTCTAAATAATAAATGTTCAGTAATTTCTTTGGCTATTATACTGTAACTAGTCTTCTATATCCAACACACACTCTGAACTTGTTTCCAGCCAATCAGAGGACTACAAAAGACCAAGTAGAGCAAATTTTTCCTGCTGGAAGTGGTTGGTAGGTTGGGGAAGTTTGTTTGTGATTTTTTTATTTGCTTGTTGTCTTTTGTGTTTCTGTGTGGGGTTTTTTGAGTTTGCGAATAATTGTGTTTGTTTGTTTGTTTGTTTTGTTATGTGCTCTTGTGCTTTGCATTTCAGGGTCACCGTAGTGAAGGGAAGGAAATAGGGAATACAATATCATCTTAGAGTTCAAACAAAAATCAGACAGGCAGCAGAGTCAAACAAAATGACCCACTCCCCCGAGAATGGTCTAACTGCCTGGAAGGAAATGAATTGCTCAGACTAAACACAAACAGAATGATGAACTGTCGCAACACACATACATATGCCCCCCCCCCACACACACACACACACATTGAAGTGATGGTGAATTTGTTGCAAACGGATGAAGAGACAGAATGTTCCCAGTCGCAATGTATAATCTTATTCAACTGAGCCTTGTGATAGCAAAAGTGTTGCCTCTACCATTGAACGGGGTCAAAGTATTCATTCATCTGCATTTTTGGACCTTGGACAAATTATCTACACTGACAAATACTCATTTTGAATAGCACTTAGTGATAATTTTACAGTTTGAGCCCTGCGAGGACTCGCTGATCAGAAAAGTATGAGTCCCATTATGCATTTAGAGCATAGGTGTCAAACTCAGGTCCTGGAGGGCCGCTGCCCTGCATGTTTTCCAAGTCTCCCTGTTGCAACACACCTGATTCAAATGATCAGATCATCAGCAAGCTCTGCGCAAGCCTGACATTGAACCTGTTCATTTGAATCAGGCGTGTTGCAATAGGAAGACTTGGAAAACATGCAGGGCAGCGGCCCTCCAGGACCTGAGTTTGACACCTATGATTTAGAGAGTCCCAAATTTTGAATTCTGAAATGGTCTACTTATTCAATTGCATATGATAATAACACAAACAACAACAATATACATTGATAAGAGGTTTATTTCTTATAAACAAATGCTGCAAATGTTTTAATAATTCAGGCATACACAATTTGCTGAGAAATAGGTTCTTATTTCATCCCATGGTTCTGTCTTTGAGTTCATAAATTCCCCTCCAATGATGCAAGGCTTTCTCAAAGTCAACTTATCATCACAAAAAACTATCCAACTTTAGCTGCTTCCTCTGTGATATCTCCGCAATAAACCTTGGCAAAACACTTGTTTTAACGTTACACAATTTGGCAATCGTCTGCCGATCTCGCCAATCTCGTCTCGCGAGAACGGAAATCTCGTCACGCAAGATTACTTAACGCAAGATCAAAACAACAATGGCGGCGAAGGTCAAACTGCGATCTTTGCCGGAAAAAAGATTTACCGTAGTTTTTTTTGTTTTGACTGAGAAATTTCCTTGCATTCCAAAAACGCACAATATTTGGAACTGTGCGTCCCGTGGGAAATTTATGCGTCTAGGACGCAGGACGCAGAGGTAACGAGATGGCTGACTGAAATTCATCAGGGTCGCAGGTGAGCTGAAACCTGTCCCGGCCAAGATTCAAAAACCCCACAACTTAAACGTGTAAGAGGAGGTACCACTCTACATTGATTGTCTGTGGATCACAACAAACCTGGGGGAAAAAAAATACATCATCATTTCATTGAACTGCAGGATATAACCTTCCTTTTGACAATGACAACATCACCAAAGTAATAACGCGTCAACACAATTTGTCGTATGGAAAATGTGCCGTGGGGATTTGAGACGGAGGATAAAACAAAGACGTCTCAGTGACGGAACACAGTTGATCTTTTGGGATGCCATGTTCCAAAAATCATCTGTTGCAAATTATTTCAAAAAGCAGCGAGAGGAGGGAGCTGGAGAGTGATTCATTCTTCACGTTAGCGTATTTGACCTTATTCCTCCACTGCTCCCTGGAGGTGCAGGCTTTTGCTCCCTGTAGGTAAGAATACGGATCAGTATTTCCTAACTATTCGTGAGCCTCAAACTTCATTTAACATTACAAAACGGAACACCACCAAACAGAAATGTCAATACTGAAACCATGATGATCTTGTCTCAATTTACTCGTATTTACTCAGTGTGAAAATTGGAAGCTACTGTATATTTGTAATCAATCATTATTTTCGCACAAATTAGTGAACTGATAGAGTTAACCGCGGTACCCCTGATGATCTCTCATGGCATGCTCACGTCACAGAGCACCATGGTTGGGACTCACTCGCCCATATGACGTGACGACACGACTCTCAGCTTTTCTTGCAGATGGCTGTCTCCGCTCAGCCTGGTGCTACCAGAGCCACATGTTTGCACATGATATAATTGCTGGCATGGCTTGTGGGCGCTATATCCCTGATTAAGACCCTTTTACTTTTTAAGAGTGTTTTTTATTCATTTAATAAAGTTTAAAACCATTAAGAAGTTACCAAGAAGCTATTCTGTTCCAATGCCTGCTTCCATATTCGTGCTGCACTAACCCTTGGGAGGGAAGGGGAAGTGCCGCGAGTGTCTTTCATTTACTTGCATGTTAGTTAAAAATTTTTGCCGTTGGCCTTTAGTCACTTGTATTGTACTTACACACCTGTGTGTTGTCAAAGACATAAGTCTGCCTATACCATAAACCAAGCGCCCCCATGGTCTACTCGAGCAAAACACGTCGCCCAACATGCTGTCTGCCATCTGCCCTGTACAGTGAAAAAGGGGATTCATCCGTGAAGAGAACACCACCTCTCCAAAGTGCAAGACACTTCTGACTGTGAGCATTTGCCCATGTAAGCAAGTGACTACAACAAACTGCAATCAGGTCCGGAGTCTAGACCCTGCTGAGGGTAACGAGCATGTAGCTCAGCTTCACCGAAATGGTGTCTGACAGTTTGTACAGAAATTCTTTGGTTATGCAAATAGATTGTTCCAAGCAGCCGTCAGGGTGGCTGGTCACGGACAATCTTGGAAGTGAAGACGGTGGATGAGAGGGTACTGGGTGGTGTGTTATGTGGTTGTATGATACCGGTTCGATGTATTACCAAATTGTCTGAAGCACCTTAAGAGGCAGCCTATGATAGAGAAATGAAGGTTTAATTCAAGGGCAACCGCTCTGGCGGACATTTTTCAGTCAGTATGCCAAATGCACGCTTCCTCAAAACTTCACATCCATGACATTGTTCTGGATGATAAAACTGCCCATTTTAGCGTTTTATCTTAACATGCGATAAGCCCCACCTGTGAAGCGGATGGATTATCTCATATGATAAGTGCTCACTAACAGATTTGTGAACCAATATAGGGAAGTAGGACTTTTGTGTACATAGAAATAATCTTTGAGTTGTGCTCATTATAAATGGGAATAAAAACAAGTGTTGTGTCTTCGTGTCGACTGTCTAGCTAGCGAGCTACCTGTGTATCTGTACATTGAAACTAAGCATCTAAGTGTTACACAGCTAACATCATGTGATGATTTGTTCATAATGCTGAATACAGGTGAAATGTATTTTTTCTCTGGATGCGACAATGTATTAGCTCATAGTGCACACACACACACACACACACACACACGCACACACACACACACACACTCGCGCACACACACACACACGCACAAAAAAAACCATATAGATTATTCCGAATAGTATGAACTTTACGACTCATCTTACACACATTAATAGGCCTTCTTTATCTCAAGCAAATATACTTTTATAACACCCACATGCACTAGGAGCATATAGAATAAAGCTGTAGTGTGTCATAAAACCCTAGCCAACCACAGCCACCGTCGGCCCATAAAAAGATGGGTTCTGAGATGTGTTACACATGATAATGAGTATTTACATGACAAACATAATTCAAGGCAATACGATCACTCTGAGAAGTTGTAATGTTTTCTCTGGGCGTTAATACTTTTTTGACAAATCAGGGCGCAATGAACAAACTGGAACTGTCACGTTCTGGAATCATCCGGGTAAGGGTGGCTCCCACAAACGTAAACAAGGATAAGATCTTAGCACCAAAAAAGTTTCTTTACAAACAAAAACGGAAGACGGACAAAAGTAAGACTGGGAAGGAGGGCATACAATCTGCACGCAAACACATTCCAACAAAGATTCAAACCCTGATGTAATGACCGTGTGTGTGAGACACACAACCGGCCAGTTGGTAGTTTTTCCAAAATGGGCCGATACAATCACCTACAAAAGTCGAACCTCTTTTCGACATACCCTGTTTACGTTTCCACCCCCATAACGTTCACAAGTCAAAGTCGTGATTTCACAAAATTAATTTTCCATTGCTGGTTTTGCTTCCAACACCTTTATAGTGAAATAGTGAAAAGGTCTTCTTTACAACAAACCGCGGGAAGGTAATTGCCCTCCCCTCCGTTGCTTAGCAACACTACTGAACGACTCTGTACATTGTTGTACTTCCGGAACAGAAGCAAATCTTGCGCTCTGTGAAGGCTGAAATTGTCTCTTGCTTTCGAAAGGGAGTCTCCCGGACGACGCTCAGCCGAGACTACGAATAGATCCGTTTCATGTGACGTATGCATACATTAAGTCTGGCTGCACGTGCATTTTGGAGGCAGAAAACACAGGCTTGTGAGTCGTAATAGTCTTGTGCCATGGGTTGTCAGAATGGAAAGAGCACACACAGAGATCTAGTCTTCTATAGAATTCCTGCTGGTAAACACACCTTTCAGAAAAACTGGCGAAACTTATGGTTACAAGCTTGACGACGTGAGAATGCAACGTGCGGCAACGTAAGCGATCCCGGAGAAGCCGGCGGGTGCCCCGGGGAGAGTTCTCTTTTCTCGGTGAAGGGCAGGGAGTCCTGAAATGGGTTCGCTCCGAGAGAGGGGCCCGCACCCTAGAAAGCGTCGCGGTTCAGGCGGCGTCCGGTGAGCCCCCGTCGGCCCTTGAAAATCCGGGGGAGAAGGTGAAAATATCGCGCCAGGCCGTACCCATAACCCGGAGCACGTCTCCAAGGTGAACAGCCTCTGGCATGTTAGAACAAGGTGGTTATGGGCAATCGGCAAGTCAGATCCGTAACTTCGGGACAAGGATTGGCTCCAAGAGCTGGGTCGGTCTAGCTGGGGGGAGTGGGCTCGCGCCGCGGCTGGGGGAGCAGCCGGGTCAGGCGGGCAGAGTTGGACGCTACAGTTGTTTATTTCATGTCTAATATAATAATTTTTCTTCATACTGTATACACTTATTTGTAATTGACATGTTTATACTGTATTACATGTTCATGTTTTTACATCTATAAATGTTCATACTGTATGATACATCGTAGTTGGCGGCCATTTTATGGGAAATGGTGACAATGAACTACCGTTATAACGTACAGATTTGCTATGTCCTTCGAGGTACGTTGTAACGAGATTCGACTGTATCCTAATTATACCATGAGACAATGCACAGTACTCTGGTCCCTGATAGTGAGGGGTGTGGGTCCATTTCAAGCTTAGCCAATTATTGGCTGGTACCTTGTCCTATTACAAAGCTACTAAATGGATGTCATCCTGTCTAGATCTGTTAAAGTTGAATTTTTAGGACTTAAGACTTCATGTAGCTCTTTGTACAATTTTCAGAACATTGCCACTCTAATTACCTTTGTCTGTGGCTCAATAAAGTTTGGAAAACACTGCAGTAGACAATGCAACATATACTCACTGAAACATCCACTGCCATGCACACACACACACACACACACACACACACACACACTCCCACACACACACACACACACACACACACACACACACACACACACACACACACACACACACACACACACACACACACACAGTGGTAAGCTATTTAAACAAATGAGCCACTGTGGCTTAGACAGGCTGAACAGCAAAGGTATTAAAGATGCTGTGAGACTGAAGAGGGGAAAGACTAATAACAGAACAGAGAGAGGTAGCGGAATTTCTCATTAAGTGTAAATTGAAAATCTGACAAAATATGTCTGCTAGTGGGATAGTTGCAGTGGTTTGACTTTTTTTTTCTTACCTTCTTTACAAATTTCATGAGTGGAGACATACTCTCTCTTGTTCATACAAAGCCAGTGCTTGAGGCATTTTCTTTCTCTGCAAGAAAGTAATTCAAGTCTGAGCAGCAGGCAGATGTCCTTTCAGAAAGACACCTGTCAATCGGTTTGACCTCGATATATCACCACCATTCTTACCCCCTCCTCTCATATACAACGCTAATGCTACATTCAAAGCTTGGTGAGCATCTTACTCCATCACAGTGTTCTACTTTTTCATTGGCTTTTTGTGTATTTTTGTGAAAGGGGTACAACGATGAATTACCAGTCTCAACAAATGTAAAGAGTCATTGACATCACTGCACAAACTGTTTGTACGTAGTTGTACGCATGTTTTTGCCTTGTTGCTTTGGAATGTCGTCAAGGAGTGATTGTGACTGTTTTACGCTGACAAATATGCATCAGGCAACCGACTAGAAAGTGTAAAACAGAGGCAGCCGCTACCACACAACGGCATTGAACATATCTGTGGGGCTAATTCAGTGACAGGCATGTGCCAAATTTACCTGTTTAATTTCATAACAGCCATTTGTTAAAGCATCTACACCAAACCTAGGCAAATTACGGCCCGCGGGCCGGATTCGGCCCGCTGGTCTTTTTAATCCAGCCCGCCGATGGTTGGCACAGTACACAATTAAGGTTCGATGTAAATGATTGTATTCATTTCATTCGGACTTGTAATGACAGGCATTTCAACGCCAGGTGGCGCAGTTACTTGAAGTTGCAGAGCACAGGGAGGGAGGGCGAGACGATACGGAAGCCCGCAGTAGTAGCGCTAAATTAAGTAACTCCGCTCGATACGACGGAATAAGTGTGTCCGCGCCGCTATTTTCAATCATTGATTCCAAAATGACGACATGCAAGTGACTCTTTATTGCAGTGAGTTTTACTGGAATTGCGAACATTTTTACGTCCTGTAGATCATGGCATCCAAACGAAGAGGAACAGTAAGTGAAGTGCATCTGATTAAACGAAGCGGGTTACAAAGTACGAAACATTCAAGAGACGCTTGGAGTCTGAAAGACTCAAATCTACGAGGCTTTGAAAAACAAGGAAGCGATTCTTGCTCAGTCCGATTCTGGGTGTTTCCATGCTCAGGGTGAATTGTATGCGGCTCGACAGACAGTCGAGTAAATAAACGTTTCCTGAAATGGTTTGACTGTTATCGTGCTAAAAACATTCCGCAAACTGGACCGCTAATAAGAGAGCAATCGATTTCCATAGCGGTATGGGCATCGAAGACTTCGAAGCGTCCCGTGGCCGGCTTCAAAAGTTCGATGCACGATATCAGCTGAGCAACGCTGTCTTGTGTGGTGATCGAGGGGAGGTCAAGTTCGAGACAGGGAGTGGAAAATAGTCCTAATTTTGTTATATTTTGTCATATACCTGTACTGTATGCTGCAATTTATGGGCAATATATTGTTGCACTTTGTTGCTTGTGTTGTCACACATGTACAGTATGTTGTTAACATACTTGGACGTTCATCACAGTTGTTTCACTGTTCTCATTAAAAAAAAAAAAAAAGTATGGTAATACTTTAATACTTTTGTTCTGTTGATGTTTGGTATGGACTGTCAACATATATGTACATTTTTTTATATGTACCGTATCTTGTGCTGACCCGGTCCACCTGTCAAATTTAGAAATTAATGTGGCACCCAAGCCAAAAGGTTTGCCCACCCCTGGGCTAGATTGATCTCTCCTGAACAAGAAAAAAAATGTTTCAAGCATGTTTCAAAACACTGAAACATGCTTGCTTATATTTTTTCTACATTGTTTGGCAGTTAGGACAAAAAATGTGAGTTCTGTTACATTATTACTGGCATACAAAGACATTGTGCTATCTTCATGGGAAATTTAAAATCGGAAAGCATTGTAGTGTTCATCTTACTGATAAAGAGTTACAAGTGTTGCACAATTAGAATTGTTTAGCATAATTTCACTGAAGAAATCATTTTTCTGAAAAATAACTGCACTTTCATTATCTACAAATAATACATACTCTTATCAGCTTCTGTAAACAATGTCATTAACTTATTTCAACGTAGAAATAAAATCGAAATCAGGAGTAGATTTCTAACTTTTGGCCCGGCCCTCCACAATATTTTCTGCTTCTCATTTGCCCCCCCCCCCCCCGGGAAAATAATGGCCCACCCCTGATCTACACTGTGATGTTTGGTGACAGGTAATGCAAAGGGGAGTGTTTTGTCTTAGTGACGAAAGCATGCAGTTTTTCAGCTTCATGACAGAGTTGAGTCACATGATTCTCTACAGTAAATGCATACTGAATATTTTTTTGAATGCAACAATACACATAATAACAAGAGCCATCATATATTGAGAACCAAATTTGTTTTTTTTATATTCTTATTATTCCAGCAAATGTTGATGGCAATGTGCTGAGTGCCAGCACATTGCCAGCAAACTGTCCAAATAGTCAGCTCAACTTAAGAATTATTTTTCACATTCCATGAATTTCGACTTTGCCCATAAGAAGAAAGTAAAAGATTAATGAGCCTACTTCATCCTTCAAGCCACTTTACTCTGTCATACTTTTACAAATTTACACCATTCCAAAATGTGAGTTTGTCATGAAGACCATCAGCTTATTCACATCCAATGAAGCTGCTCCCGTCAGCTGAATTTTGCGATAGAACAGGAAATTTCTAACTCCAAACAGCAGGATACCCGTTATCAGAAGACCAATAATGTACATGTCTTCCACATCCTCTACTAACAATATCGACAGGCACACCATTCTCCATTTCTGCCAAGGATCTTAAGTGTACCAGCAGCAAACACCTCAGAAGGGAAAGAAAGCTCCCCCTGCCTGCTCCTTTCGTCGAAACAATTTTATCCGTAGTGCTGAGAGTCCAGCTGATGAATTCCATTATTTGTTTTTCGGAAGAAAAATAAGCAGAAGGGCTCGTTTTAGACACAGGGACAGCGCATAACCGAAATCAGCAAGCAAGCAGGAAAAAAGGGAGCGGGTGCAGAGCAGGAACAGAGAAAAACGCGTTCGCCTTCATCCAGAGCCAAACCGAAAAAAAACTCCGACCTATTTGTTTTAAAGCTTTACGCAGAATACCAATAATACATGTATATGAGGTACAGGTGTCATTTTTGTCCTATTGGGGTTGCCATCCTCATGTTCGACACTGTAGTATCTGCAAAGTTGAATGCACGCCCATGTGTGTGTGTGTGTGTGTGTGTGTGTGCGCGTGTGTGTGTCTTTAAATGCAGGGCTGGCCTCTTGAATGACATGGGACTGAGTCGATCAGGGTGTAAAGCTGGTTGGCCGTTAACTGGCTAAACAGAAACTCTGGCGGTCCGTGATGACATCAGTTGAGGCTCTCAGCATGTTGTCTAAAAATGTGCTTGTGGTTAATGTAGTTATCCTTTGTTAAAAAGTGAAAGTATACAAGTGGTTGTGTCTATCAAAAGTCCCTCAATCCCAACCAACGATTTTGGATTCCAATTCGTTTTACCGGTTACATGTACTTGTGCAACTTCAGCCAATTGTCCATGTTGCAGTTTAGCTTCTTTTCTCAAATGTTAATTATTACAAGATTCTCTTTTTTACACACTCTTTGCTCCTGGTCCGCAATTATTGCTATTTGAGTCTGCAGTATCAGTCTGTGCCACATAATAATCACTGCAAAACACTGCAATATCACGAATAATTTACAATGTAAGTGTGTTTACGTATCTTGAAATCCGGGTCTGTTTAATTCAATCCAAAAGTGAAATAGTCACAGAGAGCCACGCTTTACTGTTGTCTGAAGACAACAGGTGGATAACAGGAGAGCATTTATTTGTTCTTACTGTCAGTATACATTTGGCTGGCTTCATATACAGTATAGATGAATGAAGATCTGTTTGTAATTTACGTCCAAATTAAGTGAAACTGGGTAATTCCCCCCGGCATTCAAAGAATATCAAAGAACACACTAGTGTGTCACGGCATCCTTGTTGAGAAACACTGGTCCAGCTATTCCATTTTTTAGGCTTGTCTGCGATCACTGTGAACACAACCTATTTGAAAAATGTGTCACACAAAGATGTCTGCCATTTCCAAAATGTGTTTGATATGCGAGCAAATCTGTCAATTTGCTAAGGAAGCGAATGCTACGGTATGGGAAGTAACAGACAGGGGAGGAAGAGAAAAAGGGGAGAATGACTAACAGGATGAAGGGAGACGTTTGATGGGTTGAAGGCATGGAGAAAAAAATAGAGCAAACTTGGGCGACCAAAGGAAGAAAAAGAAAAGGCAAAGATGGGGGGAAGGAAATTGTCTGGCACGGTAGACATGATGCGAAAAACCTCTGGCAGGCAATGGAGGGATGCGTGAGAGGTAAGGGGGGTGTCTAATGCAAGGAGGGAGGAAAGGGAGTGATGGAGCGATGTAGCCGTGGAGGGAGACGATGCTGACATACGCAACCAGGAGGGAATCATTAGACTTGATGGACTCACTGAGGCTGCACTTCATAAACACTGTCTGGCTCGCAACTATGTATGTCTGTGTGTGTGTGTGTGTGTGTGTGTGTGTGTGTGTGTGTGTGTGTGTGTGGGTGTGTGTGTGTGTGTGTGTGTGTGTGTGTGTGTGTGTGTGTGTGTGTGTGCGTGTGTGTGTGCGTGTGCGTGTGTGTGTGTTGGAAGGGAATATGAAGCCTTCTATTAGATGCAGATATATTTGATCGGAGGTTCCTCATTTGTCTGTTTTCTATAGTGGGTCAACATTTACTGTATGAGGAGGCAAAGGAGAATTGAGGGGGTTGTCCAAGTGACATTTTCTGTCTGCCCACCTATTTCTATCCAAGATTCAGTTTTCAATGTTTTTATGCTCGATGTTACAGTTTCCTACTTCTTCTTCCAACAAAAGAAAATTGTAATTCAAAATACAGCCTTAAACCACAATAAGGTTGATACCTTATTGCTGTCTGCCACTTTTTTGCCAAGTTACAACTGCCAAAAATCTTTTTTTACCATTTGCATATTGTAATTACATTGATTTTTATGAAGTCGGAGCAAGGCACGTTGGCCTCACAGTGCCGAGATACAGAGTTCGATTTCGGCTCCGGAGCTTCCTGTGTGGGATTTGTATGTTCTCCTTATGCCTGTGTGGGTTTTCTCCAGGTACTCTGGTTCGCTCCCACATTCCAAAGGCATGCATGGCAGGCTGATGGAACACTAGTCTAAATTGTCCCTAGGTGTGATTTTGAACGTGAATGGCTGTTTGTCTATATGTGCCCGAGGACAGTTGGGATAGGCTCCAGCAAACCCGTGACCCTCATGAGGATACGCCGATGAGAAAATGGATGGCTGAAATCTCAGGTTAGGAATCTCTCACCATTTGATTTGGCATGACTCCTTGCAACTGGCTCCAACTCAGCTCTTAGATCATTCAGAAGCTAGAAGTTAATATGCTGAAAAATAAATGTTGAATGAGCAAAAATAGGTTTTATTAGTAAAATTAATCTTAATTACCACAAAAACACACATAGTCCCAAAAATTGGTACCGTTGAGTAAGGTGTTGATTCCAAGATCCCAGGAATCTGTACTGTCTCTGTTCCAGCGTGAAAGGTGACCATCCTTAACTCATTCAGTACCAGCCAATTCTGCACCAAGTCTGAAAAGACGTTTAAAAACGTCTTTGGGAGTGAATGAGTTAATAAGTTTTACTGTTGACGAAAGTCAAGAGCCTCATATACAATGTGGGCATTGTCAGGCAGCTGCTGTCAATATTTCAGGCTGGCCTGATCCGTCCAAGACATCGACGTTGAGAACAGACTTACAATGTCACACACAGGTGCCGCACACCAACAAATACAGAAAAATTGCTCTTATAGGCCTCAATGACATGTTCCATATTGTTTTTATTTCACTAATCACCACGCTGTGTGTCGGCTTGTGCGACACCTGTGTGTGCCAGGGAAATTCCTCTCTCGTCACCAATTGGGTATCGCCGATGAGGGACAAACTGGGCCCAGGTGGGTTGGCCTGAAATACTGACTGAAACGGTGAAGGACAGTCTGACAGAATGCCCACCTCTTCTCATTGCTCAGATGTATTTAACAGCACTTTAAGGTTCCTTCACACACAAACATGTGCTGTAAAACCTTTTGTAGAAGAGCGTTTTCTTGTCAGTCTGATGCTACTGAGCTGATAACCCCCAAGAGTCACAGCAAAGCTACATCGCTCAAATGTAAAAGCCGGGGGCAGCGTTTTGTTTCTGCCCCGCTGACTCTTTCTATAACCTGAGCGGGTTTTATCAGACCTGCACAGAAAAAAACATGCTGGGTCCAGCAGCTGCTGGCATTAATGCTGGAAGAAGGGTGAAAAAAAACAGGGAAAAGTAAAAACTGAGAACATGAAGGAAAAATGGTGAGCGTCCCCAATACACACACGCACAAGCACACGCACACACACACACACACACACACACACATTACTGATGTGCCAGTGAATGTGATGCATTCCATGTACCTTTAATGAAAGTCTGCAGAGCAGTGAAGTGTATCAACAAAGCATCCACGAATTCAACATTAAGTAACGGCAACCAGGGAAATCTAATTTAGTCCATCTTTTTTTCCCTTCACCTCGAGGTCTACAAACAAGTACTGTGTGTGCATCCATTGAGAGTATCGTTTTTGCACAAAGCCGGAACCTGCAATGCACTTCCATACTCAGCAACAACTTGAATGTGTTCACCTTGCTCCTACTTGGCTATACAGTAGTATCATTTGTGCAGTGTGTATATATACATATACTGTATATATATACCGTATTTTCACGACTATAAGGCGCCATTAAAAGTCTTAAATTTTCTCCAAAATGGACAGGACGCCTTATGATGCGGAGCGTCTTGTGTATGCGCCGAGTTCCAAAACCTGACTGACAGCCGACACGCTGTTTATATAGAGAAACGGCGGAAGTGACTGTGGACAGGCATGCGGCAAAGAAGTCATATATGGAGAGAGAGAGAAAAGGCAGACGTTAGTGATGACAGGCATGCGGGGAAGAAGTCCGCCAATGAGTGAAGGGTGGCGTGTAAGTGGACGCTAAAGGGACGCTACAAGCAGGTACCAACACCTGTATAGAGTGTGGCTATGTGCATTGTTGCAAAACAACTTCGGTTTTGGTTTCTAAGAACCCCCGAAAATAAATTCTACAAAGAGACACGCCAACGAAGCTCAGTTCAAACTTCAAGCCATCGGTTATGCTTTTGGCATGCGTGCCCATCTCACAGCAGCAGTGAAAAACCAAGTCAAGCAAATGAACTCTGAGTTTGCCGTTATTCCCGGAGGCTTGACTAAAGAACGCCAACCGCTGGACATCGGCATCAACTGGGCGTTCAAAGTAAAGTTGCGAACGGCATGGGAACAATGAATGATCGATGGCAAACACAACTTTACAAAGAGTGAGAGGCAGCACCGGGCGAGTTACGCCACACTTTGCGAATGGATTGTGGCTGCTTGGACGAACGTGTCTGCTTGCACTGTTGTTCGAGTTTTTGGCAAAGCCGGCATCATTTCTGTGGAGCCACATGGCAATGAGAGTGACTGACAACGAGAGGGAACACGGCGTTTTTGATGGATTACCAGTACTTGCACAATTGTTCAATTCTGATACAGAGGATGAGGACTTTGATGGATTTCTGGGTGATGATTGATCGAAAAACGTGAGTACATTGTACGATGGCTAAATAAAATACAACGGAACTCAGTTTTGCTTCCGTTGCCTTTTTAAAAACGTGTTTTTAGCTTGTATCTGTATGTCTTGGCATGCTACCGTATGCTTCAAGCTAACGTGTTTTTAGCGTGCGCGCATGCATGCCGTATGTTTAAGGTGGGGTATGTTTTACCACTTTAAAATTGCGCCCAATAATACAGTGCGTTTTGTCTATGTGTAAAATACAGAAATAGCAACCATTAATGAGACTGCGCCCAACCATACGGTGCGCCGAATGGTCGTGAAAATACGGTATATATGATCAGATTTCAAGTTGCATTGTCTACTTCAACACACCTGATTCAAACGATTAGCAAATGAGCAAGCTCTGTAGAAGCCCGGCACGATCATCATCAACTGAATCAGGTGTGCTGGAGTAGGGATGGATCTAAAACAGGCAGGATGTGGCTCTCGAGGAACCGGACTTCCCTACATCTGCTTTCTGCCATGATCAGAAGGCCACCAAAGTTAATAAATGTCTCATTCGGAGCTACGTTTGGAACATGGGACAACAGGGACACTGCACACTGATTTGGGGAGACAGTTTCCGTCTAATGTGGGAAGGCACTTCTGAAAGCTGTTGGGAGTGAAGAGAGTTCATAACACTCCATATAGTCATAAGTCTGATAAGTATGGTAAGGTAGGGTGGGTTTGAAGTGAAATTGTAGCTCTTAAAACCATACCACGTACTCCGGGCATTGTTCTGAAAGTGTCCCTTGATGCACTGCTTGTACCTAAATTTTGCCTCCCTTATGCTCTTCTTCAGATCTCTCAGCCAGCTTGTCACCCGATGTGGTCCTGAGTGGTGTACACGCCTTGCTGTCCACTCATGTTTTCTGATTTGGAAGCACTTTGATGATTCTTGTTGATAAGATCATCTGTGCAAATGTTTACTTAAGCCAGGACCGATGATGTGTAATCCTTTAAATTTGCACCCTCCTTGAACACATGCCAGTCGGTGTGCTCACAGCAGTCTTGAAGCATTGAGGTGGCTTCATCACAACTCCAGACTTGTACAGTTTTGACCTTTCGTCCTGCCCTGCAGATGAGGGGTCTGTCCACTCGGGTTATTTCCAAAGCAATGTGATAAGACATGCCTAGGTGTGACAATGTTGCTGCCTTATATGCTCCTGGGTTGCAGGTGGACACTGAGTCCAGTGTATTATGGCCTCTGGAAGGAAAGTCGATGAACTTGTGATATTTGGGCAGCACTGCTTTCAGTTCCACATGATTAAAGTCTCCCACCGCCATCATGATTGTCTCCGTGAGTGCGCTCAACTGATTGTTTACAACTGCATACAGCTCTTCAAATGCAAATTTAGCATGAGCCTGCTATGGTAAGCAAACAGCTATGATCAAAATGACAGAACATTTCCTAGGCATGTCAAACAGTCTACACTTCACTGCCATATACTCCAGATCTGGAGAACAGTGTGACTCGATAATGTTTGTTGCAATGCACTAGGTGCTATGTAAGTAAATACACACACCCCACTCCTTTTCTTCTTACTGGAGGCTGCCGTCAATACACAGAGAGACCTGCTAGCTCAATGGACCCCATCTGGGACGTTGTTATCCGGCCAAGTCTCTGTGAAGGTCATTAGACAGCTTTCCATGCGACATGCGATAACCCTTAGCCATATCTCATCCATCTTATTGACGGGTGATCTGAAGCTTGTGAGGAAGAAACTTGGAAGAGCCGGTCTGTACGGATTAGCTCATTTTGGTGGTGCCACATATGTATGGGAGGGAGCACGTATATGGGATGATGACCGTTACACATAAAAAATGAGAATGTACCAAATTAGCATGAGTATGTCCAAAAAAAGTCATGTATGAGGAAGATGTGCTGACCACGAGTTCATTGTGCTGCATGTGAATAATTTAAAGGGTTAGAACTTCCCGTGATCCCGATGCACAGTAAAATGATTGTGCAAGGGGATGGAAGTTAACTAAACCATCGTAGAGAGATACATTTAGGGTTGTCATTGTCCGCTTTTAGAGTGTCAGCCCAATTCAAGTGAGGCTCTTTTGAAAACTCTTTTGAGTAACCGTCCAGAGATTTCCAATTGAAACGTCCTAATATTTCACTTACTTTGTATTCAAATGTCCAACAAAGGCGGCGATGAAAAGGGTGAATATTCTAGGTTCTCAAAGAAGGGTAAAAATACTGTGGGTAAAAAGTCCATTTTGGGTAGTTAAGTCCAGTGATCAGTTGCCTTTGCCACTCATATCTGATTAAAAACTAAGACAGTTTTGGAACTTTGAGGATTGGATGTTAAGTTGAGTCTTTCCTTTTTGTTACCTGAGTATTCCTTTATGGCAGGGGTCGGGAACCTTTTGGACTAAGAGAGCCATGAAAGCAAAATATTTGGAAATGTATTTCAGAGAGCTGAAGCTTACACTGGAGCAAATTTGATCCACCTCAGGGAGGTGGTTCAAAAATTTGCTTCGGAGCAAATGCTCGAGAAGAATTGATTACGTACGGCAACAACGCATTGCTTTCGTGCTCTGTCGGACTTCCGTCATGTGTTTGTTTAAAAACGACACACGACTTGGCTGGTAACAGTAGCAAGCACCTCTTGGGTTATACCATCTCAACTACAACGGGGGGGGGGGGGGTAGTCCCCAAACGTCATCTTTCCTTTTGTAGGAGACTGGACTGTCTCGGAGTTGTTTGTGTAGTTTGTTCCTTTGTTGTGTGTTCACAACCCCTCGGCCCCCATCAAATTTATTTTGTGATTTCCGCTCTTGATTCTCTGTTTGGCGCATTACATGTTTGCTTTTCTGAGTGTCATTGAAGTCATCGTTGATTTTCGTTTTCGGGGGCGGTCACTCTCGAGCAGAAGGCACGGAGACCGAGAAGGAGAAGGACGTGCCTGTACAGTAGTTGCTTGAGTTGTGTATACGTTTTAAAAAGAACCAACACGACAGCTCATTTGTTTTCTGTCATTTTGCTCCGCTGCAGAAACTGCCGTGTGACCGCAAGTGGAGCTGCACCGTCGCTGCGCCGGTGCTGACACGCTCAGCGGCTTTGTACGTGTGACCGCTCCACAAAATTTGCTCCGGTGTAAAATATATCGCAACAAAATACATCGGTGTAGCGCCGGAGCAAATGTGTGCCGTGTGAACAACACTATAGATTCCCGACCCCTGCTCTATGGCTACCTTGAGTGAGTTCAAAAGGTTTGAGTTTGTCCACCGCAAGTCAGATCCGGCAGTTGACCTTGCGTCTCACACAGGGTTCTATAAAGGAATCCCCACTGCTTGAACGCCAGAGTAGAAGAGACCCGATCGAGCTCTCACAGGGCTGCCTGCATTGCTGGGTTGGTGAGTTTCCGAACAATTCTGTCATGTAAATTCCAAGAATCACCTACCCTTCTGTGGTAGTCACTCATTTCAGCACTGAAATGACACTGGTAAAAGTCCGCCAAGGTCACGGATATCTCATTTGTATTAGTCATCTACAAGCCTCCCTGACCATTGCCTCAATTCCCTTATATGAACTATGTGTTGGAGTAAGACGCATTAAATAAAGACTTTAACCTAAATATATCAATACAATGTCCGAAGACATAAGTCATCCACCCTTTTTTACCAATAGATTACAATAACCATATGCGTCAATGCATATTTTCCACTCACATGCTTTTGACAGGTCCTAAACTTCACCATCCTAACACATGAGCCACAATGTGAGATTTCGGCCATACGCTACATTACTTCCTAAAAGAGTAATATGTGAAAATATTGGAGTACATTTTAGGGCGAAATATAAGATAGCTATTTGTAAGCAAGCAGACTATACTTAGAAAATAAAGTCCGGTTAACACGGCAGGATTTTCGGCCCAATTTTGGCCCCGAATCTTCCCTCCCGACAATCGCAGGGCGGAACCAATTTTTGTCATGGCTCCAAAAATAATCTTATCAAATAATGCTGCCATGTGTGGTGTGCTCAGACAAATCTCGACCACCCCGCAGGATGACAGCTCAAGAAGGGGATATTCAACATGTTGGACTCTTTTGGACCGACTTCGCACCCTGTGCGAGTGTGTGAACATGCGGCTGCTTGACAGTGTCGTACAGCCAATCAGAAAGCGAGGTGATGAGGCGGCGAGGAAGCGTGTTGTGAATCCATCCACCCATCCATTTTCCGAACCGCCTGATCCTTACGAGGAGTGCTGGAGCCTATCCCAGCTGTCTTCGGGCAGTAGGCGGGGGACACCCTGAATCAGTTGACAGCCAATCGCAGGGCACACAGAGACGAACACCACACCACCAGTGTCCAATCAGCCTGCCATGCATGTTTTTGGAATGTGGGAGGAAACCGGAGCACCCGGAGAAAACCCACGCAGGCCCGGGGAGAACATGCAAACTCCACACAGGGAGGCCGGAGCTGGAATCGAACCCGGTACCTCTGCACTGTGAAGCCGACGTGAACTACCGGGCCGCCCACGTTCTGAATCCAAAAGTCAAAACAGTTATGGTACAACAGAGCGTTGGTGAACGCCTAGCATGGATGTTAATCCAAGGTTTCACAACATTTGTATGAGAAAAACAAAACAAAACAAAAAACATGTTGTAGCGGGTACAATCTGTGTGCATGTTGTTTCCACCCTTTGGACCAACGTCTTTTCTTTTTGTGCCGCTTTTTTTTTCCTGCTAAAAATAACCCACAAGCAAGTGCGACTGTCAAGAAACGATCTGAGACCTCTGCTACCTTTCGAAGTTCACAGAGAGTTGTGCTGAATAAACGGGGCCAGCAGGTTCACGCCAAAAAAGTACAAGTTCATGAGTGTTTTTGTCCAAAGAGAAAATGGTTACAAATGCCGCAGGGACCAAATTCCCCGGCTGCCACTAGCATCGCATAACATTTGTAGTACATTTCTAAACATTCTTCAACAGACAAAAATGCAATTCTCAGTGAATACTCCCTCAGACCTTCGTCGCAACTCCACATGGCATCACTGTGCAACCAATCACTTCAACACTTCACTCTTCGCATATGACCACTTTTGGGGAAAAAAAATAAAAAATCATCATCCAAGCCTCCAACTAAATTACATAAATGACTGATATGAATATTGAGTATGAGCGTGGACTCTGCCTGTTTTATTGCAACACTATGACGTGTTGGGTAGTTTCATTGGTCAGATGTGACGAGAAGTGAGTAAAGGTGATTTCCTTTCCAAGCGCTAAGCCTCCCTCGGCACTTATCATATGCCCTTGTCGCATGTCATCAAGAAAAAGTTTGTGTGTTTTGACAGTAGTTATCTTTTTACACTTTTGTGACAGTTAGAAATATTACTGGAGAAAAAAAAATTGCCCGTGAAAGTTGCAGCTTGTGGTTATCCTGTCTAGTCTAAATATTTCTTTACCACAGAGATGGGGTTTTTTTCTTCCTCTTTTTTAACAGTCAGCAACCCTTTTTTTTCTGTTTGCGCCATCTTCATGCAGGCACTGCATACCAAAGAGATGAGGCTTCATATCTGCAACCAAGACCATACTCTGGTACGGTGAAGTGCAGCTCAGCCAAGGGGGCAACATTTTGAACTGAATAAATTACATTTTTAAGGTGAACGATTAGATTGGTGGAATTGTTCAGAGAGCTCTATCTCCACAGAGAGCCAGCTCTACACAGGACTGTATCCTCTTCTCGAAGCACCCCTGTCACACATCGGGTTTGCTTGGGTGAGAGTTGAATGCTCTGATGCTAGGCAGATTGACGTGAAGATGTGATAGGGCCAGGCAGGAAGTACCGAGAGATACTTTTTCCTCTTAGCGTCATCTCTGTTCGGCAGCACTGCATTTTCAAGTGCGATAAGATCTGCTGTACAGGAGATTGTGGGTTGGGTTCAAAACGGAGAAACTATCATTGCTGTTGAGGGTGAACAGAGTAATGGAGTTTGAGCTCTAACTGGAGAAGAAAAGTTGAGAGGCTTTGCAATCTGGACTGATTTCTGTCATTCTTTATGATGAAATATGGTTATAATGTTGTTTGTTCTTGTTTATGTTCTCAGGAAACCTTATGAATTTGAAAAAAACATTTCAGCTGACTCATGTCAACTTAAAAAGATGCGGCAATAGTCAGCAGCACAATGACTCTGTGGTTAGCACGTCTACATTTAGATTTTGGGTTCATTTGTGAAGTTTGCATGTTCTCTCGTGCTTGCGTGGCAGCTTCATTCCATGCTGGTAGGACCACCGCACTCCGAGCTAAACTGTCGAGCAGTGTGCGGCGTTGGGCAAATCCCTTTCATGAGTGTCCAAGCGCAGGCCAGTTTTGCTGTCATTCCAAATTTGAATCACTTGTGGACAACGTCCCAGCATTGCAGATGTAACGGACATGCATGATGACCCGCCAAAGACAATGATGGTGCAATTCTACTTGCTACGCATGAGAAGAGTTGATTACATACGGCGAGAATGCATTGCTTTCGTGCTCTGTTGTACTTCCGTCATGTGTTTGTTTAGTAACGACACAAGTCATGGCTGGTAACAGTAGAAAGCAGCACCTTTTGGGTTATACCATCTCAACTAGAACGGAGGGGGGGGGGGGTAGTCCCCAAACGCCAGCTTTCCTTTTGTAGAAGACTGGACTGTCTCGGAGTTGTTTGTGTTGTTTCGTTGATTTTCGTTTTCGGGGGCGGTCACTCTCGAGCAGAAGGCACGGAGACCGAGAAGGTGAAGGACGTGCCTGTACAGTAGTTGCTTGAGTTGTGTCTAAGTTTTAAAAAGAACCAACACGACAGCTCTTTGTTTTCTGTCGTTTTGCTCCGCTGCAGAAACTGCCGTGTGACCTGCAAGTGGAGCTGCACCGACGCTGCGCCGGTGCGAACATGCTCAGCGGCTTTGTACGTGTGACCGCTCCACAAAATTTGCTTCGGTGTAAAATATATCGCAACAAAATACATCGGTGCAGCACCGGAGCAAATGTGTGCCGTGTGAACACAAGCCTAAAGGTTTGGGGTTGGACCAAAGTTTTTCTTGAGACCTCTAGAACCCCTTTACAATAGCTCTCATTAGAAAGTGATTGAAAGTTGGTCGACAGCAGTTCAATCATTAAATACAATTCAGAACGTATCTTCCGCGGTTTTCATTTCACACCCTTTTATCTTCGGGTATTTCCTCAGCTGTGACGACACCGAAAACAAACAATTTATGCCTACATTGGCATGCGGTTGTGTGCTCTTCATGTTCAGTTACTCTCAACGTGCTTTAGCACTTAAACAATGGTTCTTTCATTGTGTGGCAGTTGGTTGCACTAATGGTGGAGCGTGTGGCAAATGTTTCTTCGGCTTTCCAAGGGATAAAGAAATGAGTGACCGGTGGATCGGAAAGTCAATCCACAGGGAGGAAAGCATGGTCGACTCTGGTCGCCAAGCAAGTACTCCACTCCAAGCTCTGTGCTGATTATTTTGCACTGGCGTGCTTCAGCAAACATTTAGCAGATCGCATCGGGTACACGAGTGTAATTGGACCCAGGCTGAAACCAGCTCTCGTGTCAACAATTTTTCCTTCGGCAAACGGGACTTCAACACCCAGCAGCAGCAGGAAGAACCCTAAGTCGTCGTCGTGAATTCGAGAAGAGGCGCAGGCAAGAGGCGAGGAGTTATTTGCATACACCTCCGACACCTAGGAATGACGATTATTATGAATTGAGCTGCTGGAAAAAAAGAAAAAAACCTTCGTGTAACATGTACTTATTCTGCCTACATGCCAAGATGACCGATACGACAACGCCTTTCTGTACGGCACGTTCTAAACACCCCCATTCATTGTTTTGTGTTGTTGTTTTTTTTCTACTATGCATTTGATACACATCTAGAATTTTCATGCATGGAAAATGTAACTCCAGATTTTCCCTGTGTTGCAGCATTTCTTGTACGGCCATCATATTTTAATATGAATCCCACACGCACAGCACGGACGAATGTTCATGTCTCTAAAGCTGTTGTGCTACCGACTTGAGGTTGCTAGAGCAAATATATTCTGTATAGCTACGGGAGTGCAAAAACATACCAGTCTGTATTTCCAATTCGCTCTGTGTGGTATTGTGTCGACTCTAATCCGGGCTCCTCACAGTCTTCACTTTCACATTCTCTTCCCCTGACAGGCTTCGATGTCCTGACCGGCTCAAACATGTAGGGTTTGACAACGCCAGCTTCTGTCGGGTCCCGTGTGTAAAAATCGTCTTTCTCGAATTCCAAAACATCACTCGCCATTGAATGTACTGTGTTGTGTAGCGCACGGAAATTGTACAGTACCTTTATGGTGGAGCGTGCTGGGCGGCAGCTAAAACGTCACTTGTGGTAACCCAAGCGGTGGCTAGAGTAACTATGCAGTACCCGTGATGCCACAAGCATCCAGTCTGTCCAGAAACACTCGGTATGAGTCATTAAAACCAATTTTTTAATCAGAGTGTGGTTGACAACTTGCAGGAAGCGACGTGTATGTATTACAAAACATTACTAAGGAGGATATGAATTTTAACAGACTCTGGAATGTGACCTTTAAGAGTCCTGAACACCAAGACATGTAAAGTACTCCAATAGTTACTCTCAATTATATTCTTATTTCAAAATAATTACACATCTGGATACATAAAAAGTCCAGTGGATTGTCTTTACACTTGATTTGTGTACTTGAACCAAAGAGGATGAACATTACGACAAAAATGTAACCTTTAACTCATTCACTCCCAAAGACGTTTTTAAAGGTCTTTTCTGACTTGGTCTAGAGAATTGGCTGGTATTGAATAACAGTTAATGCAAAAGATACCTTGTGACTTGATGGTTTATTTTCGGCCATTAATAAGAGAAACTCTTTGCATCCCCTTGATTTAAATGTCAGCATTAATGATTCATGTTTAGCCACAGCTGCGGCCAAGTGGTTTAGATTGTCGCCTGGCCCCGTGGTGACCTCTGTTCAAGCCAGCGAGCGGCAGAAGAATGAGGGCAAGAAAAGAAGCCATCTGCTTGGGGGAGCTTTCGAGGATGCAGCAACACACCATCCGCCACCACCACCATTACCTGTCCTTGAGCAAGACACTGATACACTGAACAACTCCCCAGGTGCCAAAGTAGCACCGTGCTCCAGTGTGTGTGCCACTAACAGTGTGTCTGTAGTTGTGATGGGTAAAATGCAGAGGAAAAATGTGTTGTGTGTACCTTCGGGGTGTTCTGTATCAGTGTCTATGTATATCCCTTTTTCAGACAGATACAAGTATAGATATTCACTCTTTGGCTTTGCACCGATACAGAGTACCGATATCTCTAGCACTTTTGATATGTATATAAAAATTCACACAATGACAAAAAAAAAAAAAAAGTGAACAAAGACCTTTCTTTCTGGCACAGATGATGATTTGCCGGTGTGTCAATCTTGCAGCAGTATGGCACTAACCACTGCTGAGGAGGACTTACTCTATGTCAGATTTTTTTCTTTTTGCCTTAAGTATCGGTGGCTCGTAGCAGGAGCCGCTAAGAGTACCATATACCTTAAAGTAAAGCCAATATTGCAAAGATAATGGAGTACATGGGCCTTGTGGTTTGTACAATCCGCCTCACGGTCACGGTACTTGTGTGTTCATTTGTATATTTTTTATTCAAGGTTCCAATATAAATTTGTTCGGCTGTGCACATCAGTGTCCAAGTGAGTATTGCAACACACAATCATCCTCTAAGTGCCAAGTTAGCATTAGCCATTGTTTGTTGCGCCAGATTATAGGAGAGTGTTTTGTGATGTAGTATGGTGTCTCAATTGCTAAGTCAGCAGCAATTCGTGGCCAGAACTGGTGCACTGGTAATTTAACATCATTTTTTATATCATTTGTAAGCATACTCATTTAATTATTTAACCTATGTCTGGGTTCACTGACCATTCTGTATTTGGTTATGTGGTCTTATGTCCCTGTATTATATTTGTTTTAGGTTTATGGCAGGGGTCATGTTTTGTTGTAATCAGCAATTTATTTTGTTTCATTTCAAAATGGAAATGATATGTTTGTACGTCATTTGTTGTTTCCTATGTTAAAGGGCCGTCACAGCCATACATGGACGTTGTTGTGGAAACTAAACACGGGTGGAAATGTACGACGTCCTCTGTATTCATATGTTCAGATTTGTATGGTCCTATGTGTGGTTGAAATAATAAAGATGCTAGTTACAAAATGGAAATGGCATTTTATTTTAATTTGTATTTTTATTGTTTAAAATGAAAATGTTCTTTTACAAATTTTCTATTAATAATCTATTTATATCGCACCTCAATAAATGGTTGGCCCTGTAAGATTTGAATTTGGTCCTAAGGTGACATGGAAGAAAAAAGAAAAAAATCTTTGCATTCTCCGACAGGAAAATGTTATTCTCGATCTGGTAAAATCTTTCCAAGGAAGCACAATGTTTCGGAAGGGAGTGCAAAGCATGAATGCGTGTTAATGTCCTTCTGGGTCAAACATGGCGATGTGCAGGAACTCACACTATTGTGTCACAAATGAAGAAATTCCTTTGATTTACCTTTCAGTCACACTGACTTCAAGCGGTAGGCGGGGTACGTCCTGAACTGGTTGCCAGCCAATCACAGATGTTAAAACAAACAATGAATTTGTTTGCTTTAGTCGGAGCCGCTCTAGGACTACAAGTGACAAGCCAGGATAACAAAATGTTCATTTCGGACACTACCACGAAAAGTACAGAGAGTCATGAAACAAAATAAATTGTCCAGTAGTGAGGTAGTGCTTATACAACAACAAGTGTGCAAATCACGCAGTCATGAAGCAATATAAAGTGTGGTAATACTGTTCAACAGTACAAGTTGTGCAAATGATGCAAAGAGATGGATCTACAACGACCAAAACTGTTGTAATTGGAAAAGTGTCACTATAAAATTATGAGTGAACAGTTTAAGAGGTTAAGGACAAGGAGAAAGAAGCTGTTGGAATGTCTGCTGGGTTCACTGTATATTATTCAGTACCTTACAGAGGGGAGGAACTGGAAAAGGTGGTGTCACGGCTAGGGTGAGTCCAAGACAATTTTGCCTCTCTTATCTTCGTTCTTGCAGCTTGCAAATCCTTAATAGGGAGTAGGAGTACCGCTGATAAGCACAGTTATCATTTCGGTACAAACTCACTTTTCTTTTTGTTTCTAGGCACATGCTGACAGTTGACCCAAAAGAAATTAACACGTATAAACACTTTGTGCGCTCATGCTTACCTTTGCATTGTATTGCAAAGTTGTTGTTTTTTTCCCAGCAATGTCACTCTCAGGATTCGAGTGGATATGTTGCTTGAAATAGTTCACTTTGGCCCTTTTTTAAGTGCCATAGCTTCTGAACAGACTAGATAAATGAGTTTTCCCATTCTAGATGAAATCCTCTACTTTTCACTGTCCAATTGTCCAACTTTTCTCTCTCATTTTCTCCAGTGCAGTTTTCTTTCTCGTTCCCTCTTCTCAGTCGTTCTGTCTGCACTGTAAAGTCACAGTGCAAACCACTGCGTTAAAGACTACAAACACCATGCTGCTTAAAATACTAGCACCCCATCAGGTTTTGAATTACAGTATAAACCCCCCCGTTGGTTTGGTTGTAGTTCAGGCTCCATCTGAGGCAGCTGAGTGCGGACGTGTACTGTATTCCACCAGTGAATTTAATTTGACCTTCTTCTAACCTCTTTTGGATTTGGTCATTCAACTCCTTTCGAAAGAACAGAAAGTGGTGCAAAACATACTGAGACACTGAACTGTTGGTCGTGTTTATTCTAAGGTTCAGACAACGTTCCAGACCACCCCCGCAAGAAGTAAAATTAATGATATACAGGACCTATCCTATTTTAACATTCCCGAAATATGTTTTCATAGCATTTAAGCACTTTTTTGAGGGGTTGGGGGCGGGGGCTGTCTTGGTCTTGAAACACACTTAAAATAACACAAACAAACTTGAAAACACATTGAGAGCGCAAGAGCAATGGATAAGACAAGAATAGTGTACACTGTTAAAGTGCACCGAGTCTACATCCTATGTGTTGACATTAAGGTCCATTTTTCTTAACATCATCTCACAACATTCATCGATAAGCACGTCCGAAGATGTACATTATAAAATGAACCGTTAACCCTCAGTTTCCGTACCCGTAAAAAGTGAGGCGCATTCAATGAGGATAAGCGGTTCAGGTAATAGTTGAAAAAGTATGCTGAGCTTCCTTTGTTTCATTCGATATCTTCCAAATATACAGTGTCAGACATAATAGTGTCCCGCCCTCTCAATGTCAACAGTAGAAATTTAACCCCGTACAAAAAAAAAAAAAAATCTCTGCGATTTCAACCAGGCATCACTGAAAACAGTACTTCCAGGATTGATCACATCCAGATCAACACGGGAGACATCATCTTCTAGATTAACTCTTGCTTCCATGATGCCTACAAGCCCCTCCCTTGTTCACCATCTGGCAAATCAGATCACATCTACATTCTACCTTTATCCGCCAAAACACAAAGATTAAAAGGAGTGAGGAAGAGCCGCTGCTGGTCTGACCAAGTTGAATGCAGAACTGCAAGATTTTGATGGCGTGGCCTGGCACTTGTTTCACAATACTTCAGATAATATTTATGAACATGCAGACACAGTCATGTTTTTTTGTATGGAAGTGTGTTGAGGACATTCTTACAATTAAAAACACGAAAGTGTGGCTCAACAGTAAGAGTTGCCATCACTGCTCAGGACAGAGGCTTTGCTTCTCCAGATAATGTGGAGGGAAACAAGGCATGCTGCAATCTCTGCAAGGCAATTAAATCAGCCAAGCGAGAATACAAGGAGAAGATTGAGATCCAATTTAGTGGGAATGACTCATGCAGCATATGGCAGGGTTATTGATACCATACCTGACTACAAGGTCAGACCTAGCTGTGGAGCAAGTGCCTCGGCCTGCCTGCCAGACGAGCCCAACCATTCCTTTGCCCAGTGCGAGTCAAACAACTCAAATCCCCCCAGATCAAATACACATCCCCACCATCATGCTCACTGACCTAATTATCAGAGTATAAAATGTGTAGGTTGTTCAGCCGGGTTAACGTCTGGAAAGCATCTGGTCCTGATGGGATTCTTGGTGAGTGATTTGAATACGCGTGACACAGCTATCGGGTATGTCCACTCACAATGTCAAACTCTCACTTTCGCTCCGGGTATCTCCACCTTGTTTTTTAATACAGTCAAACCTGGGTTTTCGTCTATAATCCGTTCCAGAAGGCTGTTCGAAAACAGAATTGTTCAAAAAACGAAACCGCACTCTCTTTTAAAAAACATGTTTACTGCACACGTCTGGTCACGATGGAAAGCGACACGAGGAAGCGTCACTTCCTCGTCTACCCGAGGAAGCGTCATTTCCTCGTGTAAGGAAGGCGAGAGGAGTCAAGTGGCGCATTCAACTGCACTCAGTTTGGTTATCTGAGGCATAAAAAACTGGTCAAAAACCAAATTGGTCGAGAACTGAGACGTTCAAAAACCGAGGTTTGACTGTACTAGAATTCCCAGAGCCGTCATGTTGACGGTTAACAAACCTTGATGTGTTGATACTCTGTACATATCAACGATGTTCCTGGCCTTTGAAGCTGACGGCGAGTCTGAGGACGAGTGGTCGCTGCATGGCTCAGCTGATTCTGGACATTCAACTTTTTTCTATGCCTTTGAGTGCTACCATGACAACAATAAGAGCCCAGCCAGATCGTCTTTGTACAACAACAAAACATTACTGTAAATACTAAATGTGAAGAGCTGTAAAGTAACTCCCTCCACCACTCGGCTTGTACTGACTACCAAGTACAAACTCTTGCTTGTTGAATCCCAACAGCTGAATGAGCAGAAAGGAGTATCATCACCACCTAATGTTACTGAGGGAGGCATGAAGATCAACTTGCACGGTATCAAACAAATGACAAAGAATTAAAACATCAGCGTTGGAAAATCCAAAATATTGATGAACGTTTCATTATCTCATTCAAGACGTGTCGGTAATTCATCCGTTTAAAAAGTGTAGTGAGGAAAACAACACAATGAAACATTTAATTAAAAAGACAAGAGCCCACTATTAATTTTCCATGGAAATATTTACCAGCAGGTGATTAAATGGGTATAGTGCAACATGAATGAAGTATCCTGCAACCATGGAATACATTTTTTTAAGATTATTGCGGAGGCTGTAGTAGCTGCTCTGTATAAAAAGTAACATTTACTTTTTTACCCGAAACCAGATGTCTCAAACTCCAGTCCTTGAGGGGCGGAATCGTACACGAGATGGTTCCCTCCTCCAACAGACCTCAAATAAAGGTTTTTCTTTGGTTGTAAAGTTTTAAAGATCAAGAGAAGCCAAAATCAAAAACCCGATTGAATTTCGATTGATAGTCCAGCCCTACTGTCACCACAAATGTCGACTTTATGATTTATGTTTTTAGTGGGATAAAACAATTTTATGCATCACAACTTTGCAAAGGCGCTGTCGCTCGTATTACCTTCAATTGGTTGCCATGAGAACAGAAATCTACAATCTTTGAGTCTAGTATTTTATGAATGTATTTGGATGTAAACCTCTATGGTTATGGTTTTCTTTTGAATCTTGTTAGAATTGTTTATTTTGAGAATATTTAGCTTTTGGGTCACGTATGCCAGATCTATAGCAGACAGACAGAGATCGCTGGAGAGGGAGATGAGGTCATTAAGAAGTGTAATGGACTTTTACTAACGTCGTTTTATCCACGACTGGGTTCTAGGTGCGCACGGTAGATATAATATTTGGTTTATTCATGTATTTATTGAATGCTGAGTCAAAAGAGATGATTGTAAATGTTGGTTGTAAATAAGACGGAATATCTTTAGTTTTCACGGTACGAGACATGGTTCTTTTCCAGAGTAGACACACTACTCGTGCTGAAAATGTGAATGACGTAGTCAGTAGTACAAGAAAAAGAAGACCTATCAATCCTAAAGTAGTGGTGACGAACTGCAATTTAGCTATGATGGAAATGCGGTTAAAATAATGATGACCGAGTGATGACTGACAATTACAGTTTTGGTTCGGCTTGAAATAATGATGGGCTGACGATGACGGACGGACGGACGGGTGGCCCGCCCGCTGGTGAATGATGAATGACGGATCGGGAAAAGAATGATGAATGGCGGATCGTGAAAATTTACTGACGCGCCCACATCTGCCGATGGGCAATGTCTTGAGTTAACCTGACATTTTGGGGATTGTGAGAGGAAGTCAAACATGTTCAGGGAAAGTGTAAACTCAAATATTTCTTTTTCAGCCCTCCGAGCTTCTTGGCTTTACATGGTTGGAGTGAAGGTTGGTGTTATTACAGTGGACTCAAGCAACAAAAGCAATTAGATTCTTGAATATGAATCCCTCCCCACTTTTCTGGTCATTTAACAGAAGCGTTGAAACCTCACAGTTCACAAAACCCATGCCTAGTCCATGTATCAAATTAAAAGACAAAACCAAGAAGTGGCACGACAATTTAGAATTTTTTGAGCGATTAAACATCCATGAACCGAAATCATCCATCTTTCACAAGTGCATCTGGGAAATAACCAATAGGAACTGTTTGGAAAAAGACCAGCACTTTTTGTCTGTCACCTCCATTGCGGATGCCTTCACATAGCATTCTACATCGCATATCAATTTAGATTTTGCACATTTGGCGGGTGATTTGATCAGGGGGAGGGGGCTCCTTCGCAATTGCAAGCTCTTCAGTTTAATCCTGCACATCAGCAACTGACAGATCTTAATTTACTTCTCTCACTGCAATATAAACAGCCCAGATGATCATTTAGCTGTAATAGATTTTTGGGCACCCCTCATCTACTGGATCATTACAAACAGCAGGTCGACCTGTCAGCTTCAGACAAATTCAATATAAACCCACTCTGGACCTGAAAGTGGGGAAATGGCCTAAACCTACACCTTGAACCCTCATTAAAGCAGAAACAAACTCATACAGAGTAGCAAGTGGCCAATGCCACAGAGATGACATGCACCAGCAGCTCAAGTTTTCTCTTCAGTCTAGACATGTGGGCGACTAATGCCAGAGGATTGTGGCAGTGACAGACAGAGGGGCTGAGAATCAGCGTGAGTTGATGAGGCTGAAGTCGCCGACAGTGGGGGGGAATGAAATAGACACAGACTGACCTATGGCTATTGGAAGTGAACAGAATGGGTGTGTTGGATATTGCCACATGAATCAACTCATGAAGTAGATAAATTGCAAATTGTAAGGCTTAGGAATCATTATTTAGCCCTTATCGACATGCTGTGAACAGGGAAGTGGGTAGTCTAACTATTTCCACAAGTAATGAATCACTATAACACAATTTTTAAAAAAACGGTGAGATGTAACAGCTAGCGCCTGTCTGTCTAAGCTATCCACAGGCAGGATCTCTTATTATATACCATTCCCTGACTTTTTCAGAACTTATTTTCTGTCTAGGTCAACAAAGGTTCCATTTAAGAATCTCATCGGTGTGTTTGCACACATCTTGTGATGCTTCTTCTCAATCATCACATAGTGACTGCAGCCTTTAGCCAGGAGGAATATAATTAAAATTCATATTTTATATTTACATATATATATATGTGTGTGTGTGTGTGTGTGTGTGTGTGTGTGTGTGTGTGTGTGTGTGTGTGTGTGTGTGTGTGTGTGTGTGTATAATAAAAATGTCATTTTCTCAGAACTGAATACTCGGAAATTTAGTTGGGATCATGTTAATGTTTGGGATATGGTTCTATGAGAGTTAGGAATTCTCAGTAAAAAACAAAAAAACAAAACAAAACAATGGTGTCCATCAGTCAAGTCCGTATTTTACAGAGTGGCGAAGGTTTGTGAGCGTGTGCACATGTAGTGTAGTTTTTTTTCATCAAGGGTCGTTCAAGTTAGTCGCTGATGGTGTCGTGGTCCACCCGCCTGACTTGTGAGTGGGCAGCATGGGATCGGTTCCCACTCAGTGACAGTGTGGATGTGAGTGTGAATGGTCATTCGTCTCTATACGTGCCCTGCGAATGACTAGCGACCAGTTGAGGGTGTAGTCTGCCTTCCGCTCAAAGTCAGCTGGGATAGGCTCCAGCACCGCCCGCGCCCCTCTTCAGGATCAGCGGTGTTGAAAATGGATTGGTAGATGGGTTCCTTCAAGTTTGTAAAAGGTGGCGGACGTTTGCCAGTTTTTAACATTTTCAAAATCTCGCTATCTGTGAAGGCTGAAATTGTCTCTTGCATTCAAAAGGCAGTCTCAGCCGAGACTACGAATTGGCAAAGTCAACGATTTTGACAATCACCCGTAATGTCAACAAAATCATGGCAGATTTCGAGGCCAACAGATTGAAATATGATAGTAAAGGGCTTTGGGGTGCGGCACATCCTTAACTAGAGAAGGCACTTTTCATTTGCTGACTGAATGTTTTCAGAGATGAAATAGGAATGTAACAGTTGTTTGTCATATGTCAAAAAAAAAAAGTTTTTCTGCATACACCTATTTGTAATTGACATGTTTATACTGCATTACATGTTCATATTTTTACATCTATAAATGTTCATCCTGTCTTATACGTCATAGTTGGTAGCCATTTTATTGGAAATGGTTACAAGGAACTATCGTTACAACGTACAGATTCGCTCTGTCCCTCGATGTACGTTGTAACGAGTTTCGACGGAAGCTGCATTATTTAAAAGAGATGGTCAACTTAAATTACATCTGTCTCTTACTGAAAAATGACACACAAATAGCTTGAAACAACTAACAGATTCAACTTTAAAGCAGCATCTATATAAGATTTTTTTAAAAATAATAATTAAAAAAGGTGTTCGGATCACTGTACTGAGAGTGGCATCGTTTTTGATACCACCAGACACAATGGTTGTTTCAGTATTTATTAAAGTGTGTTACACGTTATGAATGTTCCTTTCTGACTTGTGAGGATGACATCTCTTCTCCACGGTTGAAATTTCTAGGGGCGTATTGGACCTTGAATCAGCTGCAACGAAGCGGGGCTCCCCCTGGGTGCTGGCACAGCTCTCACTGGAGCTATCTGAGGGTGAGTCAGAAATAAATGAAAAAGCAAGACGTCTCTGTATCTCACAAACGATAGCCCATTCATCCTGGTTATACATTGGAAGTGATCTGCTTTCTTTTGGTGCAGTTTTAAAAATTGCAGCCAGATTAAGACTATGTGCCGACTGCCTGTCTTCTTTTCCATGGAAGACAGATAAATATAGGTTTTGTGCCTTGTTAGCTTGTCCAAATCATGTCTGGAACAAATTTAAACTTGCGCCTCTAGTTGCAAAAGGATGGCTACAACAGGCTAGACAGTCGGCTAACGTTAGATAAATTTGGACAGAATGAGCCAGTAATATAACAACAATTATGCTTAGTTTCTGTGAAAGCATTTAAAGTAATTCCATTTCCATTGATTACTCTGTCGACGTAGCATTTTTGTACAAGGAGGCTTCTCCTGAATAGTATACTGTATATGCAAACAAGAACAAAACCTCCTCTCCGGGAGCCGTCACCTTACCGTGGTGGAGGGGTTTGTGTGTCCCAATGATCCTAGGAGCTAAGTTGTCTGGGGCTTTATGCCCCTGGCAGGGTCACCCATGGCAAACAGGTCCTAGGTGAGGGACCAGACAAAGCACGGCTCACAAAACCCCTTATGACAGACAAAATCGATGGCACTCAGTTTCCCTTGCCCGGACGCGGGTCACCGGGGCCCCCCTCTGGAGCCAGGCCTGGAGGTGGGGCTCGTTGGCGAGCGCCTGGTGGCCGGGCCTACACCCATGGGGCCCGGCCGGGCTCAGCCCGAAGAGGCAACGTGGGTCCTCCTTCTCATGGTCTCACCACCCGTGGGAGGGGTCAAAGGGGTCGGGTGCAATGCGAGCTGGGCGGCAGCCAAAGGCGGGGACCCTGGCGGTCCGATCCTCGGCTGCAGAAGCTAGCTCTTGGGACATGGAATGTCACCTCTCTGGCAGGGAAGGAGCCCGAGCTGGTGTGTGAGGTAGAGAAGTTCCGACTGGATATAGTCGGACTTGCCTCCACACACAGCCTGGGTTCTGGTACTAGTTCTCTCGAGAGGGGTTGGACTCTCTTCCACTCTGGAGTTGCTCATGGTGAGAGGCGCAGAGCAGGTGTGGGCATACTCATTGCACCCCGGCTCAGTGCCTGTACATTGGGGTTCACACCGGTAGACGAGAGGGTTGCTTCCCTCCGCCTTCGGGTGGGGGGACGGGTCCTGACTGTTGTTTGTGCATATGCACCAAACGGCAGCTCAGCATACCCACCCTTTTTGGAGTCCTTGGAGGGTGTGCTGGAGAGTACTCCTGCTGGGGACTCCCTTGTTCTGCTGGGGGACTTCAATGCTCACGTGGGCAATGACAGTGAGACCTGGAGGGGCGTGATTGGGAGGAACGGCCCCCCCGATCAGAACTCGAGTGGTGTTTTGTTATTGGACTTCTGTGCTCGTCACGGACTGTCCATAACGAACACCTTGTTCAAACATAAGGGTGTCCATATGTGCACTTGGCACCAGGACACCCTGGGCCGTAGTTCGATGATCGACCTTGTGGTTGTATCATCGGATTTGCGGCCGCATGTTTTGGACACTCGGGTGAAGAGAGGGGCGGAGCTGTCAACTGATCACCACCTGGTGGTGAGTAGGCTCCGATGGTGGGGAAAGATGCCGGTCCGTCCTGGCAGACCCAAACGTATTGTGAGGGTTTGTTGGGAGCGTCTGGCGGAATCCCCTGTCAGAAGGAGTTTCAACTCCCACCTCCGACAGAGCTTTTCCCATGTTCCGGGGGAGACGGGGGACATTGAGTCCGAGTGGACCATGTTCCGTGCCTCTATTGTTGAGGCGGCCAATCTGAGTTGTGGCCGTAAAGTGGTTGGTGCCTGTCGTGGCGGCAACCCTCGTACTCGCTGGTGGACACCAGCAGTAAGGGATGCCGTCAAGCTGAAGAAGGAGTCCTATCGAGCCTTTATGGCCTGTGGGACCCCAGAGGCAGCTGACGGGTATCGACTGGCCAAGCGGAACGCAGCTTCGGTGGTCGCCGAGGCAAAAACCCGAGCGTGGGAAGAGTTCGGTGAGGCCATGGAAGCCGACTTCCGGACGGCTTCGAGGAAATTCTGGTCCACCATCCGACGTCTCAGGAGGGGGAAGCAGTGCACCACTAACACTGTGTACAGTGGGGATGGGGCACTGCTGACTTCGACTCGGGACGTTGTGAACCGGTGGGCAGAGTACTTCGAAGACCTCCTCAACTCCACCAACACGTCTTCCTTGGAGGAAGCAGAGTCTGAGGACCCTGAGGTGGGCTCTCCTATCTCTGTGGTTGAAGTCACCGATGTGGTTAAAAAGCTCCTCGGTGGCAGGGCCCCAGGGGTGGATGAGATCCGCCCGGAGTTCCTCAGGGCTCTGGATGTTGTGGGGCTGTCCTGGTTGACACGCCTCTGCAACATCGCGTGGTCAACGGGGAGAGTGCCTCTGGATTGGCAGACCGGGGTGGTAGTCCCTCTTTTTAAAAAGGGGGACCGGAGGGTGTGTTCCAACTACAGAGGGATCACACTCCTCAGCCTCCCTGGTAAGGTCTATTCAGGGGTGCTGGAGAGGAGGGTCCGTCAGGAAGTCGAGCCTCAGATTGAGGAGGAGCAGTGTGGTTTTCGTCCCGGCCGTGGAACAGTGGACCAGCTCTACACCCTTAGCAGGGTCCTCGAGGGTATGTGGGAATTCGCCCAACCAGTCTACATGTGTTTTGTGGACTTGGAGAAGGCGTTTGACCGTGTCCCTCGGGGAGTTCTGTGGGGGGTGCTTCGTGGGTATGGGGTACCGAACCCCCTGATACGGGCTATTCGGTCACTATACCACCGATGTCAGAGTTTGGTTCGCATTGCCGGCAGTAAGTCGGAATCGTTTCCAGTGAGGGTAGGACTCCGCCAAGGCTGCCCTTTGTTGCCGATTCTGTTCATAATCTTTATGGACAGAATTTCTAGGCGCAGCCGAAGCGTTGAGGGCGTCCGTTTTGGTGGCCTCAGTATTGCATCCCTGCTTTTTGCAGATGATGTGGTGCTGTTGGCTCCTTCAAACAGGGCTCTCCAACTCTCACTGGAGCGTTTCGCAGCCGAGTGTGAAGCGGTTGGGATGAAAATCAGCACCTCCAAATCTGAAACCATGGTCCTCAGTCGGAAAAGGGTGGAGTGCCCCCTCCGGGTCGGGGAGGAGATCTTGCCCCAAGTGGAGGAGTTCAAGTATCTTGGGGTCTTGTTCACGAGTGGGGGCAGGAGGGAGCGGGAGATCGACAGGCGGATCGGTGCAGCGTCTGCTGTGATGCGGACGTTGTATCGGTCTGTCGTGGTGAAGAAGGAGCTGAGCCGAAGGGCGAAGCTCTCAATTTACCGGTCGATCTACGTTCCAACCCTCATCTATGGTCACGAGCTATGGGTCGTGACCGAAAGAACGAGATCCCGGATACAAGCGGCCGAAATGAGTTTTCTCCGCAGGGTGTCCGGGCTCTCCCTTAGAGATAAGGTGAGAAGCTCGGTCATCCGGGAGGGGCTCAGAGTCGAGCCGCTTCTCCTCCACATCGAGAGGAGCCAGATGAGGTGGCTTGGGCATCTGATTCGGATGCCTCCTGAACGCCTCCCTGGTGAGGTGTTCCGGGCATGTCCCACTGGGAGGAGACCCCGAGGAAGACCCAGGACACGCTGGAGTGACTATGTCACCCAGCTGGCCTGGGAACGCCTCGGGATCCCCCGGGGAGAGCTGGAAGAAGTAGCTAGGGAGAGGGAAGTCTGGGCTTCCCTGCTAAAGCTGTTGCCCCCGCGACCCGGCCCCGGATAAGCGGTAGAAGATGGATGGATGGATGGAACAAAACCTAAACATCAGCTCTTGTCATCTTTGGTGGCTCTCTGCTAAGATCTGGTGTTAAAAAAAGAAAATCTTTCTTCTGTCCAGGTGGCCATTTTGTCCTTAAACGTGAAATGAAATGTATTCAAGGTGCAAAATGAACAAAACCCACGTGTCCTCTTCCTTGCTGCTTGTTTGGTTTCGTCACATCTAATTCTTATGATCAGCACTGATTTGCTAGCTAACAGCCAATCAGAGTGATCAACAGTCACGAACGGCTACATGTTGAATGAGGTGAAAAGTGTTCACCGATGGCTCACTTGCGCCAATAGTGCAAGACAGACCTGGCCAATGGCGTTCACCGACATTCAACCAATTGCCGACATCAATTTTTTGTGATGACACCTTCAGGCTTGGGGGGGCAAGGTTTACACAGGCTAGCTGGACTATTGTATCTTTGTTAAATCCCTCAGTCTTTGTTACACTGCAAACCGGGCAGCATTAAAAGCTGTGGGACAATGTTTCATGAACACCACTCAGAAATAAAAGATCTCGTTTCGTCTAATTTCCAACAGTGATGCGTTGTTAAAATGGGGTGTCACGTGAATTCGAACCCAACTGGTATTTCTCTGAAATTGAAGCCACAGCAATCCATCCATCCATTTTCCATTAGTTTTTTGGTTCATACTGTTGAAAACGGATAATATTAATTAGCCAATGAAGATTCCATATCATGAGTGCATCTTTGCAGTACTTTTAAGTATAAATGGGTGTCTGTCACATGGACCACTTGGCCAATCATAGTTGTATTTTCAGTGATGTCACATGGGCCCCCTGCCCAATTGGGTTCGTTAACGTATTTTGGTACAAGCAGGTGTAGGCAGCTCGAGTGATGACTCAAACTTATTTACGTGATTTTTCTTTACACTCTGCTTGAATTATGACTCATATTAAAGCCCGTTTGTGCTTGAAATTGGGAGAGCACTGAATTCATCGGCCAAAGAGACAGTGGTGAGCGCCTCACTGGTGCCTTTTTTAGAGGTGGCTGTGCAATCCCTCTGCCAGAGTGCTTTTGTCAATGTGGTCAGTAAAAGGTGCTAAGAAATGGAACAGAATACCAGAGGAGGATAAAAGGCAAGCATCCACCAAGGCCTTCGCCAAAAATTTGAGCAGATGTTCCATAAATAACTACACCTGCCCACACTAAAACATAAACCTGTGCTGTCATTGTCTTTGTGTATTTATATTTAATTGTGAGTCTCTTAACTATTGTTAATACAACGTATATTGTAACATGTGAAGAACTTACTATTTGTATGTATTCAGTATACTGCAATTGTACTTTAATGCTTTTCTTACATCATGGCCAGGGGATTAAAGATGAAAAATAGCCTCTTGGCTAGTTCTGGATTTATTTATACCATGTTTTTGCATGTGTTCTGTGAAATTGAAACCGTCCCTTTTCAAATAAACTAATATATATGCCCTGGTGAGTCGCCAATCTGACTTTACTCAGTCTAATGAGCGTCATTGCCAAGTGTTCCTCCTCCAATCTGGAAGATGAGGCCTCACCAACGAGTGACATGAGTACCGGTACTAAGTTTTCAGAAACCTCTCTGGTTTCGTCACTTGGCCATATAGGCTCACAGACAATGGACTTAAGTATGTAATGTTAATTGTTTTGTGTCCATATTCTTCTAACTGTTTTGATGCCATGTAATTGTGAAGGTCGCCCAAAGCCCCGCATAAGAAGTGGACCAACACATTTCTCACAGGCGGAAGTCAGCGTTCACATTTTTCACACAAGCTTATCTCTGCCGTTTTCAAGACATGGACACAACATCCCAGTTTGTAGAAACACCGTAATAGAACTGGTTACATTTAATGTGCTCATCATTTCTACAACCGAAACCCCTGAAGCAAGAAAACTAAAGCAGTAATGGGAGGGAGATAAAGGTGAGAGACACGGCACGGAAGACAAAAGAGGGAGAGAGGGAGCAGAGAGAACAAAACTATGCTGCATTGCAGCACAGCCAACAAATATTACTTCTTTGTAAGGCTGAATGCTGTTTATGGGGACACTGCCGTCTCAGACATACACACAGGTCTTTCCCTCAGAATCTTATCATATTTGACCTTTTTGAAAGGCAAGGACACTTGGACAGACTCATTATGACCTCTTTATCAGCTTAGAGTCCTACAGTTCATTTTACCTCAACCTATGAATATGCGTAGCAGTCCAAGATGGGAAGACGTATTTGTCCTTCATGGGTTATTTGCGGCTCGAAGCATGAGACTGCAGTGATAAAATGTGTTTCACCTCATCAGCGAACATTCTTGGCAGTGTATACAACAATGCCGTTCATTCACTACACTTCGGTAAAGTTATACTGAGGGGGAAATGAAGAAGACCCTTACAGTTGGGTAAGTAATAAAACAGGATTTTACACTACAACAAACACCTGCAGCATCCTGTACATCACGGAACAGAATCACTAACGGATGTCGATGTGAAAGTCTGCAGTCTAAACCATCATAAAGCTGCATTGCTGAGAGAGACAGACACACCAGTAGTGGGATTCCAGGGACACTGCTGATCCCTGAAAGTCAACCACTTACACAGCCAGCAGACAGAAATGGCGCCAATCAGTCTTCAGGTTATTGCTGTCAGTCAAAGTTGCGACAGCAGTGTTGCGCAGTGCTTCTCTCACTCCTTCATGTACATCACCTCTATTGAAGTTTTACTTGATTTGATTTTCCGCTTGCATGCCCGCATGACCTCTATCCGCACCCACCTTGTTTTGTCTCCTCGTTTATGCAAACACGTGTCCAAATTTTCATGCATATATTATATTTAACAGCGATAACATTCGGTACAAGTAGACACCAGTTCAGGGTTTACCCCGCCTACCGCTCAAACACAGCTGGGATAGGCTTCAGCACGCCCCAGGTGAGGATTCGTGGATCAAATCATGGAAGGATGGATGGAACATGAGGTATAGCCTTGCAATTTAATGAGGTTCCAATAGGAGAACTGGATCCAAAATTTGACTTTTCAAATAAACAATTCTCAGTAGAGTAGTGGTTGCCACGTGCACTTCAAAACCCTTTTTTCCCCAAAAACATATAGATCATTCATTCATTCATCTTCCGAACCGCTTCATCCTCACTAGGGTCGCGGGGGTGCTGGAGCCTATCCCAGCTGTCTTCGGGCAGTAGGCGGGGGACACCCCAAATTGGTAGCCAGCCAATCGCAGGGCACACAGAGACGAACAACCATGCACGCCCTCACTTACACCTAGGGACAATTTAGAGTGATCAATCAGCCTGCCATGCATGTTTTTGGAATGTGGGAGGAAACCGCAGTACCCGGAGAAAACCCACGCAGGCCCGGGGAGAACATGCAAACTCCACACAGGGAGGCCGGAGCTGGAATTGCACCCAGTACCTCTGCACTGTGAAGTCGACGTGCTAACCACTGGACTACCGGGCCGCCACATACAGATCAATTGAAGGCAATACTGGAAATTGTGTGAAGGATGTATCGAAGGATGAGGTTTAGTATGAACCTGAACAAGACTATACAAGACTATACATGTCACGAGGAGGTCCCAGATGTCACAGATGCTGAAGGTGAGGTCTTCAAGTCAAGTAAAGGTGACGTTTCATGGTCACCAGGACCTCTTGACGCCCAGTGCGGAGCACCAAGGGAGAACATCCTCAAAATGACTCCATGGCCTACTCGATATGCTGTTTCGCATGCCTAAGACATCAAGTCAACGTTTGAACTGTTCTTTCCACAACCTCTTCCATTAGCCATGTGGTGGAAAAATAATATCGAGCAATGCAAGTGTTTTTAAGTAGTTTCAGGCTGAGTTCAATCCCGGGTCAAATTTGACCCACTAACGCTAAAGATGTGGGCCACTTTCAAACATATTAAAAAAGGTTAAATGTTATACAGGGTCAGGCTAAATGATCTGACACATTTGTAGATTAAATAAAAGGCAAATAAAGAAACATTTTTAATTTTGAAAAGTACATATAATGCCTTTTTTTTCATATAATGCCATTTCGCTTTGTTTCTTTATAATGCCATTGTTTTTCGTTTCTTTTTCAGTTGCTGCCATAAATTGGACTGGTGAGCATCGCACTTTTATTGTGGAAACGTTTATCAAAACAAACGAATCTGTAACTGCAAAGCGTTCCATTTGCATTTCAATCTTGATAGACAAGATCCCGTACCAGCTCGAAACACCATCTTGTTACGGGTTACCAACTTCAGAGCTACTGGATCTGCATTGAAACGAAAATCAACCGGCCAACCTCGCACCGCCAGAACTCTACTTAATTTTTAAAACATAATGAAACACAATGGCATTATATGTACTTTTCGAAAATAAAAACATGTTTTTGCTCCTTTACTTTGTTTGCCTTTAATTAACCTACAAATCTGTCAGATCATTGTGCCTGACCCTGGACTTGGATAAAACCGCTGCTTTGCTAGCCATATAAGAGATTTCATGTTGGCATAGTTGTGCCCCCCTCACCCCACAAAAAAAAAATATGGGTGTGCTTCTTTTTTCTCCTTAATACATTGCTGATGTATCGGACCGGGAATTTGACTCAAAATTAGGTGACTTGGACTCAGGTGCAAAAAACTGTGATTGGGACATCCCCAGTGAAAATCATTTGGAAGTTGGATAATTATTCTTAAAGTGTAAATAAAAATCTTTTAAAATACTGGACTTGTCCGATTGGTCTATATTTGAATTGCTATTGAAAAGGCATGTTTTACCGAACTCTCAGTTTGCCTCCCCAACCCGCTGGCTTCCCCGTCCTACTCTTCAAAATCACATATTACTTTCATCTCCCCGGTGCTGCCCACTCTCATTCTTCACTTTCATTTATTCCGCAGAGAAACTCGTCAATGCAATTTTCCCCAACCCTGTCATTCCATCCTCTTGCCAACCTCCTCATGGTTCTTCTACAATCTTTTTTTTTCTTCTCCTTCTACTCCTCCCCGGCCCTTCAAAGGGCTACATTTAAAACACTTGTCTCTCCTCGCTCCTCTCTCAGGGCAGGGATCAAACTCAGCCCATTTCACACATGACAGAGTGTGTTGTATGCCACTGATGTATGTATGCTACTCGTAGTGGCAGCACTGATGAGTGGCAGCGGTGATATGGAAATGACCAGGGTGTGTGTGCAAATTGTGTGCCGTGGTGAAGGGCAGCAGAGTTGACTGAATTTTAATTTGCGGTGCCGAATAAATGCCATGCGGTTCCATTCGTAGCTCTTCAGCAAAAAAATTAAAATAAAATAAAAATAAAGACACACAAATATAAATAAGTAAAATCCGGAACTTTACTTTGCCTTTTGTGGTTGAACTGAAACAACATTTTCATCACTAAGGCTGATGCAATATGTATGGAAAGTGCACCCCCAAGGATGTTGAAAATCAAAACCTGATGTGTCAGGGACAATTTTGGTGGTCCATTATATATTTAAATAATAATAATATAATAAATAATAATAATAATAATAATCAATTCTCAGAATTAAACACCATATGTATCGGAATCCAAGAAAAGGAGAAACCAAACTCCATTTGAGAGCAACAAATATGACACACACACACACACACACACACACAGGAATGAACCAAGACAGGGAACATGTGATGTGTTAACTTACATTTGTATTTGCGATATCATAGAGTGTGCACGTCATGCATGCACAGGCTCGGGGAGTAACGAGCGTTACATATTCAGGATGGGGGAAAAAAACTAAGTGTATTCCATTACCGTTGCAGAAACACCATAAAATTGATTAAATCTGTGGATTATTTTGTAGCTTTACATCTTTAATGTAGGGAGAGACAGCACCATCGAGTCTGGCATGTGTTGCCCCTCTCTCCAGTATGTGTCCAGGCTGTGACTGCGTGGCAAGGCATGTTAAGATATATAGAAAATGGTTCACTGGATGCATGGTGTTACGTTCATACCCAGGTTCCCAACCTGCTTGTGTCAGTGGCAGGTCAAAAGTGTGGTTCTTGTGTGACCAATCTTGTTAAGGCAGACTGTATTAAACCATTTCCAGCTCATGAGCCAATTTTAATCATCTGAGTCTCACCCTGGGACCCGGTCTCATTAAAATGCAACGTCATGTCACACGAATTGGGCCACCTCTCTGCTACAGGTAGAAGAAAACTGCCATGTAAGGCCAAAGAGAGACAGCGCCCTCCTTTGCTGTGACTGGTTAAATTCCCTGCAAGTTCAACAGGAGTTCACAGGACCTTCTTATTTTTGACGTATTAAAGTATGGTCTGCACAGCACACAGTCACAGACTGCATCAATAATGCACAGGGCAAAGCCAGAAAGCACCCCCGTTTTCAGCAACTGATTTGGTACACACACGCGCACGCACACGCACACGCACACACACACACACACACACACACACACACGCACACACACACACACACACGCTAGTGAGAGACCCATAAAGGGTACCTTGTGTGTCAGTCGTGTGCATTAAATCTTGTGGTTTATGTTGGCAGTCTACATTGTTTCATTGAATTATCATAGATGAGTTGAGAATAAGTCCAGCAAGACACAATAAATCAGCAAGTTTTATCAGGATGTATTTTTTCCAGTGTTTCGGTAAACAGGTGCTCTAGCCAAGACGAAGACGGGGAATAACCATCATGTCACTGCGTCTTACGTTTGTGTTCAAGGATAAATTGCTTAAAGAGGTAAAACATCATTACTAGATGCTAGTCACGTTTTATTGTTTATGGGCACATAGTTATGTGATTGTTTTAAATACACGTGTAATTCTGTTTTATGTTTAGTTGGACAGAAAACTTTAACTGGGAGTGGCAATGAACTCCTTGAAGCAAGCGTTTGGCTTTTCTCAAGCTCACTGCCGTAGGTCTAATTTTGAAAGCCGTTTCGGTCAACGCATTGTCCTATTAATGTGCAATTTAATGGTCTGCTACCTTTTTTTGTGCGTGCATACACCAACGCAATTTCTTCTTCTGTATTTGGGGATTGTAAATATACATTTAAGAGAGCACAAGTAACCATCTTCATATTATCGGAGTTAAAATATCAATATACATTTTTTTCATATTCTCCAATCCAGGAATTTCACTGTATTTATTTTTTTTTTCGGCTTCGTTTTTGTGCTTCAAAGGAAGCAATGGAAACACGAAGTAGTCCTCTGGGGATTTTGCAGAGGTCAAATTCCACAGAGGTCAAATCTTTGATTCGGCGTCTTGAAAGTTGGCTTAATTAATTTGCTAATTAAGAAATAATTATTTTAGGAAATTGTCTGCAAAACCAAAACACCGTGGAACATTTTGGTTATAAAATAATCATTCTTTGCTCCTCCAGGGCAGATTTAATAATAGCTTTTATTTTTATTACTGGCACTGTACTTCTAAAGTACAAAACATTTCACCAAATTATGGTTTTGAAGCAGAACAAGTGATATTAAAGAAAAGATTTAAAGTGTGAATACAGCCCCTTGACCTGGAAATTGTTAACATACTGCATACAGTATGATAATAAATTAAATTCAACTGCACCGTCCATTTATTATGCAGCAATAATGTGACGTCATCTCTACCGGACGTCTTGATGAAATGAACAGAAGGAAAAGTGTTGTGTCATTTCCCCATAATACCACCATTTCCCACATCGCTCCTCTGTGGCGCTGTGTGCACATGCGTGTCACATCACTGACGCGTTCAGTTAACATTAGAGGACGCATTTGTTTTTGTAATTTGGACACGAACGTAACAAGAGCGAATTTGACCCCCAAAATAAACATATGAATAAATAATAATCTGTATTGGGTATCACGCCCTGCAGTGTGCTGTCTGTCCTCGACATCTCGCTGCCGGGTTGAAAACGACATGTAAATGTAATATTTTGCATCACGCCCTTATTTAGACCGCTTTCAATTCCACGGAGAGCTTTGAAATGCGCGGCAAATTCTATGATCGCTGAACTTCAGTTTTTGGACTGTGTGTGGCCTTCATAGATTTGCAATCAAGTCTTCCAAAGAGACAAGATAAATGAGGGGCAAACACATTTAATAACTACTCCTTAAAGAACACCAGTCATGTCCTCTCTTTGAATCAAATTCATTCATTTCTTTGAAATGCAAATGAAGCATCTGCCTCAACAAATGGTTCATGAACACATTTATCATGGAGAATTGACATAGCTTTTATGAACGTTCATTTTTGAGGATCAGATATTTTACATGGGATTTAGGTTCGAAAATGCACTGGAGTGCCCCTCCAATGGCTCCTCAAAAGATGATACAATGCAGGCAAGTGACTCATTGGCAAAAAACAAAACAAATGCGGCCTCACGACAAACATCCGGCCATCCATTTTTTGCACAACTTCTTCTCACAAGGGCCATGGTTCAGCTGTTGCCCTGACTGAATTGGTAGACAGGGTAAAGCCTAAATTTAAATCACACGGCATATACAGACAAATAATTTTCACACTCACAGACAATTTAGAGTTCAGATATCCTAAGAAACGTGGAATGTTAGTGTAAGCCGGGCCGCTAGCGCAGGGGAAAACATGCAAACTCCAATATATGGTATAAAGACGAACACAGATAATTAGACAGCTTGTTTTTTTTCCCCCATAGTAACAGCACCTGGGGCAAATCTCTCATCAAAGTCGAGTCATTGTCAAGGGCATCTTTTATGTAGAATGATGAAAATCCGAAACGGGAAATGAAACACGTGGGCCCCTGGGACATATTTGGTCGTATTACAAAATCATCCATCCGTTAATTTTCAATAACACTTATCCTGTTCGGGGTGGCATTGTGGGAGATTGATTAGCACGTCCGCCTCAAAGTGCAGGGGTGCAGGGTTCAATTCTGGCTCCAGCCTTCCTGTGTGGAATTTGCATGTGCCCCCCACCCCCAATACTCTGGTTTCCTTGCACATTCCCAAAAACATGCATGGCAGGTTAGCTGAAGACTTGAAATTGTCCCTAGGTGTGATTGTGATTGTTCGTCTGTGTGTGCGCTGCAATTGGCTGGCAACCAGTTCAGGGTGTCAGCATCTCAAAAGTAGTCCTACTCCCATTTCCGTAGCCCTTCATGAGAACAGACTGAATGTTTTATGTTTGATCAAAATAAAGGCATTTAGAAACATCTGCTTTTACTTTGGAAACCAACAATTGAACAAGCAACTGAAACAGTTGCAAAAAGATTGGTGAGTACAGTATAGCATCAGTCCCTCTTGGATGATATTGCTTAATTGCTGTTTAGCAGTTTGTTTGTTTTTAATCACAAAGGCATTTCATATAAAGAATATTTGGTTCATCAACAAAGAGGAGGAAAATGGTGTCGTAATGCACTTTAATGCAAAATAAAATTTGATCCGATTATTCGATGGGATAATCGATTCTAAAAATATCCAAAAGTGAGAGCCCTAATTTTCAACCTCAATGACACTAACACTGATCGAAAATCAACCTAGCCTACCTCTGTGGTGACTGAATCGCGCCACCATCAGTGACATCCATCCATCCATCCATCCATCCATCCATTTTCGGATCCGCTTTATCCTCACAAGGGTTACGTGGTGTGCTGGAGCCTATCTCAGCCAACCGGTTGCCAATCGCAGGGCACACAGAGACGAACAACCATCCACGCTCATACTCAAGGGACAATTTTGAGCATTCAATCAGCCTGCTATGCATGTTTTTGGAATGTGGGAAGAAACCAGAGTACCCAGAGAAAACCCACGCAGGCACGGGGAGAACATGCAAACTCCACACAGGAAGGCCGGAGCCATAATCGAACCCATGACCTCTGCACTGTGAGGTCGACGTGCTAACCACTGGACCACATCAGTGACAACATTGAAAAAAATGAGTGCGTTGTTTTAATTCTTAATAATCATGTACAATAATATAGTTTATATGTGATAATGTTCTTTTAGTGATTTTCACCTAAAAAAAAAAGGTGTCTGAAAACTAACGAGACAGAGTGTGTCTGTACATCAGCTAGACAAAGGCACACACTTTGGCGCAGGCTGGCACTTGTCTTTGCCTGTCTCGCGCCTTCTCTGCAGCAACACAATACAGTCCCATTTGAGTGTCACATGGGCTCTGAGACAGACAAGGCGGCATTATCCGAAACTGGCTTCAGATCAGGGTCTATATGTGTTTGAGTGGAGGAACAGTGGTGTTGAGTGGTGTGTTCGAATGTGTCTGAGCGAGTTCAGGTGAAGGTCGACAAGCCCTTTCGAATCTCACACTTACCACCTCAGGAGGTGAGAAGCTGCTAATTGGTAGAGGGTGAACGCACACACATACTGTATGTACAACAAATAAGAATGAAAAACAGACATTTTGTGAGGCTTTTGCACAATGAGCCATGTGACGCATACACACAGACTACTGGACAGGAACACACGATTGGATCACGAATAACACAGTCCACTCTCTAACTTCACCACCTAATGATCTTTTCTCCACTAAATATTTTTAGATTGTTCGACTGTGAGCTGTATTAGCACTAGCTTCATCAGACTCAAACTCAATCGACCAAACCAGACAATTTGAAGTTCCAGCAAGCTTCAGATACACCACTGCTCAAGGGAAGCGGGGAGGGGGGGGAGTCAACGGTCCACTTTCAGACATTTATGAAACCGGACAAATGTCAAATGCACAAATACAAAATTAAAACACTGACAAGGAGCATGCAGCAAACGCCAACAGTTAACTAACCATGTGGTAGACAGCCAAGAGGATTGGCTGCAGCTCTAGACGTCACCCACTTGGCCACGCCCCTCAAAGGCACACCAAATGTATGGCAGTAGGTGTGTGTGTGTGTGTATCATAGTTTTGCAACACAGTCAACAAACTTTACTTACTAATAAACCAAATGGCAATTAGATTATGCTGAAGAACAGATTAAAAGATCACAATATGAGCGACTTGACAAATCATACAATTAAAAGAACAGGCTACCTCAATTCCGATGACTGGACAGCTATCTCAATATTCTTATTCTCTATACTCTACATTTGCATGATATCTATCTGTACACCGTTACAATGTGCTATGACGTACCAGGTCAGATCAGAGCACTATATGGGCCAGTGTGTGTGCAAGATTGGTATAAGTGTGTAATTTATTTACTGAAACCATAACTGTGGATGATGTGATAAACAATGACTTTTTGGCATTGCTGTTTACTTGTGGTGGTGTGAAAGTAAATATTTAGATTTATATTGACCATTAGGAATCTAAATGTTCTTTACTTAAAACAGATTCTTTTAGAGTTCACATTCAGATGAACTATATTAACTGCATATTTAAGGAATAAATATACCAGTGATTTGTGGTAGAGTATCAAGGGGTCTTAGAATACTGCATCCATGTGAAAATGGCAGTGAAATAACAGACGTCGAAATTTGCCACAAGGTGTGGGGGTAGCCCGAGAGTGACAGAATGGCCTTGGCCACCACGTCCACGTTCCATATTGATTTAAATTTAATTACTTCTTTTGCATTTATAACATTTATATTTGGACCTTATGATGTAAAGTGATAAACCTCTGCGTTGTTATCATGTGATCGATCCAAATTTCTGTCAGGGAGACTAACTGTTGCCTGGTCGATTGCAGTCGCATACATCTGTTTGTGATCCGCACCCGGAGTACTACGTCATCACGTAGCACTGCATCTCATGTACATTAAAAAAAGTTGGTCAGTCCCTGGCTTAAATGTGTCTCGCAAGTGAAAGTAAGACGTCAGATCGAGCTTCGCAGTTAGCAGGACCATGAATGTTTGTCCGCAGTACAGCCATGCACATCTGTCCAGCTCTCCCCTGAGGGCATTCAAAGCTCGATCCATTACGGAGGTCACAGACAGCGGGACAGCCGCCACCCTTGGGGGCAGTAGGAGGACGAGGACGCCTATTGGTGCGTGGCCCCGCTGCGTTGACGCAAGAAAGCTCTGTAGCATGCTTGCAGCTAACGTAGCCCTGCTAGCTCATCCCTGACGTCTGGCGGTGCTCGCTTGGTAAAACTCTGCACAGCAACTTCCACTGGCCCAAAGTCAGATCCGATACCACGCAGCTGTCTAGCAATTAGCCACGTCAGTTAGCAGCGGAACGACAGCACACTCCGACATTTTACAGAGTAATGCACTCAAACGAATCGCAGCACAAAGTTTCCTTACCTGTAATTAAGGTCGTCACGGTTTGAGGTGACCGTGCCTCCTTGTGATGCTGGATGTCAAGTTCAGCGACACGACAGTGGCTCCGAGTCAGGGAAGCAAAATACTGCTCCAGCTGCCTCACTGTACGTCGCAAGCCGCTGACAGCCATTGTCCAGTTGACATTGAACGACACCTGCAGGCAATTTTCGGTATTGCACGCTGTGGGGTCTTCAACAGTACATTACTGCACTGTACTACACTGCCCTGCACTGGCTATTTTCTTTCGGTGAGATTGAATTTCAGAATTCGTTTACATTGGTGTCAATGGCAGGATACGTGACTCCGTCTAAAGAGCTGGTTTGACCCGTTTTTTAAAACAGGCCGAATTGCTGTCATTCATTCCCGCTCGCACTTAACACAAAAAGCCTTGCGAATTTCCAGTTAAGTTTTGATCTCTGCAAAGTCGTGAAATTGAGCAAATTAATACAATTCAACACATCTTTATGTTTATAGCACTTTCTCAACAGCTGCAGCTATCACAAAGCGCTCTACACAACATTTAACATAAAATAACAATAATACAAAGCAGCGTCTACAAAAACACCGGCAGTAATACAGTTGTAATAAGTATTCATGCACAACATACAGTATATATGACAATCAAAATTGAACATTATAGCCTTTGTACGCGCATCAATTGTGACACAGCCCTAACTATAACTAATCTCCTGAAGTAGTACTAGTGTCCATCTTTTTCAGAAAATAACAAAAATAAGAATTTCCCATGCTTTGAAAAGTTCTGCTGAACAGCCCAGACCCAATTCCATTCATTTCAACGGTCGTACGATACCAATACCAATGCTCGATATTCTATCATTTTGATTTCTACTCGGTGCTGCAAATGCGACTGGACTCACTGACAGGTCACAGCGAAGAGTTGTCCAATTTTTAAAGTGGAAAATGAAAAATTAGTTCACAGTCCTGGAAAGGAAAGAAGAAAAAAAAAGAATACTCCCCGTCGGGGAATCGAACCCCGGTCTTCCGCGTGACAGGCGGAGATACTGTCCACTATACTAACGAGGATGTTATACTTCCAAAGTAATTTTTATAATATACATCAATGTACTGTAATGTACTGATGGTTCGAAACCACTTTCCGTCACGGTGGACGACTGGTTAGCACGTCTGCTTCACAGCGAAGGGGTGCAAGGTACGATTGCGGCTCCGGCCCTCCTGTGTGGAATTTGCTTGCTCTTCCCGTCCCTGCGTGGATTTTCTCCGGGTTCCCTCCCACATTCCAAAATCATGCACGGCAGGTTAATGTAACACTCTAAATTGTCCCTCAGTGTTATTGCGAGCGTGAAGGTTTCTTTGCTTATGTGTGCACTGCGATTGGCTGGCAACCAGTTCAGGGGGTACCCTGCCGACTGCCCGAAGATTGCTGGGATCGGCTCCAATACGCCTGCGACCCCAGTGAGGATGAGCTGATTTGAAAATGCATAATGCCCAATTATTATTAAAAATACCCTACAGACAATACTTACTTTGCTCAATATACTTGTATATACAACTGCTATTATGATCACTGATAACATTTAAAATTGCATATACGTCAACTCTGCAGCCGAATCACATGGGGCAAAGTGAAGCTATTTGGGAAGATTCCTCAATCACCTGGCCCTATATCATCAAGCAAGAACTCACTGAAGTAGAACCAAACCATTGCTTTTGATGGCATTGTCATTTTAACAAAATTTAACAATTATTATTCATGATGAGAGACTGGACATGGCGCACACAACCACAATGTGGTGGAATGTAGAAATAAAGATTAAAAAAAAAGTTTATGTTTACAAATGCATGCCTCAAATGGGATGGGGTCCACATGTACCACAAGTGCCTGACGGTACATCTGTCTGACCTCCTTCAAATCATCACTCCAACGCATACCCTTTGAACCTCCTCCTGGAAATTTACTATTTTTACTCCTTCTCCATTTTCAAATCCAGATTTAAAACTCACCAATTTAAGATCATCTATTCAGTCAAACTGTACTTTACTATATTTTTAAAGGTTTTTTTTTTTGTAAAACAGTTTTTGTTTTGTCCTTTTGGAGTTTGAGTGCCTCAAATTGTACTTCTAAATAAAATACATTTCCAATGATCTAGCTACTACAAATGTTGTTTGGGGTATTTCTTCTTGATTCTTTCCCCAGAGTGGGACAAACAAAGGATATCTTAATCTTGATTACTGTGGACCAAAATACATAGAGTACCTGTTCATTACTTACATGGCCCAAAGAAACCGTCAAACATGTGGAAGTGTGTGTTGGTATGACAATAAAATTCTTTAATAAAGGTGATGAGTTTGGCATCCTCAGGAAACACTCATTCATACATTTTCCGATCCGCTTTATCCTCACAAGGGTTGCGGGGGTGCTGGAGCCTATCCCAGCTGTCTTCGGGCAGTAGGCGGGGGACACCCTGAACCGGTTGCCAGCCAATCACAGGTCACACAAAGACGAACAACCATCCGCACTCACACTCACACCTAGGGACAAATTGGAGTGCCCCAGGAAACAACGGACATAAAATACTTGTAATATAATTTACAGCATTTCACCACATACTAGTCACTGATTGTATCAATTTTCTACAGTGCTGATCATATGGGTCATGGATGAGCTGGAGCCACTCTAGCTAAGTGGACAAGAGGCGGCATGCACCCTGGACCTGTCACCGGTCAATCACAGCCTCACAGTGCATATGAAGACATCCTTTCACATCATCTTCAATGAATGTACCATGTAACATTTGTTGTGTGCACAGAAGCCATATTACCCAGCAAAACCTCAGCAAAAAGTGGGGAAAACATGCTGGATGAAACTCCACACAGGAAGGCCGGATGAGATATCTCATCCTCAAACAACGATCTACCAGATCTCAAGATTACAAGGTGGACGTGTTAATAACCACATACTATTACAGACCTGCGATTGGCTGGCAACCAGTTTAGGGTGTCCCCCACCGACTGCCCAGAGAGCTGGGATAGGCTCCAGCACTCCTCGCGACCCTTGTGAGGATAAGCGGATCAGAACATGGCTGGATGGACTATTAAAGACCTTAATTGATATTCATAACGCACTGATAACTTCAATTTAATATAAAGACACAAAGGGGTTTGTTAAAAAAAACATTTTATTTAAATATGTCAAGACACTATGTTACACATTGCATTTAAAGATTGTGCAAACTGAATCAACAGATAATCCTAACCAGAAAACGTTAGTAACAGCACAAACCTCTAATTAAAATGCATCATACAGGAAAGTCACCTACGCCCTACAGTCAAAGGTGTGAGGCATCTAAAATGTTTACCAGAACATTCTCATGTTGACAAAAAGCACCTATGCGTTTCAACCTACAAAGCCCAATCAAACTGTGTCTAGTTACTCCAAAGAGTGGAGTGCTGCTTGTTTGTGAGTGGAACAGTAATGAACACCACTTTGCCATGGTAACCATAGTAAGCAGGCCAAAAGAGCTGCTGATTCAAACCCCAATAGAGGAAACCTTTTAGTACTTAATCATTACTCAAACTAATGTCACAGTGAGCTGACCTTGAACCACCATTATGGATGAATTACATTAAAAACAACATTCAGTATCAAAGGCCACAAGCACAGGGGGTTTTGGATGTTTGGCATCATGTGAACCCTTCCAGTCAATTTGCATAGAAAGTAAAGAAGCAGAAAACTCCAAACGGTTACAGACCTACTGTTGAAATGTGGCTGCAGGAATGAGGGGAAAAAATATCCTCAACGTGCTGTTTCCTTATGAGTTTACACTGATTAATGTCTGCAGGGTTACAACACGTGTGGCTTCTCCAAAAAAGAACATCCCTGCAGGCATGATGCCATACTGGGAACAAAGGCAGTCCTGTGAGACCATCCCCATGTGAGACATATCCTCAATGTATTTCAACTAGTGCTGCCTCTGTGGCAACAAAAATGCACCTCGTGACATGACATTTCTGGCATATCAGATGAAAGTTAAATAACACTTAATTTGTCCGGACTGAGAAAAATCAATAGGCTGAAACAAATGTACTGGTACTCTAACAACAACAAAAAAGGCCCTGGCACATAAGGCACAGTTTTAGAGACAGGTTTTCTCAGCTGGACAGCCAGGGCGGATGGAGCGAAATAGAGGTCAGAGTTAGTTCTCAGCTTCTCTTTGCCTCAAATCTTGGCATAGTTTGTGTGAATATGACCATGAGTGAGCCTTGACTACCAGGCTGCGCACCATAAATGGCCCAAGGCAGTCTTCACCTTTGCTTTCAGGAGGGTGCTGACAGACAGGACCGACCTAAGAAAAGCCAGACAGTCCCTTCTAAAGATGTGGCGAAGGAGGTGGGTAGCTGGTAAATTCAAGGCAGTGCTTCACCAGTCAGCTGCACATCCAGACTTCCACTTGTTTCTGAATGGATGAGCAGCACGCCTGCGTGTCTGCCTGGAGTGCTCGGCTTGAACTGGACAGGCAGTTTCAGATAGTGCTGGGATCTAATGGGTGAAAAAAATCAAGAGTAAGCAACAACCAATCAACATTATCTCAAGGTTGAAATAAAGAACCAACCAAACTTTGCACTACACGAATCAAACCACCTTCTTCATAGATGTACATGAGACCGGAGAATAATTAAAGTATATTAATGTATCTTACTTTTGCATTTAAATGCATAATGTGTAAATATATATTTTTAATATTTTATTTCGATACTTTCGATTTCACCGGCAGTAAGGCTGAAGTAGTCTTATTGGGCCTTTTGGCCTGTGGTACGCTGGAGGCAGCTGGCCAATCAGAACACTGGTCGCTGAGGCAAAAACTCAAGCATGGGAAGAGTATCGGCGAGGACATGAAAGACTTTACGGACTGCTTCAAGGAAATTCTCGTCAGCCATCCGGCATCTCAGGAGCAAGCAGTGCATGATTAACACTGCGTATAGGGAAGATGGGGCACTGCTGACCTCAACTCAAGACGACATGAGACAGTGGGGTTTAACATAACATCAGGGACAGTGTCTCAGGTGGTGGTCCCTCTTTTTAAGAAGGGGGACCGGAGGGACTCGCTGACTCATTCCTCAGCTTCCATGGTAAGGTCTATTCAGTGGTGCTAGAGAGGACGGTCCATCGGGAGGTCGAATCTCAGATTCAGGAAGGGGCGGTGTGGTTTTCGTCTTGCCCGTGGAAAGGGCGGACCAGCTCTTCAGCAATGGCAGTGTCCTCGAGGGTGGATGGGAGTTCGCCCAATGGTGGACTTGGACAAGGGTGTTTGACCCTGTGCCCCGGGGTATCTTGTGGGGGGTACTCTAGGAGTATGGGGGCGTCGGATGCCCTAGTACGGGCTGTTCGATGGAGAGACTGTCCCGCCAATGTCAGGGTTTGGTCCCCAATGCCGGCAATTAGACAGATTCCGTTCTAATATACTGTATGCATATTGTGTTTTTTATCCTTCATTCAGCTAAGATTAACACCTTTCACATGATGGACAGAACATAATAGAAAAATACTTTGCTGAGTAACTAATTAGCTTTACAAGACGGTAAGTGAGTTACTAACATACTTTTGGAAGAAGTCATTTGTAACGATAACTCGTAATTACCATTTCTTTTCTTTTTTTTACATGCCCAACACTGGTTCTGTCACAAATAACTGAGCTTAACATTGACATATATTTACACACAGAAACATATGTATTAAAATGGCATGGATTTCACATCAGAAGGTTCAATGTGCATGAGAACAAATAAGATGAATAAATGTACTGCATCTACATCTGTATGTTCTAGTTTATACAGAAGTTTTGAACGAACAGAAAATACATTGTTGGACAGTCGATGGCCATAATTCATCGCACCAGGTATCCACCAATTGTTAAAAGCGCTAAGAAATGTACGTGCCATAAAAGTTGTTCAACAAAATACTCCACTGATGAGGTCAACTCAAATCAAAGAGTTTGAACGAAATATGAAAGTTAACCTCGGAAGGAAAATGCTTTTCGGTCGGTGATTATGACCAGTTGACTTACCTCAGGGAATATTTGGAATGCTTGATGTGGAAGGGCTCCCTCGGGTTTACAAACCTCAGCTGCAAGTCAATTTGAAAAGCCACACATCAAAAGTCAAATCCGTGCAAAACACAACCGTTGCCACTGTTAAGTACATTTACTGCATTCATAAAAGCAACCTGCAGAATCAGGTTAGTCATGTTATTTTTGTGAGCATGAAATTCCAACAACTGTACAGTGATAAACGTTCTGTTTTAAAACAAAAAGCTAAATATGGCAGGAGGCTGTCGTTAGTTTGGGGCAATCCTCACCTCATGTGTGTTGGCTGAGTTGTTGCGAATGTTGACCTTCAGAGTGCTGAACTCGCCGATACGCGTATCAGGGAAAGTGTAACAATCCTGAGGTGTATAAACACCCCTCCATACTGCTTCATCCTGGCTGAAAGTTAAATAGACATAGTTCGGTTGGAAGAACCTTACAAATACCTGAATCAATAATCATAGATTAGACAGAGGTATATGGTATTATACCAATTTGAACAAAGCGGAATTTGGAAAAATCTGAGTGAATACTGCCACTTTATAGTATTTTAGGGCTGCACAAATTATGGCCAAAATTATAATCACGATTATTATTTTGATTAATACAGTGATCATTAATCGGAGTTATTCGTTAGACATCAATGTTTTGACTACGCTACTCTTAAACAATATGTAAACCAAAAAAAAGTTAATTTAGGTTTTAATAAGAGGTCAAAAACTGAAAAATGCAGTGGTCTATATAAAGATTAAATAAACATTTTTTTAAAACATAATGAGCTTAGTATAGCTGGGTGATAAGGCAGAAAAATCTTTCACAATTTAAGTATTTCATATCGTTCATTATTGACAACTATTGATTTATTTTTTTACTTATTTAAAATAAGTAAAACTAACTGCACATTACACTATGTACGCAATGTACAGAAAAATAAAGGTGCTCTTTTAACAGTGCACCATAAATGTTTATTTGCATTGACCATCTAAACACAGTGATTGTGATTATGAATTATGCAGCAAAATACACCTGTTTTTATCCATCTAAGGGGGTGGCCATCTTGCCACCTGCTGTCAAGTGAAAATGACATTACAGTGGCTCAGGGCTCAGGTAACAACCAATCACAGCTCACCTGTTTTCTGAGTTTGGTCATACATGACATCCGCAAGCTGAACCGTGATTAGTTGTTACCTCAGCCGTGAGCAACTGTGAATTCAGTTTTGGCCGCTTGGAAAAATGGTTGGCATACTCTAGGTCCTGCGATTGTCTGGCAACCAGTTTAGGGTGTACCCCGCCCACTGCCCAAAGACAGCTGGGGTAGGCTCCAGCACGTCTGCAACCTTCGTGAGGATAAGCGGATCAGATAATGGATGGATACGGTACGTCTTTTGACATTAATCTGAACTGGATGATCAAAGTAGCTCCTACAGGTACCTGGCTTTAGCCTTAGCCATTTCAGTTTTCTTCCTTGTCTTAACTGTGGCCTCCGTTTTGACCAAGGAGCGATCTCCTTCCTGAGGTCCTTCTATTGGTCCAGAGTTGATCCCCTACAGACAGAGATACAGTATACGTAGGATTAATTCCTTCTAATGTCAATATTGCAGACTAGTAAAATAGGTAGAGAGATACTGCTACCATTTAATTACCAGGTATATCTAATGAATTCTTTCACACCTTTTGCCAATGTCACTATACACCCTTAGATATATTTAGACATCAATTGGCAGTGTTGTGGTTCTAACGGCTGATTTTTGTACACACAATGATGAGAACACAAAGGAAAGCAGTTCCATAATGCAGAGCAAAAATGTGCAAGGGGTCTATCAGAAACAGCAAAGAAGGTGCACACTGGCATGTTCATCAAGTTTTACAAAAGGTGTACAGTACTTAAGATTTCTGGAGCCCCAGTGTGCAGCAACGCGCACGTGTGCAGTGAACATTTCAGGGTGACGAAGGAGTAATTTACAGACACGCCACATAGGAGACATTAAAAACGAACGCCATGCTGAGTATTTTTAATGAGCAAGAGGTGAGAGATGAGCTTTACTGCAGGAGGGAGGATTTGTGGTTCCTCTCCCACAGCTATACGTGGTGCAGCGACAGGCCGTGGCTTGTGGCTCATTATGTCCCAAATGTGAGCGGAGCTACGCTCGTTATGAAGCCGGTGAGACACCAGAGCAAAGCAGCACTCTGTTCTTCATGTGAGTAAGATCGGAGGGCATTCTGTATTAATTCCAGGCATTGTCAATCCGTTTGTGGGGCGCGAGCAAACAAGCATCATGTTCCCCAAAGTGTATTCTGTGCCATTAAAAGACCATCCGGTGCTCTTTCACATCAAAAGTGGAATATCACTCGGTAGAAATGTTACATAGCATTGGCTGGAAACAATATGACTTCATTCTTTCAATGCTATATTATTTTTAAAACAGTTTTTGAAGTTATTAAATGAAAAATAACGAAGTTATCATAATTACTGCATCGAAAAATGTTAACTTTTATTGCTGAAAATGTCTAAACATGTGAAACTGATGGATGTATAACTGAAAGGTTTGGCACCCTACTGCAACACATTTTATCACCTGCTAAACTTCTGTCAGTAGAGTAGAACCACCACTTTCCTATTTAACATGGTTTAATACTCATAATGGAGATTTATGTTCATAACGATAGCCAAACTAATATTTTACTAACTACTGTGAATACTGTATAATCATTACAATTTTTAGTTTTCAATGATTGAGTTGAGATTAACTGGTATTGATTTTCTCTTTGTAATGTGTGGGTCACGGAATGCGACCAGTTGAGAACCCCAGAGCCATAGTATCATATAAACAAGACTACAAATTGATAAACAATCACCGTGCCACATAGTTGAAAGCGGATTCTAGATTTCTGCAAGGGCTCAGACAAGGGATGGCACTCCAAATCCCAAAACTGTGCATAGTCGCCTCTGTCCCTTGGCAGGAATGCAATAGGCACCTGCAAGAGAACAGAATAAATCCTTATCATCCACCAAATTGCATAGTTGCCAAAAGTCAGCCGTGAACCTTTTCAGAGAACAAGGAAAAAATATTTTATTCATATTTTACTTTTCTAGTACATTGGTATTGTCTATTAATATTGTGAAACAAATTAAAAATGACCTGGACAATTACGCTATGAGGCTATCAATTTACTAGGCATACTTGAGAATCAAAAACCTAGCACAAAGTGTAACTAACTTCCTTAATTTTCAGCTATAACACACCTAATGAGAAATCTCAATCACTAAATGACGGAATAAAAACTTTGCATTATCCTTTTCAAATTAAAATCAAGGATTACAGTATTTGTTTTTTTACAGCATTTGTTTATGGATTGAAAGCATTTTGCCTCTCTACATACATTTTACATCAAAAATAAAATGTAGTTGAAACTGCGGTAAAAATAAAACAATATCAACAGAGCCGTACTCAAGCGTTCCCAACAACTCAGTCAGAAATTATGCCTTGTGCCCTATTGTTTCCAATTCTTAGCATACAGTATGTAAAAGTGACAATGGCAACAGAAACTCCAATCTTAACAAATGTTGAGGTGTCATAAAATGCAAGTGATTTAATGACTTATATTGTGATTACCTGCATCTTCTCATGGGCTCCCAAAGTGCCTGAGATTCTTGAACACCTGAAAGCTGTGTAGGTGGCCCGATATACATCGCAACTGTTATCAACCCCCTGAGGAAAGAAAGAAGGTTAACCAAGTGTCTACGGATGCACTGAAAATTAAGCCACCGAAAATCGGCCAAATATATATTATTTGTATGTAAAGTACTACATTTTTCTATGCTGTGATTTTTAAGTATATTGGTCCACTTCCAGACACATTTTTAAGGGCTCTCTTGAAGTTACTCTGGCATGCCATGATAGTTCATACTTTCCTTCATTTCCAATGCTAATTTTATCAACTGCAAATATGATATACAGTAATCCCTCGTTTTTCGCGGGCAACGGGGACCAAAACCACCCGCGATAAACGTAAATCCGCTAAGTAGCGACCAATTAACATATATATTAAATAATTGCCCCACGTGGGCCTTTGCGCTTGAGCAGAGCGTGCGCGCACACACACACACAGGCAAGTGATCACGCAGGCCAGGCGTGCAGCAAGACGTGTTTATGATTAGTCAATTAAGGTTGTTTAAACAATTAACGATGGAGAGACCTGCTTTTGTTCTTATAAGTCTCTCTTCTCTCTCTCTCTCTCTCTCTGTCTCTCTCAGCAAAACACAGACTCACCTGCACGCCCATGCGTGCACACACACGTGCCCCTCGTGGACCTTCCGCGCTTGAGCAGTGTGCACACACTAGCATGCATAGTAAACAACACTTAGACACTGATTTTTGCGGACTTCAAAAAAAAAAATTTTTTTTTTTTAATGAATGTTTGAAAAAAGGCGTGATGCACCGAAGCCGCGATAAACGAACCACGAAATAGTGAGGGATCACTGTATTTTTTCCATACTTTGTATTTGAACAACTCAATGCAGCCTTTCTTCTTTCCCAACTCGAGTTTTCTATGCATGGCACCAAAATAACTTATGTACAGCTTAATACGCTTTATTCACATTGTAGCCCAATTCCCATATGTGACATTTATCAGATTTTTTTCATGCAGTGTATGCAGTACAAATGTAAAAAAAAAATTCACAATAAACCTGGGCCTGATGTGGATTTCAATCCGATATGCATGCATATATGTATGCCCAATGTGTCTGCAGTATGAACGCTGATCCAAAAAATCTGAATCTGGCATCACGTCCTACAGTGCGAATGTAGACTTTGTCATTGCATAACTTTATTTGCTATATTTTACTCCATTTTTATTACTTTACATTCATACATATTAAGTTATTAAAAGAAAGCCTTAATATTATTTTCTGTTGACATTTTCAATGTGATATTCAATGCAGTTTTCAAATTATTAAAATTATTTTTCATTTAAAATAACATGTATATAAGGGATTTATTTTAGTTTTTTTTTAGGGTATTTTTTTCTGTGTTCCGGGTTTCGGTCTCCTAAGGCTTGACATTAGCCATGACACTTTGAGTTACATGGTGTTTATGTGACCAACTTATCGACGAAAGTAATTTTGTAATTAGTATTACACTCATTGTATTATACATATTGCACTGAGCAAAATTTTGTTATTTTTGGGCATTTGACTTTCTAGGTTCCACTGTGTAAAACAACAAAGAATAGAAGAAAACACAATTAAACTGAAGAGAGAAAAAATAGTGTTGAGCTATTAAAGAAAAGTCACCTTCACGTAAGGAGGGGCAAACGAAGATATGTACCACCTCACTTCCATTTCTCCATTCTCCACCTCCAACACTGCCTCTAGAATGCACGAAGAGAGATACAATACAGGCCGTTGACACATTACAACTTCAGATCCCAATTATAAAATGTCCTGCAGAATATGGTTGCAAGAGTGTACATAGTCTATTACATAATAGATACTGTAAATCCGACATGTCCAGCTCTCCGGGCCTGGAGGGCCACTGCCCTGCCTATTTTCCATCTCTCCCGTCTGCAACACACCTGATTCAAATGATCAGTTCACCAGGCAGCTCTGAAGCAAAATTAGAACGATCCTGATGATTTGAATCGGGTGCGTTGCTCATGGGAGAGCTGGAAAACAGGCAGGACAGTGGCCCTTGAGTACCGAGTTTGGACACCCCTGCTGTAAATGCCGAGATTAATTTCAGGACGGGACAGTGGTATCCCCACCTGATGTTTCTCCTGAAGGTGTGTCGGGAAAGATGATGTTTTTGTTGTTGATCTCAACTAGAGCGTGAGGTAACTGCAGTGGTGTCACGGGTAGCACGGACTTTGAGGTGATTCTGACCGGAGGCAACACAGGGGTGGCAGCCTGAGGGGATAGGGCTGACAGAGTTGCATCAGCTGGGGCAGCAGAAACATCCAGTGCCAAATCTCGACGGATCTGGACCTTAATCAGCTGCAAATAACAAGTTTGTCTTTTTAAATGATTTTTCAAACACAAGACATGGTTTCTTGATTGGATTTTTTGTTAAACTCCTGTACCTTTTGTTGCCCATCGCACTGGACAAATATCTTCCCGTTCCAAGGGAGGATGTCAGATTTGTTTGCAAGCGAAGGGTTAGGGCTGATCAAAATCTGCAGGTGACACCTAAAAATGTTAGTAGTAAGACACATACCTATAGTTAACCCTTTAGCATTGCTGCAAGTATAGTACAGGCATACACTCGCCAGACAGATGATCGTTAGACCCAGTACTGTAACTAAACTGCATCAAAAAGGCCTTTACAAAAATGCAAAATTTTGACTGGCACTATCTGTTTTAAAATTTTTGCACATTGATTACCGTATTCATTATTTTTGAGAACATGTTGCATGCATCTTTAAAATATTCTGTAAATGTACAGTATAGTTGGACAAAAATTGAATTCAAAGCAGTTCATTGTAAAATCCAGTCACAGGAATGTTTTGGTAGACAATATAACTTGACAATATTTCTCTAAAATAAGTTGATTGCAATCCATTTACTCTTACTGTGGTTCGATGACTCCATGCTGAGGGGTAATGGTCAGGTAATGAGCAGGCCAGGACAAATCAAAACTTAACTCTCTGGGGGTATTGTTCTTGATCTGGACCTGATTTGTGGTTGTCACAGCATCTAAAATGACCAGTCATAATAATTTGTTCACAAATTTCAAAATACAAAAATATGCTCAAACTCATGCACGCATATATCTGAACACAAATGTGTATACAGTACTTTAGTTTGTATACACATACATATAGGACATAGCACATAAAGACATATCTTGAGTTAGATTTTAGTTCATGTCTAACAGATGAACCACCTGACCTCTCGCCATCACAGAGCAATAAAAAATGAATACAAAGTGCTTTTCGGAGTATCTAGGAATTATTTCCCCTATCTATGCAATACTTCCAAGACTTTTGCTAAACTTTTAAGAAAATGTTTTTCCATGAACTTCAAGAACCTTATAAATGGATTTTCAATTTCCATAACTTCTCCATTCTTCACAATTAATTATTCCGTTATTCATAAGCGGATGAACGCAAGTTTTCATAATCTTGAGACTACTCACTCATAGTGGGAGCTGCGAGGAGAAGCTGTTCTGGATGGAGAGTCCATGACTCACACTCTCTCGATGATGGCTCTGTGGTCTAAAACAAGAGAGATAAAAAAAATACATGTATCATCCTGACACAGATGGGAAAACAAGTATATTCCATGTCTTAGTAATTTCCTACCTAATTGGAGCTAAATCAACAACTCCCAATTTAAATGTTATCGACATTTTTACTTCAGGATTTATGGGATGTCTTCTGTAATTATTGGCACTGCTAAAAAAAGCAATATCTGAAAAATATTACTCTTTTCCTGACATTTGTGTTTTGCCGAAGTCTTAATTTTATCTCAACAAGAAAGCAAAGTTCTTTTGAACCCACCCAAACACAAGAAATACTGTATAACGGGAAAGGTCAGAATGTCATACTGAGTAAACCAGGATTTAGCAGCATAGTTCAAATAAGTCAAAAGATAGATACCAAAATCTAACGTCCACTAGAGTGGACATACCGGTAAATAGGCTGGGTATCCGGAGGATATTTTTTTTTATTATACTAGTTCGAAGCATTAAAAAGAGTCATAATCCAAATGATAACACAAAATTACTGATTATGATCATAGACGTTTATGGTACCTTTATGGGGGACCCTGTCACTCTAATTGCCGGACCTTGGGGACCCTTCACTGGCAGCACGTCCAAAGACACATTACCATTCGCCACGTCACTAGCAACGATTACAAAAACAACAACAACACAGAAGATCTGAAAGTTAGAAGCTGCACAAAAATACCGCTAACTAGGCCTGTCACAATAATTACTATATCGACTTATCGTTCGATTAATAAAAACAGACACTGTAGTTATTTTCGAGACCCGATAAATGATCATTTACGTGAGTGTTTCTTTACAGGCTTAGTCAACATTCATTTGCGCTGCTGCTTGCCTCTCCTGTCTGTCACATTGCTCGCTGCTGTGGGAGTCGGCACTCGCGCACATGAGGCTGCTGAATAAACATATGTGAAAACCTGCAACCATTGTAAATAGCAGAGCCACCTTACGCTGTTTTCTATGCTATTGCTAATTTAATAGATACAGTACACTGACACAAGGGATTGAACGGATTTTGAAAAACTATTCGGTTCGACTTTTTCAGTTCGGTTGGCAAGTGTTGGATTGACACACAGGCAGCCGTGACTCTCATTTATTAATGAGGTGAAGTTGTGTACAGAAGCACCAATGGTAGCCAGGTAGCGTGAATGTTAGCCGGCACCACCATACAATCCTCTTCCTCGGTGAACCTTCAGTACGACCAACTTTAAGAGACTGGCGAAAGGTGTACCCGATACCCGTTTCAAGGGCCAGAATTGACGGTGAGACCAGCACACTGAGTCTGTATATACACTGCTGGCATAGAAATATTTCTGATGAATAATATTAAATATAATGCACAATCGAGAGTAATGATAATGGATGCAAATAGATCCTGTGATCATTCTTTAACATTTAACCACATTGCAGACTTTTAATAGGCAGTCCAAACTGCCCCCCTACCCCCCAAGTGAGGGGGGTGGGGGGGGTGATTTCCCAAACAGCCATCGCACCCTTGGGCAACCACGTGAAGGAACACATTCTGAAGGAGATAAAAGACATCATTTTACTCTGCCAGCATACAATACTACAGTTAGCATGCGGTTGTATGTGTTGTGTTAATATTTGTTTAAGTACTGTTTTTAACAGAGCCCGAGTCATTTTGAATTATATTTTCATCTAAGATATTTTATTGTTCTACATTTCAATGCAAATGTTCAATATTCCTGATAATTCAAAGATAACTGCTCTTTAACTGGGTGCTATTTTTTTGGGTCTAATATCAATATATCAGTGACATTAAAAAAAAAACAAATCAACAACAACAACAAAAAAAACACAATTTATCATGATAGTTTCTGGTCCTAAATAGTTGACTTTGACAGGCTTACTGGTAACACTATAAATGCACTGTGATTACATTTTTAAGTAGGGCATTACCTGTCATTTTGCAAGTCTTCTCTAGCCATGGTCAGCATCATTTCAGAGCTGTTGCTCTGCTCACACGGCCTGCTATACGTACTTCCAAGTAATGACACTGCCACTTTACTTATGTGTCCGTAGAAGATGTAGGCCTCATTTGGCCGCTGTGGCAGGTCAAACGCTATGAAAAAGTAACATAAGTCAATTTGATAGAGCCCAGTCATTCAGAGTTCAGAGCATGTATTGCAATATATTTATTTCAGAAATATCTTATTTGGTTTTTATTTCAGTGGTCGACTGGTTTAGCACGTCTGCCTCACAATGCAGAGGTGCAGGATTTGATTCCTGGCTCTGGCCGCCTTGTGTGGAGTTTCCATGTTCTCTCTGTGCCTGCGTGGGTTTTCCCTAGGTACTCTGGTTTCCTCCCACATTCCAAAAACATGCACCATAGGTTAATTGATTGTGAGCATGAATAGTTGTTTGTCTCTGTGTGCCCTATAATTGGGTGGCAACCAGTTCAGGGTGTACCCCGCCTACTGTCCGAAGACAGCAGGAATAGGCTGCGGTAGGCCCACGACCCTCATGGGAATAAGTGGATTCGACAATGGAGGGATGAATTTTAGTGATCTTTAAGGACAAATTCTCATCCCCTCTCTTACATAATGTCTAGCTTATATTGGACTACGAGTAAGCTTCATTAAGTTTTATTTACTTGCGACAGATCACAAGCCAAGGCTTATCCAGTATGGAGTAAAAAGGCAGGTTGATGACAGTTATTTTTGTTATTTCTTGTGAGACATCTTACACTCTGTAATGATCTCCTCTCCCAAGAACCTCTCATTAAATTCAATGTTTTTTAGCAAACTGTTTTCAGCAAGAACTTTTTGCCCAGCATTTGGTTTGCTTTGAAGCAGTCTGAAAGAGAGAGGGAGAAAAAAAACAGTAAGATGAATCTTTACACAATATGACATTCATTAGCCTTTGCCATCTTGAAAGCAGTGCTGCACAATGTAATTTGTTACTTTCTCTTTTGAAAGATCAAGCTAGTGTAATACAAAAATATTACCTCCGGTACTGCTGCCTTGAGACCTCATCTCCACAAAAAAGAACAATAGTAGCCAGCAGAGGCGTCTCCGACTGACATAGAGTTTGCTCTCTTTGAGTAGACTTCATCAGCACTGTGATCACCTGAGGTTTAAAAAAAAAAAAAAAAAAACATAACATCATAGCTACATTAGTTTTCCCACCGCCAACATCAGAATGGCTGTTGTCCCTCTCTCCTACCTCTTGTGTCCTTTCCTTAAGTACAAACTGTGTTGGGGCAAGGCGGATGACAAAAGTGTCCATAACTGATCGAAGATTTACATCAGAGAAGGCCATAGCTTTAACAAAAGCTGCTCTGGAACCGGTGTTTCTTACACAGAGGCACACCTTGCTAACGTGATTAAGAGCAATGTCTGACATGGTGGCCACATAGCCATCTGCCTCCTTCTTCTGGTCTTCCAGAATTATATTGCTGGTGCCACCGTAGCCTGAGAGTGGAATCTGAACAAAAACAGGAACAGAATGTGTCCATAACTCAAGTTTCTCAATAGCAAACTTGGCAGGACTAATAATCACAGATTCAAAATTTTGAAAAAGGGTCATGAAAAAGAAAAAAAATCTCACAGTAAATTTGACCCCTGGTTGTGATGGCCGGAATCCAGACTGTTTTATCACCAACTTGGATAACATGCAGGCCACCCTTGTCGGCGCAAAGAGGAGGTGGACGGTCACATCCTCTTGTGGGCGAATGGACAGCTCACCGTGCCGAGTCAACCGCTCTTTTGGACTAAACAAACTCTGCAGCTGAGAGACACAGTCATAAGTTTACATGATTACAATATAGCTGACAATCATACAAATCTCATATGGCCCGATTTACTAAGGTAACTTTACATAAAATAGTTAACCTAGGCATGTGCATCCATCCCCGCAAGTAAAGCTGAATCCAGGTCAGGCAGCCACGAGACCGCTGTGTGTATTGGACATTGGTGAGTCTCTCAAAGCGGTACAGTATTTGAGACACCTTATTCATTCAATATGCAAGTACTTCAATTTGTTTTTGTATAGAATGTTGGACAGGAGGCTGTCATAAGTTAAACATTTACAACCACGCATCTATCCATTTTCTGATCCGCTTTATCCTCACAAGGGTCGCGGGCGGTGCTGGAGCCTATCCCAGCTGTCTTTGCGCAGTGGGTGGGGGACGCCCTGAACTGGTTGCCAGCCAATCACAGGGTACACAGAAACGAACAACCATCTGCGCTCACACTCACAATTAGGGACAATGTTGAGTGTTCATTCAGCCTGCCATGCATGTTTTTGGAATGTGGGAGGAAACTGGAGTACCCGAAGAAAACCCACGCAGGCCCGGGCAGAACATGCCAACTCCACAAAGGAAGGCCGGATCGAACTCACGACCTTTGCACTGTGAGGTCGACACGCTAACCACCGGGCCGTACAGTTACCCCCCCCCCCCCCCAAAAAAAAACGCTTTTCTCAATGTACAACGTGTGTGTGTCTTGGCTATTATTTAGATTTAGACAATTTCTGTTAACTTACCTGAAAACAGTCCTGGTCTTGACCACGAATAAGTAACCGAAGCTGCTGAGTGGTACTGGACGAATTGTTTCTTAGAACCAGTTTCTGCTGACTGGAAAAAAAAAGTTGGAGTTTATTCTAATTATTAAATTATCATTCAATATTTCAGAATGTTAATTATTCAATGAACAGTCATCACATATTTGTAAATAAAATAAAAAGCTGTGAAGTTCCTTACACTGCTCGCCCCAAGGTGACACCTCCCCAGGCCACAAACTGCTTGTTAGAGAGAATTGGTGGAACATCACTGTCCAGACAAAAATTAAGGACAGGAGTCACGGAGGCATCAGGTTTGCCAGATTCTTCAGACACAACCTCTCCTTTTAATTTTACTTCATACTGGGGCCCTGATGGCAGCACCAAGATAGTGAGAAGGCTGGAATACAAAAAAAACTGACATTGAAGAACAAAAACACCTGTGTTGAACAATTTCGCAAAACTGAATATTGTGTGTACCTTGCTTTGTATTTCTTGGCACCCCATGCTTTAAATGAGACCACAATGCCTTGCTCCTCTCCCACTGTGAGGAACAGCTCATCAGGTGTCACTGAGAAACAGTCCTCTACATCATTACACTATTAAAAAGAGCAAGAAGAAGGTGATACAACACAATAACTTCAATGTCGGGTAGCATAGTCACAAAAAAACCCAAGTAAACACCTATTTTAAAAAAAAAAAAAAGGAAACCTTTCTAATTGGATTTCATGCAAAAAAACCAGCACAAAATGCCAGAGCCTTATCAAAAGTTCTGCTTTAATAAGAGAAGTAAAATAATATAATCCCTCCAAAGAAGTAAAAGATTATAATTACCCTGAGTTTCATCCACACGTCAATATTTCCTGCATTCTTTAACGGCAGTGTCATTTGACAAGATCTACCCAGTGGAGCACGCAGGTAGAGAGTCTGTAACAAAACATACTGTATCAACATTGATACCAATGCATCCGTAAAACGAAATAAAATTAATTCTAAGAAAAAAAAATGGCAACAGACCCATATTCAGAGTGATTACGATTGTCAACTGTCTTACAAATATCAAATTAACAGACTGATTCTTGCTTTAGTGAGAAACAATTTGTTCAAAAAAAGTGCTAGAGGATGTCAGATGGTGCAATATTCGAAGACAATAAAAGAAAGGGGGGGCCAATCAACTAGAATGACAATAGTTGGGTATGTTTTTCATTACAGCCATACATTTCACGGAACACTAAAACCTTGGACAATTGGGGCCTGTATTCTAATTTGTTAAGAGAAATCCACATCCGCATTACCCAAGAAGCAAACCCACATCTCTCTAATAAACCATTGCAAAATATCTTTCATCCCATTCAGGCAGCACCCCACCCACTGGTCCATCCATCCATTTTCTGATCCGTTTTATCCTCAAAAAAGCGGATCAGAACTGGTACGATCTGCAGAGCGCTCGTGTCCGTGCAGCTGGTCGGACGGGCCGCGTCGCGTTCAACCCCCCCCCCCCAACCCCACCTTCCCATTCATCCTCCCCCTTATTACATGTTATGTCTTGTGACTTGTTGTAACTGTCATATGCTTATTTATGCGCTAGGGTCTTTTTTTTATCCTGGACTTAAATTATCCTCAGAAGAGGATAGTTCGAGCGTGGGTTTTTTTTCCCTCTCCCTGCCCAGTGTTTTCCTTTCTGAACTCTGACTGTAATTTCCCCATTGCGGGACAAATAAAGGATATCTTAAAAGGGTCGTGGGGCGTGCTGGAGCCTATCCCAGCTGTCTTGGGGCAGTAGGCAGGGGACACCCTGAACCGGTTGCCAGCCAATCGCAGGGCACACAGAGACGAACAACCATTAACGCTCACATTCACACCTAGGGACAATTTAGAGTGTTCAATCAGCCTGCCATGCATGTTTTTGGAATGTGGGAGGAAACCGGAGTACCCGGAGAAGTGCCACGCAGGCCCGTGGAGAATATGCAAACTCCACACAGGGAGGCCGGAGCTGGAATACCTCTGCACTGTGAGGCCAACGCGCTCACCACTGGACCACTGGACCCCCCCCCACACCCCCCCTGCTTCATTTGTATATTTATGACTAGATCTGCCTTTGTCAGGCACAGAAATGTACAGTAAAATACAATTGTGAAGTAAATGATCATCGACATGAATATAGTACCTGCATATCTTTTGGTGCATGTACCCTCACAGTTCCAGATCTAGCTCTGATGGGAACACTTTTGATCACATGACTCGCACTTGGGGAGTCCACTTCTACATCCAAACGAGCACTGTACTCTTCAGCCGGACCCAAGTCCCCTGACAAACATGTGCAAAGGTTTGTGTTTTAGGCACAGAAGGGTTCTTGACTAAAACTTGATCAGCGCAATTCATCCCGGCAGTTGTCATTCAAATGAAAGCAGGCTTCGCGATTGGTCCAGCAGTATATGGTTGGTATGAAGCCTGGATCATGGCATGAGACAAATCTGCCCTTAAAACAAGCCAATTTCACCATGGCAAAAAATATGATTTCTACCATTTTTTGGATTTTTGGGGTATTTTGGTGAAAGCATTCCAACAGAAATTTTAAGACACCCGTTTTAAGTTGTGAAAAAGGTGCTTGTCTACTTTAAAAACACATTAATACATTCGTGTTTTGCACTTAAATAGGGACATAAAGTACAAGTTAAATAATGAACCTAGTACCTGTTGACGGTGTATATTTTTGGAGAGCCTTGAAGTGAACCCAAACCATAAAACACTCTGGATTCTAGAAGGACAGAAAAAACTACCGGTAAGTTGGTAGGTGAGGTCACTTTACAGTACTGTTCTGTGAAACTGCTTGAGTCTATTTTTCATAAATCTAATTACAAGTTTTGATTCATTGCCTTCAATTGAAAGAAATAAAAATTGCATGCTATCCACACATCAATTCAAAAGTCCTGACAAAGGCTGAAAAGCTTTCAGCAAGACTAACCTCTCCATAGTTGGCCTGCAGCACGTGATTCACCACAAAAGAAGACGATAGTGGGGTCATGTGACCTGCTGGTTGTGTTGCCTCTGATGTTAAGGAAATATGCTGTTTGGACATTGCGAAGCAACGCCATGCCGTCGCCTTCTGAAAGAATTCAAGTAGAATGTGAGGTTACCCATTATTTTGGAGTCTACATTTTTTTTAATTTAATTTGCATTTCTTCAAGTCTTAGTCAGATTATTCCCAACTAAACCTCAGATGCTGCAGAGTGTATCCATTACGCTGGAATCACATAGCTGCCATATCCCTGCAGCTGATGATGGCAGTGCATGTGCTAAAGTTACAGAAATGGATTGTGTTTTGACTTACAGCACTTATGACAAGTCGGATGGGCACTGTGGCTCGGGTCATATTGAAAAGTTTCAGAAGAAGGGATTTCGAGCTGCCTTCTGGCAAATCTCCAAAATCCAAACATCCAGATTTACCTACTTCAACCTAAGAAAGAAAATGGATGATTTATCTTGAGGATGATAGTTTATCTTGTTGCATTTACGTTAAAGGAGAAGTCTTGCCCATTTTTTTCTTGACAGTATGTTTTTTTTACACACGTCGAAACAAGGCATGTAGATTATTATTGCATTTGTGGAATATGAGTTAAGCAGTAAAATCCACCCTTTTTTGTCCATCTCAGTGGGCAGCTATTTTGCCACATGCTGTCGACGGGGCTGAAGTAATGAACAATCATGGCTTACCCGTTTTCTGAAGCTGAGCCATGATTATTCATTACCTGAACTGTGAGCAACTGTGATTTCAGTTTCAGTCGACTGCACCTGGCAAAATGGCTTCCCCCTGAGATGCACAAAAATAGGTGGATTTTACCGCTTAAATCATATTCTACAAAGTAAACTGCAACACAATACCATGTTTAGACTAGTGGGGCTGCATAGAACACATTCTTGGAAAGAAAATTTTGAGCCCCCTTGACTTCCCCTTTAAGATGAAATGGAGACTACTGATATTCTATAGTTGGCTCACCTCTACTGAAGGACGTTCTGCAATGGCAACCAGCATGACCCTTCTGGCAAAAATGCTGGCCTTCTCAGCCAGTTCTGTGTTGACAGACGTAGGCCAAGAGCAAACACTGAGGACACACTGGTAGACGCCAGCCTTTGGAGGGATGAACAACACTTTTTGCTCTTCTGTACTTTTGGGGCCAATGAATGTCTTGTTCTTAACGATCAGCCATTGGTAAGGCAAACTATCCACCTGCAGTGATTGGGGTATAAGACAAAATAAGACTACTGTATGAATCCAGTGTGCTATGTTCTCACTTTACAACAGACATTAAAATCAGCCAAGACCCATCAGGGGACACTGTTTTCTGACATTTTCAGTTGACCGCAATATGGGTTTTGAGTTTCTGGACAATTTCAAAGATAATTCAAATTTAGTAATTCACTAAAAAGGACTACCTTTTCTCCATCAATGGCCAGACTGGTAACTGTTATCGACACATGTTGCCATTGTTCAGAGGGGTTGAAAATGCTTAGGGAGGTTTGTGAAGCAATTCCGACACAACAGGCATGAGGAAATTGAAGCTCCTCCGGCACCACCACTTGAACTGAAGAAGAAATAAATTCATACGCAATACGGTCCATCTTGTTCTCACATCACACTAAAAATTAAACTTTACCTCTTAGGTCATCGAGACAACTTGCTGTCATTGGTTCTCCACCATATTGGCTGTAGAGTTTCCCAAGCATGCCTCTGTCACAAACGCTCTGAGTGGATATAGGAAGGTGATAGGATCCAGCAGCACTAGCTATCCCCAAAGGTTGTCCTGTGGGATGGCTTGGTCGCACTGCTGGCTCACCATTGGCCACATCTTTAAAAACATAAATTAAAATGAAAAGAAACAAAAGGCAGTCTTAAACAAGGAAAAGAGAGTTAAAATAACAATGAAATCATTCAAAGTGAAAAAAAAAAACATGCCTGAAGACATCCCTGCTGCTGCCACATGATAGACCCCAGGATTTAATTGAGCATCAGGTCCTAAGTACTGCTGAGTTTGTTTGGAGTTAACGAGGGACGGCATACCTCCTTGGTGGGGGTAGTCAATCAAGCCATGATACGCAGGCTTAAATGTCATGGGCCCATAGTGTGGTCCCACTGATGAGTAGGACTGAGGTAAACTGAGCCCACCAGGAAATAAAGATGGAACAGAGCTAGCAGCTACTGTGGTGCCACTTTGTGGAATGTGTGAATTGCTGATATAGCCGGAGTCCATCTTTGTGAGTATTACATTGGACTCAGATAGGTTCTTGTAGTTCCTGCAATTTGCTGAAAGACCAACAATTTTATCCCCAGGACAACCATAGCTACGTTCACTCTGGCTTCGGGTACAGCTCATGTTATTGCTACCACACGAGGTCTCTGGATTTTTCCTGTGCTGTCCTGGTAGCTGTTCCAGACTTTTCGAATGCTTCGGCTGCAGTCCTTCAAGGCTTTTGGAATTGCTGCAAATATTCTCATTAGACTGTGGGTCTCGTTCCATAGGTGGAGTTGGACTAAATCTGATGATTGTGGTACTGAGCGCCATGGTGCAGTCACTCTGAGGGGTTAAGAGGGGGGAAAAAATTATTAAAAGAATAAACATGGAAAACATTAGCATAAAAGATGTTTAAGTGTTCAAATTTAAGAATGAATAGTTGATCATTTATAAACTATATAATTTACCCTTAAATGTTAGTGAGCAATTTATTTTTCATGTTTAGAACCTTTTGTTGCCAGACAAATGCGCCCCTTGTCATTGCGAAGAAAGAGAAAAAAAATGCAGCAAATACGACAAAACTACACATTATACCCGTTTCCCACTGCCGCAAAACCACGGGTAAACACGCATTTTTGGGCAGCGGGAAAGGCTCACTGGCCAGTGTCGATCCGTGTCCATCAGTACGCCATAGGAGGCGGGTTTAGTGTATTATGAGGGAGGACAAAACAAAAGGTGTTGAAGAGGGTAATCCATTTTCTAAATTAAATGTCCTTCTCCCTTGTCAACCTTCATTTGATGTCAGAATGGGCATGATATATTAAAACATTGATGTATCGATTTTAACAGTGTAGATATGTCTACAATGTAGAATTGAATAGCTTGAAATGTTTTCCAAAGAAGTCTGTTAGGTTACAATGAATTCAGATTAAATTATACTTTTAGTTCGAGATGTGAAATCAACAATTTATTGTTAATTAATGGAACAAATGTTGACGATGCAATAATAGAAAAAAAGGTAACTATGAATTACCACTGTAGATAGACTAAAGCGTTCACTTGGAAGTTGATTTGGTTGAAGCTTTCACAAATTCTGTATGTACATACCGGTGGACAAATGTACACAATATTGTTACTTTTATCTACAGTATAATAAATAATTACTACGGTACCTTTTGCCTTCCAGGTGTCGGTACAACAGTAGCATCATTCATTGAGATGTATGTGAGCCTGCTGAGACTGGGGCTAGAGCAGGGAGAATGAGGAGAGAGCTCATGACCTGGACGTTTGCCTGTTAGTGTTCCACTGGCTGCCGAAGGAGACACAGTACTGCAAAGGAGACAATGTAATAAATACAACTGTAACGCAAACAACAAAATTGTCATTGATAGATTTTTAATTCTTGGAACTATTGCATTATAATCCGAAAAACAATGACAGTTACGATATTTAACAATGGCAATAGAGAACAACAAACACTGCTTGGTACAATTACACCTTTTCATTCTAAGCATCGGTTTTGATGCAAATAAATATTCAACAGTGAAATATCCATCCATCCATTTTCCGAACCGCTTGATCCTCACTAGGGTCGCGGGGGGTGCTGGAGCCTATCCCAGCCGTCTCCGGGCAGTAGGCGGGGGACACCCTGAATCAGTTGCCAGCCAATCGCAGGGCACACAGAGACGAACAACCATCCACGCCCACACTCACACCTAGGGACAATTTAGAGCATCCAATCAGCCTGCCATGCATGTTTTTGGAATGTGGGAGGAAACTGGAGCACCTGGAGAAAACCCACGCAGGCCCGGGGAGAACATGCAAACTCCACACAAGGAGGCCGGAGCTGGAATCGAACCCGGTATCTCTGCACTGTGAAGCCGACGTGCTAACCACTGGACTACCGGGCCGCCACAGTGAAATAATCTTTTGCATAAGTCCGTAAACATAATCGTGTCAATACATTCACTAAACAGTATACTTATGCAGCTTTTGAACGGATACAGTGCCTATTAGCTTCAGGTGGGGAGCTCTGACTGGGAGAGGAGTGAGTTAGAGGAGAAGTGGAGGGCCTGAAGTTACACTGCATCTCCTTCACACAGGGATCTGTTGGCAGGTCTGTAAACAAACAATGTCACAGATTTATTTGATTTACAATAGCCTTGTTTATAATTAATGGAGGGCTCACGAACGAACAGACCATCCTTATTATTTATACACAAACCTCTACTCACCGGATGCGCAGTCGCCTGAGGACTGAGGATTTTGAAAGGAGAAGCCAACCTGTTTTTCCATAGAGCAATGAGAGAGTGGAGCAGCCATGAGGTTTTCCGGTGGCGTTTCTTTGCCTGGAGAGTTACTCTGTCTAACACCCTTCTCCTGCTGGACAGAACCTTTATGACGGGGAAGATAGGATTGGTGTTTGTTCCACCCTGGGGAGGAAGAAGTGCCGAAACGAACACTCCGATAGGTCTCTGAGGAGCACCCGACATAGGATACTTGGGGATTTAACTCTTCAAACTTACTTCCAGATTCTGATGATGTTCTTGCTGAGAAACTACTAGTGTTTGCAGTTTGACACACGGTGTTGTCACATGTGCCATTTTTCTCTGCAAGGCCAGTGTGAATTGAAGATTTCTTCAAGTCCCAAGTGTTGACTGATGAATGAGGATGCGGGATGGAGCTTCTTTTTAGACCAGCCTTGTCAGCAGATGATAATGCATGTGTGTCAGATATTGTAGAAGAGCTAGTCTTTAATGGTCGCTCTCCTCTTGTAACTTCTGCCTCTTTTTTGGAGTCTGTTATACTGTCCATTTGTTTAGCTGAACTTTGTTCTTCAATATATCTGGGCTGGTTCTTTCGATATCGGCTGATGCCATCAGCCCAGCCTGTGAGGTCAAAGGTTTTATGTGCTACTGATGTGTCACTGCAGCCAGACATGTTATTCTGTAAGTATTTCTCGATGTCGAAGGCACCCTGGTCTTCAACACAGGTACTTCTTTGCAGGGTGACCGACAAGCCATTCTGATCTTCACCAGTGCTGCGCTAATGGGAGATAAAATAATAACAAAAATATGGTTATATATTTGCAATGAGTAAATGCCATGTTTAATTTGGATCCTTTACCTTGTTGATTTACAATCAGCTACTACAATTCAAATACTGTATGTCAATTAAACCACAACAACGTAATTCATTGATGTAATTTTCAAAACGGCAAAACAAAAAACTGTCAAAAAGTATTACAAAATATATGGTCATAAATTTTAAGTGTAAATATAACCAACAATCAATCATTACAAAAAATATAATTATTTTTTTTTTAAAACGGTGTTGTAATGTTTTAGTAAATTAAAAAATATATACGGGTATATCAAAAAACCTTACATTTTCATCTGGACAAGGTTCCACGACGAATTTACCAGGTCCCAAAGATTTCGAGGACTCTGTCCCATTCCTCGCTCTACTTTTTTTGGACAGCTCCATAATCATGGCAGCCAGCTGTGATGTGTCAGTACTGATGGAAGCATCAGCAATGGCTGATGCAATTGTGCTGATACTCAACATAAGATTGCTACTGTTATTTTGTGGTGACACATTGCTCTGGCTCTGCGTATTTGGCGCAGAGGTAAGCCCCTCAGTGCAGTCAAGCAAAGCTTCAAGGCCATTATGGTCCTAAAAAAAAGGCACATTTTATGATGATGCTAACTCATTTACCCAGTGAGAGCCAATGACTGATGGAAAATCCAATAGAGTCATGATCGAAAGTAACAACTAATTCGGAGATTTCAACAGGTTTCTATTTGCATGCAAGCAACCAAAGCATGCTGACTCCCACAAACATTTAAATATCAACAAGATGATTTTTACCTTCTCTTCACAAGGTTCTGTGTTCGCTTTTGGTGATACCCTTTCCCCAGATACCTCAACTGTTTTGTCCAGATCATCTGTAAACATATTGATATAAATCGGAGAACATTGTCAAGACTTCTATGTCATCATTCATCTTTCATCTTTTGGACTTTAAGGTTTGTGAAAGGTCGTTTCTTCATTGAATCATCAAGTTATTACTGACCAGGATTTAGTGTTTTATCCGTTTCATTGACTTCAATGGAGTCACTGTGAGGAGAGCTCCCTTCACTTGAGAAGTCACAGGGGTGAATTAGTGCAAATGGCTCCCTCTTCTCTGGAGAGGTAATAGTATAGCCAAAAGATGGCTATAGGTGTTGAAGAAACATAAAATAAGTTACATCACATCGCATGAAAGGGTCAAGCTAAAAAGAAAGAATCATGTGGTTGCTAGCTGTCATGACAGTATTGTGTCACACTAACAACTTGCAAGGAGCAGAAAACCTTTCTTAAATTAACTTCTCAAGTCTTCAGGGAGTGGACACTGTAAAACATAGCTCTTGATAAGACATGACAGCATTTCTCTATCACTCACCCGTTTAATCCCATCCACGTTTTTACCACTGCCGAGACACCCCAGAGCTTCAGAGCGTTGCTCAAAAAACTGGCCCAATGAGAGACGCAAGTAGCTTTGGTCCCCTGGATTAAACTCAGAGGAAACTTGAGAGGCTCTCATCAAGACGTAGCTATTACTACCAGCTTTCCAAGAGGAGTCCTTTTGAGAGGCACCGTTATTGCTATCCGATACAATCTGCTCCTCCTGCAATTTCCAATGAAACAGAAAGAATATCATTGATGAACAATGATCCAGTGACGTCATACCTTCTGCAAAAAAGATCACAGTAATATTCAAGATTGTAACCAACTGATGGTACGTTGGTAAGAATCGTTTATTTAATGTGGGCCTACATCAAAGAAATGTTGGCAGCGTATTTTCTCCTACTTTTAAAGCCACACCGAAGTGGTTTGGAAACTGGCCCTGACTACTTGTCTTCATGCTGGTGATTAACATTGCAAATTATATGCAAAGTAAGAAAAATCATTTAGAAATTGCAACCGGTATAGCAATTGGCAAATAGCAATTATAGAATTACTCAAAATCAATTTGGTTCTTGCAGTGACAAAGACAAATAATTTGAGGTTGGATCAGTTGAGATTTACAGTATAACTGTAGGATCAGAGAATAAACATCTATGAAAAGGCGCGACCCAATTTAAAACCCCAATGCATTACAGGGACTACAATAACCATCACATTTCTGTGACCTATACCTGCATAAATTGGTGCTCCTTCTCAAATTCCACTTGATCTTTCATTATCTTGTCTAATGCTTCGCCTGCAACAAAGCAAAGCCAAATGAAACATTAGAATGCAAAATATACTACATAACCTCATTTGACTTCTAGGAAAGCATACCTTTCCCAAATGAACCAGTTCAGTTCCAATTTTCAGTACGGTACTTTTTTCCTGTTTGTGGTAATAAATTATTTATTTTACAGTTTAAAAAAAATCACTTTAACAATTAGTTTTCAATTTTATAACGTGATTAATAACAAAGATGCATTTACAACATGAGCCAGAGAATGGGGTAAAAATAAACTTTAAAAGTATAAATAATAGCAACATTATGTTATTAAAAAACAAAGTGCAAAGTTCTTTGCAATAAACGACAAATTCAATGAACAGTAATACAATGAAGTTAATTGAATACAATTAAGATAACACTAATCCAATTTGTATTAGTGTTATCTTCGTTCCTTGTGAAGTTTGTCAAGAACGCAAGGCCTGCTCCACACGAGACGAGCTCAAATCCATCTTGGATTGAAATATAGCAAAAAATGACAGAAGAGGATATGAACGAGAAAAAAAAAAAAGAGTAAGTGTTGGGATCAAATTCATCATTGGAATGTACCCGACATGCTATGTAATTTGCTGCATTTTGGCCACCTACATGAAATCATAAATATGGTTCAAATTGGTTCTCGGTAGTACTGACGATATTCGGTGCATACCCTAAACAGTTCTGTCTTTGGTACCATCCCTAATGACATCACAGCATAAACAATGTGTTCAGTGACTACAACACACATGGACATACAGTATATATTTCTGTTCACTTGATACATACCAGCAGAAACAAAGTCCTCAGTTTGAAATTGCCCATTGCTCTGTGATATCTTCTCATCAACTTCCTTCTCAAAGGAGGTGGAATAAGCCAGATCTGTTACCCACTGGCCTTCTTCATTTTTGTACACGACACTGTGAGGGGCACAGGCACCTAAGAAGAAAAGCAATCTTCACAGGAGACTCTAAAGTATCAGGGCTACGTAGTCGTAAATCAAAAATTGTAAAGCAACCTTAATTTGGTGACACTTCAATATCATTGCAAAGACTTCATAAAATGACAACAAATGATTTCCGCTCCATTCGTAAACACCAACCTTGCTGAAAATCCAATCCCAAGCTGTCTGGAACGCTGGTCCAGTCATGATCTCGCTCACCCTGGAAGCTCTGACAGAAATATTTTGGCTCCAGGGAGGTAGAAAGATCATCATTCTCTTCTTCGCTGGTAGCATCCGAGGCCTTAATGGCAGAAGTGTTACCACACGGTCCTCCTCTTAAATTCACTGGAGGCAGCACCTGAATTGAAATGTTTTGGGGGGTTTTTAACCAATCTGTCACACTTACATTTGGAAACCCGGTTCTAGTACTAATGGAAATGGATCATTTCAATTACTCTAACACATTCCACTTTCGATTCAGATGTACACTCCTAGTCAAAATTTGGGACACTTAGAAGTGCTCTGAGAAACTGTGTCCAAATCTTTGACTGCTAGTTCAGTTCAAAATAAAACGTTCCCTTTTGTTTTAAGATTCATTTTTGTTGAATTGACTTGGAGCTGGTCAATTAATTGAAATGTAATTATTTTGCTTTTGGATTCTCACTAATCGAAGATAAAACAATTATTGTACTGAACGGCGTGGTTCCCAGTTCCTGACGTTTTGAAAGAGCCCCAAATGCACCTTGTTGCTTCTGCAACAAACGTGTGATGTGCATGTGATTCTGCCCTGTCCCGAGTACGTTTTAAACTGTTTAATGACAAACAAGTTAAGAGTTTACTTGAAAACTAAAGACACAACAAATACAATTTACTTTGTTTTCCCAAAGTAATAGCAGATGTTTGCAATTTTGATGAAACAGACAATCAGTCCGTTTTCATGAAGGACTACAGAAATCATAATAATTACTGTTAACAAGTCAGAGGATTTGGACAATTTCACACTAAATGGCCCCTTGATTGATTTTAAAAAATGGTGCGGGTCTTTTTTTAAGCAAATCTAGAAAATTCTTCAAACAAAGCTGATTAACATTCAATATATGTTTTCCGAGAAATAGAGTAAATCTAGGGAAAATAAATCCTGTAAAAACAGAAGATAAAACCATATTGACTACCGATTATCACTCGATGACATTGCTTGTAGCCATCTTCATGTTACAAACTGCACTGATGTGAAGTTGGCTTTCTCTCCTCTGGATTGGACTGGCGGGGAATCCAGACGTCACTTTCAGAATCTCGACATAGCCGATTTGCCACTATGATGTGTGTGTGTGTATATATATATATATATATGTATATATATATATATATACACACACACTTTGTTTTCCCAAAGTAATAGCAGATGTGTGTGTGTGTGTATATATATATACACACACACACACACGCACACACTATATATATGGTATACATACCTGTCAACTCATACGGTTTAGCCATAGTTCATACGGATTTTGTGGTGAATCTTACGTATATGGCCGTATCGCACAAATCATACGGATTCTGAAAATCTCCAGGGGGGGTTTTCACCAACTCCAAATGATTTGGAGTTGGTGAAAAAAGTAACGCAGGAATACAACTCTGAACACAGTAATGCCACTAAGTAGAATGATGATTAGACATTAACCAGACATTGTATTATGGAGATCTACAATAAATATAATTGAAAATTTCGTGGGGTTTTTTCTGCCGTTATTTTGACATATAAAATGCTTTGGTATGTTATAAGGATTTTTTGCTCTTTATAAGGATTTTTTTGGTAGTTTATACAGGTTGGCGCTCCGAAAAGTTGACAGGTATGGGTATATAAATGGCCCAGACTCCTATATCTTTATATCAACTTTCAGGTTTGTGATTATTTAGCATAGCTTGTCATAGTATAGAAAATATTTAGGACGTCGTTTAGTCTTGAGGAGGATTGTTTAGACCAGACCAGGCCAAAACCTTTCCCCTCCCAAGAGCAATGGTCCTCCAGGCAACACCCCACTTTGAGCGCCGTTTTCAAATATTCGTGAGGGGTGGAGCACGAGTCTGGTAGTGGAGTGAGAACCCCTTTAAGCACTTCTATCCCCACGGGAACTCTTGAAAAACAAATGGTCTTGAATCAATGTTTAAAATGTTTGGACCATCCTACCTTTGAGCCATGGAAGTTGTCCTGGGCAACTTGAAGTTGGTACAAAGAGGATTTTGCTTGCAAGAATCTCTTAGGTCCAGCTTCACTTTTCACATAAGTAAAGTCAGATCGATCATTTGTTGTCGTAGACTCAGTGTTTTCCATGGCATCCTGGCATTCAAATTATAAAATGTTAGTTGCTATAGTTTTGGGTGCGGGGAAGAAAATAAAAATCACCAGCCTTATTTATCCAGTTGTGCTATATAGTTTTCTTGGACAAGACAAAAGATTGTCATGCTCGTCAATGCCAACTGAACTAGCAGGCCATTCCATTTGAGGTATACCAGGCTCCAACAGCAGTTTCCTGATGATGTGACCTCAATGAGATGGAGTATTGTCATCCATGAAGATGAAATTAGGCAACAATAGACTTTAAAATCTTGCTGTTGGTCTACAAATCTCCAAATGGTGTAGGACAAAAGTACATGTATTAGGACCCAATGAAGCACACAGAACCCTGAGGTCATTTGGGACAGGTCTTTTGTGTGTTCCCAGACCCAGAACCAAAGAGAAGCAGCATTTAGTTACTATGCTCCTCACCTGTGGAACAAACTCATCAAATATCTGAGGTCTGCTCATACGGTCAGTTCATTTAAATCAGGGCTGAAAACACTGTTTACTGCAGCATTTTCATGAATCTATCCTTTATTATCTTGTTTTAAATTAGCATTTTCTTGCTAATTGCTTTAATTTATTTAGACTAATGCTTGGTTTTAATCTCATCCATTTAGATTATTTCATGATTTTTGCAATTTCAACATTTTGTTTCCCTTTTTGTAATGCTTTTAATGTTTTATGTAAAGCAATTTGAAGAGTCTTATAGATTAAATGTGCTAGACAAATAAGCTTTCCTTATGTTAAATAAATATATTGGAAGCATATCAAGTTTTATTTAAGCTAAATTTACCCAAGTAAGTAACACTAGTAGTATCCATCCATCCATTTTCTGATCCGCTTTATCCTCACAAGGTTCGCGGGGCATGCTGGAGCCTATCCCAGCTGTCTTGGGGCAGTAGGCGGGGGACATCCTGAACCGGTTGCCAGCCAATCGCAGGGCACACTGAGACCAACAACCATCCGTGCTCACACTCACACCTAGGGACAATTTAGCGTGTTCAATCAGCATGTTTTTGGAATGTGGGAGGAAACCGGAGTACCCAAAGAAAACCCATGCAGGCACGGGAAGAACATGCAAACTCCACACAGGAAGGCCAGAGCTGGAATTAAACCTCTGCACTGTGAAGTCGACGCGCTAACCACTGGACCACCGGGCCGCCACATTTCAGTTCATTATTATGTATTTTCATTTCATTATTAGTATTATTTCAGTTCAAATAATCTAGAATTCACACATATTCTGTTACTCACCAGTGCCTCCTGTCTGTCCATAGCCATGGTCCAGTTCACAGGAGCGAGTCCCCGATTTCCCTCCAATGAAGATTTAGAGGTATAGGCTTCACCGTTTCCAACAGGACCCACACGGTCACCCATCTGTGTGCACAGAAATAAAAAAATAAAATAAAAGCAAGATTATTATAAATCTTGGCTTGGCTATACTATTACAGTGCAACCTCGAGTTATGAATTTAATTGGTTGCATGAGCCAATTTGTAACCTGAAATGTTCCTAAATTGAGGTAATATTTTGCAATTGAAATGAATGGAAATGCAATGAATCCATTCTACCCTGAAAACTAAATGACGATTTCATAGAAGATCATTAATTTGTTCTGTCTGCCTCTATAAGTCACTGGTATACATGTAGATAGCTGAATGGTACCTTATACAGTATATGTTATAAATATACATTTTTTGGCTAATTAAGTGAAATTTGATGATTTCTTGGAGCAGATAAGAGCTCTTTCACGAATGTATCCCAGCACTTGAGAGTCACTGATCTGTTCATCTCCGGATTTGTGCTATTTGTGGTCGGCCCAGTCGCTATACCCTGCAAATAGTGGGGTCCACCGTATACAAATATATATCGCAGCAATATTTATTTTGTCTTCATTAGTGTACTTGGTATTGGAGCAATCCAAAAGTAAACAAGTTACATTACTGAAATGTTGGTGCTCGGATTACATTACTGACTACATTTTTTTTTAACAGGTAACTTGTAACCGTATCAGAATATATTTTAAAAGTAACCCTCCCAACCCTGGCTATTACTGATTAGTATGTATGCTCAGCAAGGCAAGGAAGAATTTATACAGATATTAATCGGAAAGACAACAATTTTTGAAAGTTTGAAGTGGGTCAAATGAAATGATGCAGATTTTACTGATAAACACGGCGAACCATGCTTAATCAATCTTGCTGCTTCAAAGTGGCAATAATTAGAGACGACTATACACGTACCTCTGCATGTGTGTTAAAGTTGACACTTCCATGTTCTGTGGGATTGCAAGAAGCACCATCTCCACCTTCACCAACAGAACTGCTACCGACAATCCCCAGCCCACGCATCATATCATAGGTGGATGGAACATTTGTTGAGGTGGGAAAAGGGATCGTTGACACTCCCCCGTCATCGCCACTCTCTTCACTCCCACTCCTCCCATCCCCACTGCCTCCATCCCCTGATTTAGACAAAAACAACAACAACAATCATGCAAGTTGTCTGTCCATGCAAAGTGAATGAGCTTCATATATGACAAAAACAAATTATTATACTAAGCAGTGGCCAAGTGGTTAGGATCAGAGAGGCAACTGACCATTGACACCAGGCTCAAGACTGTGGTGTCATGCAGAGGACACATTTCCTGAATATGAATATGTTCATGAAAATAAAGACCAACCAATGCTTTCGTACATTTGGTTTGTTATGAAGAGTGGGTCCAAATACCGTACCTGCTGAGAAGTGCAGAAGTCTCACTGAAAGTTACAAAAATCATTTGATTGTAGCGATTACCTCAAATGGTTGCGCAACAAAACATTACCGGTAAGCTAAAAGCACGTTTTTATTCAGGCCTGTTTCATTATTATGGTGATTTTTTTTTTTTTAATAATTCTGTTGAACCACATTCCAAAAGCAGTGGCTGATTTTAATTATCAATTTTCATTTATTCAGACTTTTGTCAGATTCAAGTTATTTCTGGGTACCAACAATTTTGTGCTCATGTACAGTAAATGGGTGTGTATCGTATAATGAACCAATAACACGTTCCTACTGACCCACTTCACACTTTTGAAGAACGTAGAATTCACCCCTTAATGTCTTCTTAAGAACACTCATATGAATATAGAACACACTGAAGCGTCTTGATTGAGCAAAGTAATGTTAGCAGATAAATTACTCATATTCTACAAATACTGTACAACAATATCAAAAATATTGGTGTCAAGATGTCAAACCTTATGTAAATCAAAAGTGACAACATAATCTTTATATCCGCTACATAGTGCATAATTATACAACAACTAACCTGTGACAAGAGGGTTAATAACCTGTCCCTCTGCAGATCGTCTGTGTTCAATCCCAGACGCCGATGGACCGCCAGGGCCACTTGACGACTCATCATCCGAACTTCCCCCTTCTAAACCTGGCCTAAAACTGGGATGAGTGCTTTCCCCAACCTGTAAAAAGACACAGGCAAACACAGATATCTTAAATCATTTTAAAATTGCGTAGCGGCTGCCTCCAGCTAATTTTGTGCCGCCCCCAGCCAGACTGATTGACATCGCTCAACACAGCGTAAAGCTCCAGCTGTGCTGATTGAGGGATTGATGTCCCTCTGCGGCAGCTTCGTATTTTGACTGCATTTGCAGCATTGCACCACTGTGGAGGCGCTATATGAACAGCAGTGCAAAGGAAAGACCGAAAGCAATGGGTCCTCTTTCACAGAGCTCCAGTATCCCTCCGTGTCCTGCGCACACATACAACTGCGGCTCCAAAACACACTGAAACTTGGGATGCACAATAAATATCGTAATGACATCTTGTCAGTAAATCAAATTTTTTAAAAAAGGACGGCTAATGGGTATGACGGCATTCTGAAAGCCAACGAAGATGGCTACGCTGTCAAGAAAAGAAAAATGCAAACCTTTTGCCAGAGAGGAGCCATGGGCGATGCAATCTGATTTCAACATTTATGTTGTGGGCGCCTTTTTGCATCGCTGACTTTTGGGGGCTATTAAACCACGCCACTATATTCTAAAACAGGAGGTGTCATGTTTCTGCATACCCTGACAGAAGGAAAATGACACGTGCCACTTCTGATTTAGGGCTGGATTATGTTAGCCCTGCTAGCTGGCTTCAAGTCATACACTGCAGTGCTCACGTGTGCGTTGACTCCATCGACTTTTATTTATTTGTTTGTTTATTTATTTGTGTGCACCCTGCACTTTTTCACCTTGCAGTACTTGTGGGTGGTCTTTATGGATAATTACCCAAGAGTTTGTGGACTCTGAGAAGAGGCCTTTATTATCCAAGTTTTAATAAACTAATGCTTTAACATAATAGTCATATTCTTACTGGAGCTCTTAACTTGGCGCATGCTTCCTGTAAAAGAATGTGAGTCCGCTGAATTTACAGAATACATGTACATTATGGCGCATGGTCAGGATGGTACCACCTCTGCCTCAATTTGAGCCAGGAAAAGCCCTGGTATACTACAGAGTAGCCTGGCGTCTGTGAGGTTGTGACTGTTTGGCTAGATAAATCCTTCTATTCTGTTTCTCACCAACTGCCTGGAGATGCTTGGTAGTAGCTTCATTCTCGTGGAACTGCTTGTCTGTCTGGCACTCTCAAGCTCATCCTCGGTGTCTTCATCACTTGCAGGATAGGAGTCCATACCTGTGGCAGCAAGACGCACAACAGGCATCTGGAAGTTGTCCTGAAAAGAAGGAGAAAAGGAGTAATATTACAAATACACATTTTCAAGAGCCAAATGTGTATTTATATTAACCTGATCACAGTCATCAATTATCTGGCGTCTGTACTGTTCAGGCTCTGTGGAACTCGAATTGGATTGGTCAGATGACCGAGGCAGCATCTAATAAATAAGACAACAATTAATAAATTGTAGCATCAGCATAACTGTGGTGATCAAGTTGTTTTGTTTCTTGCATAGGTGCTACTTTATAAAATGTATATTTTAAAATCTCATTTACCCGCCGAAGTGGCTTCATCCCGATTTGAGAACCACTCCACTACATTATCAAAACAGGACTGAGAACCAATGTTTTAATCTTACTGTTGTTGCAGGGAGCTCTTGGCCCTCCACCGTACCCCTTTGCATGGCAGAAGGCACCAGTTTTTTGAAGTACAGCTCCAACTCATTGTCCGGCAAATTGTTGAAATCAATGTTATCATCTGGGGATTATACAGACTCAAATCAATCAACTTTTATTTAACCAGAAAATTAAAAACACAGAGGTGTCTTTTTCAAGGGTGATCTAGCCAGGAAGACAGAGCAGAAACCCCATGATGACAAACATTAGAAGGTCCGATATACCCTAAACCAGTGGTTCTTGACCTTTTTAGAGGTAGCGGACCCTACCAGTTAATATGCACATTCACCGAACCCTTCATGACTGAAAAATAAATGCATAATTTTTTAACAACTTTGAGATATTAAACACATTTATTAAAAATAGAAAAAAGTAAATAAAATTTCAGGAGATATATATACTTTTTTTTTTATTGTACAACGTATTATCACAACAGTCACACGTTGACTACTTAGCGAACTAAATTTCCCACGGCACTGATTGCACAAGCAATGTCATGTGCTCATCTGGAGCCAGTGATGGCCAAGCGGGCATTAGATAACTAATTAACACGTGAGTCGCGTGTGTGGCAGAGGCTCCGTCGAACCCCTGAAACCGACTCACCGAACCCCTGGGGTTCAATCGAACCCAGGTTAAGAACCACTGCCCTAAACAATAGTGTGAAAATAAACAAAAGTACAGTACAGTGGACCCACACTATTCACAGCGGATAGGGACCAGGTTGCCTGACGAGTAGCAAAATTCAGAATATAATTAACAGCCATCATCAATAGAGTAGGGCACTTTTTTACCCCCCCCCTACACACACACACCCCAAAACAAGTGTTGGGGGGGTGGGCTTGGCTTCCCAGGTGTTAGATCTGAGATTTGTGGAATTTTGAATCATCAGGAACCTGGAACAGTTCTAACATGGAAGTTTATCAAGAAGAGCCTCAAAATAAGTAGCCCATTCCAGGATGCATTTGACTTTAAACCGAGGAATCACCTCTCTCTAAAAGAGGGGGTGGCCCAACCTTCACTGAAGATAGACTTTTGAAGCAACCGACCTCCCGCGATCAATCTGATCACGAGCGTGCAAGCATACATGTACATGCATATGCACGCATGCATACACGCCATGATGAGCAACAGCCTTAAACGGCCCCGAAAATGAATGAAACTGAAACCTACAGACACAAACAACCCCGCCGATTTCCCCACCTTCGACCCCTCGCAATCGACTTGGGGCCAGTCCGCGGGCTACCGGTTGATCGCAACCCCTGCTGTAAAATATTTCATTTTTACCACCACTGAGTTGTCCAGGTATAGGTCAAATTATTGGTGGCAAAAGCGTTTGAATTATTTATCATGGTCACATTTCTTTTGTGTCTCACACACACACAAAAAAACAATTAAACATGGATGTGGACCCTTGTTATATGCATGGTAATGCTCATCTGTCCTGGTACTACTCTCAATAGTGAAAAACATAGTTCTCTTTCAAAACCTTAGGCCTTGACGGTTGAAGCCTCGCAAAGTTAATTTAATATCCAGTAAAAACATACACATATGCATTAGTCATACCTGTAATGTCACTGTCGATGCTGTCCACAGAGATGAGCTTTTCATTTTCCAAAAAACTGCAGTTGCTGCCACTGAAATGGTCACTTTCCACTGCTTCACTTAGCACGTTCTTTTTCTCAGTAGTGGCTTGCAGGGAGGGCACCTGTTGTACATGATATTGGAAAAATTACTTTGGAATTATTAAGCCTTGCTGTAACAGTCCACAAACATTCACAGAACTTGCAGTTAAGCTGAGTTATGTCCATGAAGACGTGTAAACATTGCTTTAAATGAAATATTTAGTTATGAGCTACTCATACATTTTTGGATTTCAATTTTGATAGGAAATTAATCGTTCCTATACAGTAACAAAGCAATAAGCTTCTCTCCGTATTTTAGAGAAATTCAAAAAATACCTTTGTGTCTGTACGATCCTTGTGTCCAAACTGAGCAAATGTTAGAAGGCCTGTTGAGAGATCTGACAAAGACGGAACTCACAACACAGCATGTTTAGTCTTATGCAAAAGACGGGTCTACTAGAACACAAGGATAAACTTAATACAGCTTTGCCATTTCAAAAAAATAATAATAATGTACAGTATATTATAAATTATCCTGCAAACATAAGTAGCTTTTTTTATGAATAATAAGGCGCAAATAATATTCAGGAATTGGGCGAACTGGATACACCGGGATGTTCTTACCTGTCGGAAGTTCAGTGTGCCTGCCCTGGACTGAGCCGATCTGAGTGGGAAGACGGCCCAGGAGGGAGTCTTGGTTTCTGGATGCGCTTTCATCCATGTTAATCTTAATCAGCATTTTTGATAGATGATGTTCTGCGATAAAGTCATCTGCATTGTCCCTAAATAAATAGCAATATTCAAATAATTCTATACATTTAATAAAACAAAAAAAAAAATTAACTGACTCCAGAAACTAAAGCATTAAATCTTTGATATAGTCAATGAAGCAGCAAAGCAAATATGAGAGTGCTGACTCGTAATAGTGATGCCAGTAAGTAAACATTTCACAGGAGGATGACCAGTTCAGAAAATGGATAGATGCATGATCTCACTCAAGTGCTCATTCCTGAGTAGCCATTCCAAAAAATACAACAAAACTGTCTGCTGGTGGATGACGGAAAAAGTGTTTTACATTACATTACAAGAAAAAGGGCCCAAACACTCGACTACATAAACTTAATCAATGAATATGAAAACTGTTTTCTTTTCAAGACTACAGACCACAATCTTGATTAATGGCAAACGATGGCAAAGTACACCCCATGACCATAGATGTCTACTATTTATGAAATCAACAGATTTGCTACTTGTGTTTCTCATACACATTTTCATCCCTCAATGAGAAATGCATTTTACAGTCTGCTGTATATATTTATTGCACATCACACAGCCCCAGTCTACAAACATCTGGAAAGCAAAGAAGGAAGATGTCAGAGTGACAGTACACAAAAATGGCGTTGCATCCTTCAGCTGCATTTTGGGGAGGTGGTGCCTTGCTCAAATGCCCCTCAACAGGAGTCAGGAAGAAGAGGCATCACTTCAAAAACTAGTTGCAATTTCTTTTGCACGTAGTGGGACTAGAACCATGACGCTTCAGTGCAAAAGTCTAATTCCTTACAGAAGTGCTTATGCCAGGTCCCAAAATGCATGACCTCAGTATTCAGACAATATTTTACTCACATGTCATCTTTGAAACTGAGGGCAAACTTTGGCTGCTTGTCTTCAGATGACTTCGAGTTTGCCTGCTGCAGCTCACTTTCCTCGAGGTATGAAGCAGCAGCACAGTCTCTGTAAAAGGTGAGAATACGGCAACCCCATTAAAATTTGTATTACATTCAAAAAGAGTGACTAGTTCTACTCAAATGTAGAACTAAACTGAGTAGTTAAATATCGATCATCTCAGCATATTCCAAGAATACCCCAATGTAGCAGCAATGGGGAAAAAAACAGTACAGTAATATAAATTCAAGCTCACTTTATTGCTTGCACATGCTGCTGTAAGAATTCCTTTAAACAGTAGTTTTTTTGGAATAATACACAAGCCTATGTGATGATTCTCTAGATCAGTGGTTTTTCACCTTCGATCGAACCCTAGGGGTTTGGTGAATCGGTCTTAGGGGTTCAACAGAGCCTCTGCCATGGAGATTAAGACACACCCAAATCAACATGTCAATTAGTTATGACACGCCCGCTTGGCCATCACTGGCTGCAGAAGATCACATTACATTGCTTGTCCAATCAGTATTGCGGGAAATGTAGTTCGCTCAGTAGTCACTATGTGACTGTCTTGATAGTAGTCATACAATTTAAAAAAAAAAAACAACGCCATATAATTTTATTTACTTTTTTGTTTTCAATGAATTTGTTTTTTTATGTCTTGAATTTGTTAAAAAAAATTCATTGAAGAAAGGTTCACTGAATGTGCCAATGAACTGGTTGGGTTCGGTACCTCTAACAAGGTTAAGAACCACTGATCTAGATGATGCATAGTTACAGGTCACATCTATCCCAAGAAGAGGTATTCTCCCACCTGTTCTCAGACTGAGGTCTAATTTTAGCCACTGTCGAAGCAGCCACAGGCAGTCCAGGGCCTGAGCCCAGTGTTAAATTTCCCAGAGTAGCACGGCCAATGGTGCTGTCCAGAGATTTGCCGAGGAAACTGGGGAAGGCTTCATCTTCTAACTTGTAAAAACTCTCTGCCATTTATTGAACTCAAATCCAGACCATCTGGAAAACCTAAAAAACATTAGGGATGTGAGGTTAATATTTAATAGGGAACAACCATCAATTAACTGTGCAAAGTAGCGCGAGGAAGTAATTATGGTAAACGCGTATAATAAGCAATGCCCTGACTTGACATAACCTTAAAAGACCATTAATTGTTTGACATAACCTTACAAGATTAATTGCTATAAATTATGAGCCAATTATGTATAGTTCACGATGTGCAATGTCCCCAAACTTGGCAATCAACTAGCAACTTTGATTCTCTCCTCTTTCATCTATAACTGCTTCAAAACAAAGTGTATGCAGAAACGTGGTTAAGATTGCATGACTGTCTGTGTCTTATGTGTTGTCTTGTTTTATTTGTCATTTAATGTTAACAGTTCTGTTTTGTTGGCGGCGCGAGTATCCGCAGCGGCTCTTCTCTCTCATGTGGTTGAGAGGAAAGAAATTTCATCTGTGTTGTAGGTTGCACGTCGATCACATTTGACAACAAAAGTTGACTTGACTTGAACTTCGGCAAGGAGCTAACTTGTAACGCTAGCTCGTGGCTAACAACAAATGGGTTTGTTAAGCTCACGAACCATTTCTCACACCAGGCTAAGTGCCATTGATTTACACAGAACATGACCTAGGTACTACTTCCAATAAGAATGTTAAACTGAGCGGTTACTTTGAATCCCCCTCAAGATGAAATCATAACGTTACAGTGATAATCATTGAAAATCGAGTCTCACGTAACTCAGTCGCATTCAAATGCGTCTGAAAAGAGCGCCCTCTGACCTGAATTTCCTGTTTGGATACTCGAGCAGGGACGGCGTGAACAACGAACTTCAATACACTTTCGCAAACACTTGACGGTTTCCTCAATTCCAAACGTCGCGGTTCGACGAAATAAACAAGTTGGAGGGCAGACCGTAAGACTGAACTCTACAGGAAGCCCGCCATAACGTCATTCCTTGAGGGTGGGACTTAAGTTATTTCATCATTTGATTGGATAATCAACCGAAACGTCCGTATTCACAATTGGAGGAAAAAGATGCCATTTCCAGGAGACAGGACTTGTCTTGTGCCACTGATACAAATCATTCAACAATCATCTATCAGCTGCTAGATATTATCCTTGCTGATATACAGTACATGACATACAGTAACTAGGATTATATCGTTATGTTCAGCAAATCTTTGTACCACGCATTATTCTGTGAAGCAGAAGGGTTTTTTTTGTTTTTTTTAAACATCATTTGTTCTCCCAAACAGCTGGCAAGGAAGACTCGTCGAGACAGGTGCTTGCAACACACTTTTTGTGCGTGCCATCTGTGTTGCCTGGCTGGAATGAAATGAAGAGTTTCCTTTTTGGTAGATATTACTTTTCAAACTAAATGATCTGCACCATGCTTCTGTCTGTTGTCGTCCGAGGGGTTAGTCGTAAACAACAGGATTGCTGAATGATGTTGAATGCTACCCTTTCCACTTGTCCATTTCAATACTTCAATGTCAAGTACACAAACTGTACAATTTATGTCGAAAGCAGCTTTACACAAACACAATCAAATGTAAGAATAATTACATATCTACTTGGTTACTTGCTTTCCTTAGGAATTTTTTAGATTACCAACTACTGTATGAATTGCATTGTTCATTACTTATGGTTGGATACTGAGAAATTTTGTTGCTAAGCAACAATGCCATTTAAGACAGCATGATGTATATAAAATACCTACATCACAACAAGTAAAATGCATAGGAGATGACATCATAGGAAACTTGAATGGATAATATTGAGCGCTGTCATCTAACAAGAAATAATTGACATCACTGCAGCATCATTGCCTCTGGAGATTACTAAAGGCCTGGATCAGTGTTTTAACTATTATAATAATAAAACAACACAATTCTTTTTATTTTTTTCTTCAAATGTATCCTCAAGTCTTGTCTTTTGTGTTCCACTTATTGAAATATTGCACCTTAAAGATGCACCTTGCACCTGAACTTTAATGGATAACGGATGGATAGATGGATGGGTAGTGATGGTGCAAACAAATGATGAACATAATGAAATTAAGGATTATTATATTACTTAGTAGGGCAGCACAGTGGGTTCTGGGTCCAACTAACACAGATCAGGTGCTGCAAGAGTTTGTTTTGAAAGAATTATTTTAAATAAATAATAATTTAATGGATTTATGTTACTGTTATTTTGGTCTTCCTTTGTGTTTCATAAACAAGTATGTTTGGATACAAAAAACGAGAATACATGCAGTTTGAATCACATCCAGGAAATATGATCAATTATTAAAGTGTTCGCAAAGAGGAACTGATTCACGTGAAACCGACTGGCACATTATGATCCAGACAAAGACGTTTGAGCGTCCCCAATTTGGATGTCCTGTTCTGTATGAAGCCTTGAGGTTTTGCATTTCACTAGGACTGTCGTTCGATGGTCATGAGAGGAACAGCTGTGGATGAGTATGTGGGAGATGTTAAGGTCTAATGAAACCAAGGTTGAATTTTCAGACCACAATTCTAAAAAGCAGTTGCTTGCAAAAATAATATTGTGCATCACAAGAACATGACACCTGCCGCAAAGCATGGCGGTGACTAACTCACGTTTTGAGCTAAGATTGTACACAGGAGGGAAAATTGGAATGTCTTGACCTCAATCACAGTGAACACTTGTGGCTCAGCTTGGGTGCGCTGTTCATGCCCGAGTGACAGACACAACCACAATGGCTGACTTGTGACAATTGTTGGTTGACAATTGAGATGCCATTCTACAACACTGTGCGCACAGCATGTGGAGGAAGTGCCAGGCTGACTCTGTCTGGGTCGTTGACACTCTACCTAGGCCCCATACTGTTAAACGAATAAATCTGGGGTCACCAACGTTTTTGAAGCTGAGAGCTACAATGCTTCTTGGGTAGCCTACTGATGAATGCGAAGGTCTACCAACTTGATAAACACTTCTGAAATAGAATTGGTCAAAAGCTATTTTTAACCAGAGATGGTTTGATATGTGTGTGTGTGTGTATGTATATGTATATAGATATAGATATATAGATATAGATATATATACAGTAATCCCTCGTTTATCGCGGTTGCTGCTCAACCCGTATTGTGTTTTATTGTTTTTGTTATTGTAAAGTGTCCTTGGGTTTCTTGAAAGGCGCTTATAAATAAAATGCATTATTATTATATTATTATTAATGGGGACCGAAATCACCCACGATAAACAAAAATCCGCGAAGTAGCGACCCCTGTCCCCTCCATATAGGTACATGTACATAATATTTATAAGGCAAATTTAATGGTATACATGCATGTAGAAGTAAATTTTGAAGTAATTAACTTTTTTTTGGTTTGTTTATTGAACATAAAAAAATACAGTAATAATTTGACAGAAAATAAGGCAAATAAAATAGTAAAAAAAGAAGAAATCAGTCTTCATTCAACACAGTTATTATGTTCAAGGGAGTAGGAAGAAGTAAAAATCTTATCTAGTCTTACCCCGTTATGTGTTTATATTTAATAAATCATTTTTATATCAATCAGAAAAGAAAGAATGACTTAATGCTGTATACTAATAGATTTAATTAATTTCCATCCATCCATTTTCCGAACCGCTTGATCCTTACTAGGGCCGCGGGGGGTGCTGGAGCCTATCCCAGCCGTCTTCGGGCAGTAGGCGGGGACACCCTGAATCAGTTGCCAGCCAATCGCAGGGCACACAGAGACGAACAACCATGCGCGTTCACACTCACACCTAGGGACAATTTGGAGTGTTCAAAGGGGCTGCCATGCATGTTTTTGGAATGTGGGAGGAAACCGGAGCACCCAGAGAAAACCCACGCAGGCCCGGGGAGAACATGCAAACTCCACACAGGGAGGCCGGAGCTGGAATTGAACCCGGTACCTCTGCACTGTGAAGCCGACGTGCTAACCACTGGACTACCGGGGTTAGCCCCTTAGGTTAATTTATGAATAATAAAATACAGTAAACATATACATGTAGTACTGTATATGTTGCTCTGCGGGACTTGCTGTTGTTTTGCTGACTTTCGCTGCTTCTCGGGGGCCTTTTGTGGATTAAATAAATAAATAAATTCAAGAAATTATGAATATGCTTGAAAAAAATCCGCGATGCACTGAAGCCGCGATAAACAAACCGCGAAATAGCAAGGGATCACTGTATGTATATATATATATATATATACACACACACACACGCACAGGCCATATAAACATACAGGTATACTTCTGAATGATTTATATCTAACTGAAAATATGCTAGCTGAAGTGTGTTGTGTACAAAAGATGCCTACTGCAATTCATATTGGTCCCTTTTACGTCATAAAAATAGCATCAATAATTCCTTAAAATTACATTACAATGAGCAGCAAGTTCCGTAAAAAAATTCATAAATCAGAGTTGTCAAAAAAAAAAATCCATACCTGTAACTGAATTGTATGCAGTTAGTTTACCTTTGAAACAGTTGACAGAGAAAAGGTATGGATGCAGCATTGTTGGTAGCAATAGTAAGGCAATTTGACACCTGGGTTGGACTTTATTTTCATGTATATATATATAGAAGAAAAAAAGGTATAGGACAAAAATACAAATCTCAGTTTGAAGGATATGTGCGACCCATCTCGCCTCCTACATCGTTCCTTATTTGTGGCCTACGTATATGCAATCGATATGCAACGTTACTGCCCGTCAGACTCTGATAAGGACACCAATGATCTTGAGGAAAGTCTGCATGATACGGACTGCTGCTGAGGCTGATTGTGCTCAACATCACAGTGCTCTATGAGTGAGGGGGGAGGCAGCAGGTGACCATGCCCGGTTGCAGCTCTGGGGGGATCCAGAGGCGGAAAGAAATACCTGAAGTCACAACAAATGACGAGACAAAAACAAGAATGGAAAATGGACAAACAGAAGTAAGTAGAAAATGGCATTCAAAGAAAATGAAGTCACATACTGCATAAGAATTACTAAAGTTCTGGTATTGAACAGTGGTTCTTAAACTAGGTTCAACCGAACCCTAGAGGTTCGGTGAATCCGGTCTCAGGAGTTTGACGGAGCCTCTGCCAACCCGACTGAACATGTCAATTAGTTATGACACGCCCACTTGGCCATCACTGAATGGTTCATTTTGTGCTCAATTTAAAAACATATACTTATGTCTTGAAATTGTATTCTGTTTTTATTCAGTTTTTAATAAATGCATTTTTTTAATGTCTTGAATTTGTTCCCCCCAAAAAATCATATTTTTATTTTTCACTCATGAAGGGTTCGGTGAATGTGCATATGAAGTGGTTAGGTTCGGTACCTCGAGCACGGTTAAGTACCACTGGTATAGGGATATACACTGCAGTATTTGTCATGTCCTTTGAGACACAATAAGTACATAATTAGACACCCAGACACAAAACATTCATGCAGGATGCGTAATGACACAAATAATATCACGGAAGAGAGGTTAGTAATATGTAAGATGCTGCAGCTCTTAGAAGGAAAGGCCTCTTTTCAATCTGCCATACAACACACAGTATAATCTATACTCAGCAGTTAGAAAACGAGCTGAAAATATGTTCATATTTTAAAAATGCTTGCAAACTTAAGCACGTCTGTTAGAATTTATATCTTTAAAGAACATTTAATGAAAATACACACATACGAGATAAGGACAAAGGCACCGGTTATTGATGCGCCAGGTTTGCGAGAGTGAACTTTAGATACATTGAAATATGTTGCGTGTGATCCAAAGACCATATCATGAGATGATACATCTAATCTGGACATTCATGACATTATCTATATTTTAAAACAAAGTAACAACAAGAGTTTGTTTTCATATGAAATTCATTGACACAAATGTATTTTCTGCTGCGAGTGCAGAAGGTGGTGGTAAGGCATGTGGTCAAGATGTCAGCAGTTACAATTCAAATGTTGAGCTATATCAAGGACAAACGTATTTTAGCATTACAGTGCAACCTAGAAAAACAAAATTTCTTCTTGTGAAGTGTTTGAAGTCTGATTTGCTGTCTCCGAAACACTTTTTCATAGGAAATCATGTACCTATGAAAGAGGGCTCCAAATACGGCAAATTCGTATTTATGTAAAAACATGTACACCCTGTATTTATACCAAAAATATATATACAGTCAAATTTTTTGACTTAGCCATACGATACTGGTGAGCAAGATCTGTAACACGCACACCATTTTCATACTTAGCAATTAAACCTTCCTCAAACCCACTGTGTTTTGCACCACTTTCCTTTTTTCTTTGCTGCTGTCCTGCCTTCGGCCCATGGCTAAGAAAATTGTACAGGAAAAATTTTAAAAACATTATCTTTAGAACCATTCGCAAATGTTCGGGTGTTCGAGCTCCGAGAATTTGGTCGAACTTGGAGGCATTTTTTAATTCTCGATTTTTCTGTTCAAGTCAGATTTGTCGGAGTCGCGAGTCAATCAAATTCCGAGGTTGCACTGTACAAATTTTGAAAGGTTGGGACAATGGCTAATCAAATATATTAATCATCGAATCAATGTTGGATGTTCGCCTATGACACACTACTTCATATACATTTTTTTTTGTATTTGAAATAAGAGGCACAACTTATATGAACAGGTTTATTCAGTTGACATTGCATGGTGGTTAGCCCCGGTACACTGCAAAATCGAAGCATGGGATTATTAACAAGCATCAGTACAAAACAAAAAACACTTATGTCAAAACACAAACAAAAAGATGTAACGCCTGTTTGCACAGGTTGAATGGCAACAACCTGTATGCTGGAAAGCCGCAAAAGCCAAGCTCTTTGCATGAGTGCAGTTTGGCTCCAGGAGTTTGGTCAGTGGGAGGTCAGAGTCCCAGACAGTGTGAGGCATATCGAGTTGTCAGTTGGGACTGGCTCAGGTTGGGATGGGTGAGTGGTGTCAGGCAAGCCACACCACCTACCTTCCTGCGGAAATTCCATTTAGTGCATTCTGGGAGGCCTGAGCAGAGGAGCCCACCACAGTTCTCATGACTGTGGGCTGACCAGATGAACCAGTTAGCGGGCTGCCGTCTCCCTTCAGGATGCCTGTGCACTTCCAGTTGTCCATGTAGTTGGCTGTGGAAGAATATGAACAGTGGTAAGGCAGTGTCCAGTAATCACCTTTCTCAAAGCTAAAGCAAGGTTCAGTCTAGCCTTCTAGCACCTCTTACTGGCTCCGTATTCCAAACATTCACTAACAATGGACACAATCTGCCAGCAGCCTATAACACTGTCAAAAATCTCCATGCAAAACTGTCCCACCGTGTCAGCAATAAGCGCTACATTCTCAAATGATTGAAAGTTGTCAACACGGGGACATCTGTTGCATGTTGCGCATGTATGGATCCAATATACAAATTGCCCAGTGAAATATTGTAGCTCTGGTAGAGATGTAAAACCATGCCGCGTTGCAAAGATCTATCACAGCACCGCAGGTGCAGTAAGGAAACTCATCCTCTGCATAGGCCATGATGCAGAGTAACCAGGGTTCGAAGTGCCTCATTTGCAAGAGACAGGCCCACACGCTCATGACACGCCACTTTCCAAAATAAGTGCAATGTGTGGTAAAATACTGGATCAATGGGTTATTTTTTACAAAAGGATGTCACCGACATCATGCTCAAACAAAGGTTGAAACAGTATATCGATAAACTGTGATAAAATTATCAGTGTCAAATCTTAATTGGAATCATTACAGAAAGAGCACTCTGGCTGCATTCACACTGCAGGCCATGATGTGACTAATAATGTGACCAGAAGTCCATCTGGTGACATGCATGCACACAAAACATGAGGTTGAGTGACAATGCATGCGGATAAAACAATTTCACATGGCGCTGAGTAAATATGGCCCTGCATGTCGGTCTCAGTCACATTTGTGGCAATTCCAAGGAGTTTGTGCTTGAGCTCAGCGATTCTCCAATATATTTATCAGTGTAAGGCATTTTTTTGCTGCTGACATTTTGCTGCTCATTGCTTTCCACACCATAGGGCCTGTCAAACAATTGTGACATTTGTCGCCTTTTCATGACGTGTGGGTCAGTTGAGCATGACCCGAGCTTCCAAACTGTTGTCACATTGTGTGCGTGTAGAGAGAGAGAGAGAGAAGTATATACACAGAACATTATTCAGCTTCAAGACAGAGCAAGTTTGAGATTACCAAATTATGACTATTTTGTTTCCCGGCGTGTGTTAAATAAACACACAATAGATCAGATAACGATTCATTTTCCTTTTTTCAATTTCCAAGTTTTAAATGGAAAAAGAAGAGATGGCTCATTTGCGTTCAACAGACACAGTTTGTTTGAAATTTTGAGTGTTTATATTTACCATTTCTAATTCCCAAAATTATGTAAGGTTGCTGTTTATATATCTATAGATATATATTTTTTAATTAATACGGATGCTCATGATCATTTTCGCCATGTAAATTGTGATCTCATGTGATCACACTAATTCAATCTGTGATTAAAAAAACAAAACTTTAACACTATGCTCCCCAAACAAGGAAACCATGTGAACTCAAATACCAGTCAAAACATAACACAGGGATTAAAGACTACTACAATATACGCTGCTTTGTATGAAGGTGCAACTAAAAGAGGCAGTGGCTCTCACTGCATGCATGTGCAGTTCGGCAGTCCAATTGGCACAAACCTGGCTAAAAGCAGTTTTGCAAATCAATATCAACAGTTTCAATGAGTGACCATCCATTTCACCAAAAATGCAGCCAAACTAGTTGCAGATGGTCGTCAATTCAAGGAAACTAATTGCGGAACGCTACGCATTGCGACTGGATCGTTCGGTGGCATGGCGTCGCTTGGTGCGCGGCTGGCTTTAAGTGTAGCCGGCACTGAAAAGACAGGAGGGCAATGCTCAACAGGTGCTAACCTTTCCATAGACGCACGCAGCCATCATCCCCAGAAGAGGCCAGCAAGGTGCTGGTGATGTTCCAGCTCACACGCCACACTTGGGAGTTGTGGTTATCAAACTGGGCGACAATCTGCACCTCAAACTTGGTTGGTCCTGTCGAGGTGCTCTCCTTCCTAAATGAAGATGCACAACAATTAAGTGCCCAGTGCAATGTATATCTGTGACTCACACATGAACACGTCAACTTTAAAAGACAAACAAAAACACAGAATAAGTCACAGAAGTCAAGATGGCGCCCGAGTAGGCAGCCGTCGGCAAGTGCTCTCATGAGCCTTGCTTTTTTTGTTGTTTTTGTGTTTGTTTTGTCACTTTGTGTTTGTTGTTACGCCGTGTGGACCTGATGTGGACTTTTTTCAGCATTTTTTGGCCACGACATTCATCAAGGAGGAGACTCTGTGCTTGGTGGTTGCGCCTTCTCGGCAGCATGGGTATACCAGCACTGTTTTTGACTGGGAGGAATGTCGGCGCCTGTAATGGGCAGCATTTTTCACAGCCCCGCTTTGTTCGGCAGAGAGATCGGTGCTGTTGAACGGTCTGCGGCTGGATGGATTTAAGGCTTGAGGAGCCGACGACGAGAAGAAAGGAGCGTTAGCGCGGAGCGCCGATGCGGATTTGGAACTGGGAGTCGCGGCTTGGAGTTTGAAGCGGATTACGTGGGACAGGAGAAGTGAACTAATCTCTTTTCGTCAATGGACGCAACAGCTTCGTGTTTGCTTTCAAAACTTAGCTTGTAGCAGACGTGTGCACATTTTCAGCATGACGTCTCTGATCCACTGGTGAAAGGACACTTTGATCCTCTCCTCTTTCATCTATAACTGCTTCAGACAATAAAGTGTATGCAGAATAAGAAAACCTTTATTAGTCTCGCAATGGAGAAATTCCCAATTCACAGCAATAGTGGTGAAGATTGCACGACTGTCTGTGTCCTATGTGTTGTGTTGTGTTATTTTTGTTATTTTGACTTCAAAATGGCGCCGCGAGAGTGGCTGCCTTTCCAGCGGCTCCTATATTTTGTTGTTCTACTTCTTCCTTTCATAACTTTGCTGCTGTGAATTAGGAATTTCTCCATTGCGAGACTAATAAATGTTTTCTTATCTTATCTTATCTTACCTTAAAGGGACAAGCTTAAAGATTCGGACATCTTTTGTTGCAATGGCAAGGACATGGAAGGATCGTCCCAGGTTTGGAGCAAATGCAATGTCATGAACTGCATCTGTGATGGTCGCCAGAGTCTCAGCTTTGGCATATTTTCTTTTCCACATTGGAAAGAACAAAATGTTACATTAGTTAAGTTAGGAGTTCATCAATTGATCATGCTGTAAACTGTGACAAATATCAGAGAAAGAGAGAAACCTTACCTTGTGTTTTCATTGTACTCATAGATCTGGACTTTGCCACCATACGTCACGTTGCTGTCGTCACTCCCCACTGCAAACATTGGTGGGTGGGTGCGGGAGCTGGTTGGGAGTGAAGATATACACAATTTAACTTGATGTATTAGAACAGAGCCACAATTAAAAAGGTCCAAAGTCAGTTCAATTTTGTCTTAACAGATGCAGTCATGTTTGACATTGCTTTATTGGTCTCACAGAAGTAGAATAACACTGGGGACAGTTGTCCTGTGTGTAACCCAAATAAAAAGACGCATCATGTTGCGTATGTAGACCATCCATACTTGACAAAATTTGCTTGACGACATTGCTCAAAGATGCACTTGCATGAACTACTAGAACAGGCTGACCCCTGTACATTTTTCTGCTCTGGCTTTCGGGGAAGATGGACGCTTTTTGCTTTGGAAATTGATTGACTGATTGACCAACTTTTCGGCAGATTGACGCCATGGAGAGTCACGCACTAAAAGACATTTAAGGCTGTCTGAAATTGTAGACGGCCTGTTGTTATCTGGACTTTCCCCTGGATCGGAAAATCACACGGATGTGAGTATTCCCATCGCCTTTTCCCTACACTACTCCCCCGATAAGGTCTTAGCCTTGCAGCTGCAGGCGCAATGTCAATGTCTTTGCTGGATTCCTATTCACGCAACCCCCTCCCCCGTGGCACAGCTGGAGAGACTTGAGCGCACCTGTTGTGCGCAGCCCGATTCACAGATTGTGACGAGGAGGGCAGAGTCTTCCTTATTGGTCAATGCCGACGAACGGATCGAAGGACGACGTAGGACATGTCACGCTATGCGGCAAGAAGAATTTTGCGTGCCAGACCTTAGTCATCATGGTCATGACCAATCTTTGAGTAGGTCACACCACACGGGGTATATGACACGTCAAGACAACTCAAGATCGGCTACGAGACACTACGTTTGTCTGCAACACGTCTGTCAGCTCAAAATCGGGCGACATTCGTGTAGTCAGACGTCGGCATTACACTGAGTCGCATTCCCAAATTACCTGACTCCCACTCAGATTGGGATCAGAGACAGACAACCCTGAAAAGGCATCAACAATAAAGATACAAAACCTTTCCAGCCAATTACCGACACACAATACCTTTAGGTTTCAACAATACATTGCTCTGACCTGGATGGATTCCAAGAAATGCAACTGCAGCTGAGTTTGCAAGAGATTTCATGCTGCAGGGACCACTGACTCAGGTTCATGACGTCTGGAGCCTCATAGATCCTCACAACTCCGTCCGCTGAACACGTGGTCAGCATTAAGCCCATGTGTTTAGGAGCAAATTTCACATCGGTCACTGATGTTCTACTGTCCACAAGTGTGGTTCTTTTTATCTAGGAGAAATGAATGGGAGAAAATTTAGTCTTGCAACATACAGATTATATCAGAAAACTGTCAAACTAAAACAATTGTTGAAATTATTACTTGCATATCAATAAATGTTGCCACTTTGCTTTCTATTTTTTTTCAGTCATTCAAAATGATTGTCCAGTAAATAGAGGCATAGAGATATTTATCATTTAATGCTCGGGACATTTTTTCATGTTTTTTAAAGTATCCAGGCATTTCATCCCAGGTACGTCTATGTATTTTTACAAATTTTATCACGTGGTAGGGTAAGACGGGTCTGAAAATGGCTGGCACTGAATGAGTTTTAAATAAAAGTACAGAAGGTGTACTGTACTTAATGCTCCTGCGTATGTATACAGAGCTATGTACTAATATCTGTATATAAATCTATATATAGGCGGCACAGTGATCGCCTGGTTATCACGCCCGCCTCACAGTGCAGAGTTCGATGGATGGATGGATGGATGGATAGAGTGTGTGTGTGTTAAAATGTTGTTTGCTTGAAATTTATGTCCCAACTGCCAATGTGCGACACCTGGCGCCAAAATTTTATGATGTATTCATGGTTGGTAAACCATGAATCCAAGAACAAAGCTTTCTGAACAAAACAATTTAATGCTACATGATGAACTATGTTAAAAACAACCAATTCTTCCGCCCACTGATAACACCTTATGATTGTGGATAGCGGGGGTGTCAAACTCATTTTTGTCGCGGGCCACATCGAAGTTACCATTTTCCTTGGGGGGCCGTTCTGACTGTGAAAGCATTTACAGAAGTCAAGAATAATGGTTGATTCAACGATTGTTTAAGTTACTGTAATGAACACAGAACCAGATGGCATTTTTGGTTTTCTAGAGGCGGATAATCTTAGTTTAGCTTTAATTTCAGGAATTTGAGGATGAATCAAATTAACAGTGATTATTATATTTAAATGGAAGCTTCAACCAAGCCTAATTTTCCCAGAGTTGTTTTTTTCTTTTCAATAAATAATAAAATACTGTTTTCTCCGTAACACTTCATTCATTTCATAAGTGCAACACACCATAGCTTTTTATACACACATAAATAAAACTACATATGCCATGTTGTCATCATTTTCGATGTCAAAAGGTTTTTGTAACATGACTTGCTTGTTTGACAAGAAACTCTATGACAGATGGACAACTGTTAATCCAAGCCCATATGGAATTATTTGCAACTGTGGATTTCTCAAGTAAATGTTATGTTTCCCTTCAGGGATGTCATTTGTAACTCATGCAAGAGTCAAACAATATTCTGGTGTGGCACTGACCCAATGGCTCTGTCCTCTCTGTTTGTCATTTGACTCTCCTACTATCTCCTCCCAGACAGCCGCTGTCCTGTCAAAGGAACATGAAGCAAGAACTTGTCCGAATTCTGGATGAGCCCAGGTCACTCTCCACACGGATCCACTATGCGTCTGTGAGCACGGAGAAGAACTTGTCAAGTGCATCCCCAATTGAAATACATTGATCCATAAAAAAGAGAGTGCAGAAAATAAGAAGTGCTTCGGTGTGCACATTTCATGTGACTTTCTGTAGAAATACAAATTTTCTATTTTGGAATACGAACAACACACAGCCGGTTCATACCTTCCAGCTGGCAGTACAGTGCCAATCTCCGTTCTCACTCTTGTCCCACACCTGGGAAAAAAAGATTGTCACCGAGTTAAGACAATCAATGCCTCTTTTCCCAGCACTGTAATATCTAACACGTCTATATGGTGGGGTTATATTGAAGTGTTTACAATTGATCATAGATTCGTCAATTACTACCGGTCATATTACTCGGTCATATGGTGTCTTGTACCTATTACCTATGTGCTAGTTTTGTAGATGTTGTATTATTGTTATTTTAAATGCAATGTTCTCAAAAGCGATTTGGTACATCTGCAGCCGTTGTGACAGCGCTATATAAATAAAATTGCATTGGATTGTGTGTCGAAGTTACTTGAGGTCAGACTACTGTTCCGTTACAACGTGTGCAGCATAACCTAGCATGTATGCTATTTTGGCCAAACTATTTCCGATGAAGCCACATTATTCGAAAACGCCACAACTCGCAGACAATAAATGCCTTGCCCACGTCTGTCGACAAATTAGCAAATGCAACTAAGTAAACTCAACAGTACGCGCAACGTGTTGGAAAAGTGGCTACAGTCAAGTAGGCTACTGAGGCTAACTCGAGTTAACTTACTTTGACACTTTGGTCACTGGAACAAGTCGCCATTCTCCTGCCATGAAAATCATACGACACATCATGAATGAGATCTTTATGATCTGCTGCAATGCTGCGTGCAACAAACATGTTTGCAAATGCAGCTACACGAAACTCACAACACACTCCTCAAGCTAACAGACTATCATGACGTGATGTAGGGTATTTGTTGGCGGGCCGTTGCCGCCAATGACTTCACCACATGTGATTACTACATGTGACCACAGTGGGGCGCATTAAGAAAATTAGACAAAATGCTACCCCTGTGCTACCGTGGTTGCATGACACCACTTTTATGTCGCTTTATAATGTTTGACTTGGCCATAAAGTCAAGGTAGGAAGATAGGAAAAGTGACGTAAATTTGCCGATTCTATTCTTTTTCTTCTTCTTTGTCTTCTTCTTCTTCTTCTTTGTCTTCTTCTTCTTCTTCTTCTTCTTTGTCTTCTTCTTCAAGGGCGGTTTGCAAACCGGAATATTGCATTACCGCCCCCATTGAGCTGCAACGAATCCTGTTTTGACCTGAACCATTACTTTTTAAATCTTTTATCAAATTTTCTTGTCCTAAAAAAATAAATAGAAATTAAAATAAATATCTCTAATGCATTTTATCTTTGTTGGTACTGTGAAATTATTGTTTGTATGTTTGGTTAAATTTCATTTATTTAATATACGTTACCTATCTATAAATTTCTCCGTTTTACAAACCGAATTCAAATGAAGTCGAGACTCGAGACATTATGTTGAAGATAAATTAAAACACGATACAATGATGTGCAAATCATCATACACAACATAATATGTTGTGTAAATTCAATATATGTTGAACATATACAGTATTGAATTGATACACTACATAGACAAGACATTTAATGTTCAAACTGATAAATGTTACTGTTTTTAGCTAATTTTATGGCTGCAAGACGTTCCAAAAAAGCTAAGCAAGCGTCATGTTTATTACTGTGTTAGTCACATCACCTTTTCTTTTAACAACATTCAATAAACGTTTCGGAACTAAGTACACTAACTTTTGAAGCTTTGTTGGTGGAATTCTTTCCAGCTTCAGTTGTTCAGCAGTCCTGGATCTCAGTTGCCATGTTTTACGCTCCATAATGCACCATACATTTTCATTGGGACACACGTCTGGACTGCAGGCAATCCAGTCTTGTACTGGTCCTCTTTTACGATGAAGTCATTCTGTAGGAACATATGTAGAATGTGGTTTGACATTGTCTTGATGAAATAAGCCATAAAAAAAAACTTTTGAACTTATGTTGTTTTCCTCTTTGGCCCGCAGGACATGACATCCACAATTTCCAAAAACAATTGAAATGTGGAATTGTCAGACCACAGAACACTGCTCCAATTTGCCATCTTTGATGAGCTCGGACTCATTTTTGGCTGTTGTTGATAAATGGTTTTTGCTTTGCATAGTAGTGTCTTAAGTTGCATTTACGGATGTAGTGCCGAACTGTATTGACTGACATTGATTTTCTAAACTGTCCCTGAGCCCATGTGGTGACACAATGATGTCAGTTTTTGATGCAGTGCTGCCTGAGGGATCGAATGTCATGGGCATTCAATGTTGTTTTTCGGCCTTGTCACTTACATGCAGTGAATTCTCCAGATTATCTGAACCTTTTGATGATATTATGGACCGTAGACGATTAAATCCCTAAATTCCTTTCAATTGTACGTTGAGGAACATCATCCAAACTGCTTGACTATTTTCTTATGCAGTTGTTTACCAAGACTTGAACCTCACCCTATCTTTGCTTATGAATGACTGAGCAATTCAGGGAAGCTCCTTTTAGACCCAATCGAGGCACCCAACGGTTCCCAGTTAGGCTGTTCACTTGTGGGATGCTACAAACAAGTGCTTGATGAGCATTCTTAAACTTTCTCAGTCTTTTTTACCACCTGTCCGGGCTTTTTATGGAACATGTTGCAGCCATAAACCTCTATGTTAATAATTATTTGCTAAAACAATAACATTTATCAAATTGAACATTAAATATCTTATCTTTGTACTATATTCAATCAAATATAGGTTGAACATGATTTGCATATCATTGTATTCAGTTCTTATTTATGTTTAACACTGTGTCCCAACTTCATTAGAATTGGGGTTGTATACAGTAGTTTTACACCCCACAACTACATGTTGATTCAATTCAATTTCATTACAAATTTCACACTCCCATTTCCACGTTGTCCAGACTTTCATTGCAGAATTTCTTACTGTCACCATCGTAACATTTCTTCTGTGCCTGACATTATGACTTTGATTCCAGGTAACTTATTCCTTTAATATCACAATACCTTCTGGCACTTTTCACCACGACGGCAATTTTTGCTACGCTGCAGTGTAAAAGGTACAATTGATCACTTCCTTAAAATCGGAATGTTGACCACACAATCATGATCAGAAATTGATTGATACGATTAAATGACAAACATTAAAGATGAAACATTAAAAGAAGAGATCGACTTATTTTACTTCGCTATATTTTTTCATTTATTTGTTACTTCTTTCTTAAATTTGCTTCTCACCCTATTTTTGTACTTCATAACACATGCAGAACGTTCAAACAGCTGAACACCATCTGCCTCCCCTGCTTCCTCAATCACTCGGTGGCCAGATAGTTTTCCTGGGGAAAAAAAACAGTATGATACTTCATGTGTCCATGATTATTATTATTTATCTTTATTATCTCATTTGTCTAAACGTTTAAAACGAATTCAACATCAAGAAAACAGTTTGTGTTTCCAATGTAAAGAGGGCGATATGCACAAAGCCTGGAGTCGAGAGGGGAGGGGGAGAGCTGGCAAGCAAACGTCACCAGCTTGTGGTTGTAGTGGAGTAGCAGACAGACAGACAGACAGAGAAACAGGCAAACTGACAGACAGACTCCCCGCAGGGATCCCCACGGTCCCACACCACTGTAAACCGTGTAGATGGCCGCTCGAGGGGAGTAACTTGGTGAAGGCTGCCGCAAACATCATTTAGTTATCCAGAAAGTGTCCGAGGCGCTATTTAACTTTACAATGGAGCAAGAATTTGAAGACATTGATTTCTCCGGGGGATGGCAAAACATTTACAACGTAAGTTTGTCGGCATTTACTGGGCCTCTGGTGTTTTGATGACGCGCGCGTGCTAATTAAACTACTACGCTAATTTTATTGCAAACACGTTTTTTTAAACTTAATTATTTCCAAGCGAGCCGTGTAATTTCAATCACGTGGCTATTAAATCTATTTTTGCGAATGAGGCTTATTTAACCCACCCACTTTTCTTGAAAGACTAAGGAGAAGTAGCTTTCTGTGCTAGTAGTCCTCGACTTCCGTAGCCAGAAAACGTGCAAATGCTGTGTTCCAAGTTGAGCTCAGTTAGCTAATGCCATTTGACCGCAGCAGCGGTACACGCTCGCGTCAGTTTCTGAGAAGTCGTCATCATCGGGACTTCCAAAGAAGGCACGTGTTGTACCGCCATCTCCAAGGGAGCCGTGCGTTCACATTATCACACTGAAGTTCCGGTTTAACCCAAGCTGTGACCATGTCAGATAAAACCTACGTCGGTTTTCCAAAAGCAACACAAACGGAACAACAAAAAGAGCAGCATTGTCAATGAAAACAAACGGTTACTGTTATCGTCGAAAACAGTTGTTTGTTTCATGTTAGTACACGCACAGCCACCGTGGTGAGACTCTTACGTGTACAATAAGATCCTTGAAAATACTAATAATCTTAGTACTGTATTAAATATTTATGATCAGACGTTTTGGCAATGATTTGTATTTTATGTTTCCCTTTTGTTCATGTTTCACCTTTCCAATTTGCTGCTTTTGGAGTTTGTAAAGTTATTAACTAATTACTGTACTACATATTGTGTACTCAACCATAACCACGTTCTTATTTTTTAATTAACCTGAGCCAGGGCTGGACTGGCCATCTGGTTGACAGGGCAGATGCCCCGTGAATCGACATCTTTTGGGGCTCCGGTGGTGCTATTTGAACATTATTTTTCCCCATTTTCCCCAAGAGACCAGGCCATAATTTAGAGGGAGCAACCAATCAATCCATTTACAATATAGATAGCAAACTGAACCATTCAACTATGTGGTAGCCAAGGGTCGTCAGGAGTCATGAATACAAATTTTATAGCAACCTGTCTTTAGAATGGAAGGTTTGATTCTTGAAGTCAGTGTCCATTATATCCAATATTTTCACACCATAGCAAGCAAACATCATGGCCGAAAAGTCATTATTTATCATGGTTTCATGAAATAAAATGCACATATATCCAGAACCTTGCTCAGCACATTCACAATACAAGCAGGAATGAACCTGAAGTAAAAAGCAGCATCAACAATTCTGAAGAATAAAATGATTTCTGTCATTGTGCTTTCTTGTAGATAGGATTTGAATGAATGCCCCATCAACACCATAGCTCTGCCTCTGGTCGTCATGGCAATTAAAGCTTTATTTATCATTAGGCTTGCAATAGTGAGCAGAGTGTACGGTGGGTTGTTTGCATGTGACAAGACCACCTGAGACTGAGTTCTGTGGACTTACAAAGAGGGTGTTAAATGTGTTGAAATGCTTGATGCTTTGAATGTTATCTTAAGACACCTGGAAACTGTCTTAAATTGCAGGAGAAAAAAAATGCCTGGATTTCCTTTAAAACTTAAGTAGCAGCGTCAGCCGTGTTGTTGATCTGAGTTGCTACCAAAACATTTGCCCGGGACTGTATGGTAGATTAGTACTGTATATTATGTGTTTACACTTAATTTCACAGTGCACCTGGATGTGTTCACCTCTCATATTTTGGCATTCTTGCTAAACTTAAATATTTTTGCATACAGATTAGAAATGGCATTTTTTACTAATTAGCGACAACACATTGTTCCAAACTCAGCATATTCTTGTTTCTCTGAAATTTCTATTCTAATTGGCATATTCTGAGAAGTGCCATTGCTATTGTATTCGTCTCTGGTTTGTTTTTGTAAAAGAATGATTTTATAGCACTTAAACAATGGTCACGGAGTGTTTTTGCTGAAGCATGTGAAAACAGCAACGTAGTAAAAGACTTAAACAATGAAGCGGGATTTATTGCAAAAGACCTGTCAAGCAGGAAAGCAATAACAAGTGAAACAAATGCAGCATGCACTGCGTTAAGATTACTTGCAGAATTCAACCTTGTAGCTCGTCTTGTGAAAATCGCTTTGTCATCTTGGTGGACGATACTGATTGTATCGATTATGATTGATGACGTGTGTACTAGATTGTGCGGCACATAACAAAAAGTAGTTCTTGTCCAATGAGGGCCAGGCTAATTAAAACACCACGTTATAGAGGAGATGACAATTTCCCAACAAGTACGGTAATCACCTTTAATGCAAAGCTAACATTCTTTGTCTTATGCTTTCTTTCTACAGGAGATCCGGAACCAAGCCAATGAATATCCCTACAATGTGGCAAAACTGGCTGTGAATCGTAATTTGAATCGCTACAGAGATGTTAGTCCATGTAAGTCTCCCGAACACACTTGTATGCTGAGATGAGCATGATATGGAACTATTGGAAAGGTAATGTGTTGAAATAAGACAGACTAAAGAAGAGAGCACCTTTTAGTGCAGTGCAGTATCATTTTGAACAAAAACGACAAAATGGATAAATGTTATCTATCATTTTCTATATGAACCGACAACATCGATGGTTGGAAAAGTGAGTGAAGTTTTGTTCCTGGGCTGCTTTGACATGTTATGAACTTAGATCAGGAATCAGTGTTGAGCTCAGTTCCACAGTTTTGCCATTGTATCAATAAGGCTTTTGAGATTCATTGGAATATGATATCGTTCACCTTTCTTGAAATATTAATCTGCATTGTGGTCAATAATGTCTTTTTGACTCGTCGCTATTCTGTCTCTCCTGACTTTAGATGATCACAGCCGGGTAAAACTTGAAAGTTCTGAAAATGACTACATCAATGCAAGTTTAGTCTCAGTGGAAGAAGCCCGTAGAGCTTACATTCTTTCTCAGGTGAGGTCTGCTACAAGCAAGACGTGTGTTTGTCACACTTAATTCACTTACATTTTTTGACAGCAGCATATTCGGTTATTTCACAAGGCTTATTTGGAGAGGAAAACTGTGGATTTTTTTAAATCTCTTTGTGACTATGTGTCCTAAATTTATTTTCAATGGGCTTTACAGGGTCCTTTAAGGAACACTTGTGGTCACTTCTGGCTGATGATTTGGGAGCAGTGTTCCAAAGCCGTTATAATGCTGAACAGAATCATTGAAAAGGGATCTGTAAGTACATTTCAACTCAATTGGGGATGAGCACGTTCATGTTTGTGCCAAACTAAAAGTCATTGCTCCATGGTAAAGTCTATTTTTTTAATGTTACAAAAACTTGGCATTTGAACAGGGGTGCGTGTGGACTTTTTATATCTACTACTAATAAATACATTGCTACATGGCCGTCGTATTTATTGCAAATTATACATTCACATTATATACATGGATATTATTGGCACTTTGGTGATTCTATATATCACTTTGGACACAAATCACTTGACTCATGATTCACCAATAACAATGGTAATACCTTTGTTGTATGACAACAGTTCTTATTTCTGTATTTAGCAAACTTGATGGCTGCCTAAAATTTCTGCTTGCATAGCAACCGAAAAAAAATGTCAAGCTCACACTCACAATTTTTTTTCATCCTTCTGTAGTCCAGACCAAAGTTTTGAGTCACGCATTCACATTTACGTGCAAGTTGCGTTTCACGCTGGTAACCCAAAAATGGATTGATGTCGTGTGTGGTAAAACTCAAACGTTGCAAACTGTAAAACTGTCAGTGGGGTTGCATCAGCTCATTATTTCATATGACTTCAGAGTGCTTCCGATAACTGGATTTAGTTGGTATATATTTGTGATTTCCATGGTTTTCTTTTTCCTCTGGGTCCATGGAGCAGTCACAAGGTAAACCTAACAGCACCGCACCTCACTTGCAAGAGGGCAGAGACTACTTCTCCAAGTGGAGTTTAGATGTGAGCAGTGACACTCAAGTTTTACATGAAACAGACTTGGAAGAGTGTGAAAAACAGCCTATGAGTGCACCTTTTGATGACTGGATCAGTTGTTATCATAGGTCACCATTCAGCTTCCACGCAGTAAAGAGGTGCAGTCATGACCCAAAACATCCTGCAAAGATTTTGCTCCACCCTCATATCACCAAAACATGAAGCCGTGTTTTGATGATAGCAGCAATCGTCTTGGTCATCCTTTCCACTGTATTGTTAGTGATGAGATTTCATTTCGGTGTACGTGCGCTTGCAAACATGTTTTTACGGTTGAGTAAAGATAAACAAAAATGTGATAACGGCACCGTGTTTTGTCTGTTTTTGCAAATGCTAAAAACAGTCAAGGAGACAGCAGAGTAATGACTCCTTTGGGCAAAATCAGATTAGTTTTGTTCATTCAGCCTTAAAGCACGCATTCGTTCCAAGGTGCAATCACCACACTCACAAAGGATCCATGTAATGCTGTAATACTGATTCACATGTTCTGGCGGGCCATCTTGATGATGGAGTGAATTTTGAACCCTCTAAAAAAAATTGTAGTTCCCCTTACAACTTGAAGAGCCTCGATGATTAAAATCAAGGCAGAAAGTGGGAGAGAGAGCTGCAGAAAAAGAGATTTAATGTACATAACAGTGTGTTAAATATCACAATATAAAGCCGTGTAAAGATGATTTTTACTTATTATTCATCATAAAATAAATATTGTATTATCAACAGCCCTGCTTTGTTTTGTGAAGTGCACTTATTTTCATGGTTGTATTTTGCCAGGCAGCAGTGCTGTGCTGACTTTAAAACTCACTTGTATTCTTTGGCATTCGACTCAGCATGACTTAGATTTGTTCTTGGTTTTACTGTTTGGTGCTTTCTACCGCCTTTATTACCGATTTGTCTTACTGTTTATTGTGCATGTTAAATTGCTCCATGTACAGCACTTTGTATGCAGCGATGGCTGTTTGAAAGTGCTCTATAAATACTGTTGACTTGACTTGACTTGACTTGACTTTAAACTACAGTATCTCTTGGCATTACGTTGTTTGTTTGAAGACAGGCTTTGTTTTAAGAAAAGGACTGGTTTGTGTTTCATTCCATTCTTGTTGTGACGATTCTCTGTTGGCCAATTAGACCGATTGCTGGATGTGACCCTGCACAACTCTGAGCCCTTGACATACAAAAAGTGTACAGTGTGGAGAACAGAACTTGACTGCTTCTTGGAAACCGGGCTTAGGCTATCAAGTTCTAGGTATTGCCGACTCCAACCACCCTGAAAATAACAATATTGTGGAATTGCACGTGTGGAGGATTGCAGCTCGGCGTCTCGTCTTTGTGGTGATGGATTTGCACGCAAAACATTTCAACAACTCGTGACTTGTATTTAATTGAGGATTTTGCATTTTTATAGAGGCAATTGTTCGTGGAAGAGAAATACGGAAAATAAAATGATCTTTCTGATAATGTTGGGGAAACTCCTAACCACATAAAAGTCATGCTTTGATTTGTTTAAGTCACCCCCAGTGCGTGGCAATTTGATGTGGAGGTATGTGTCCACCCTGCATAGCAATGCCTTTAAAACCTCTGGACATACCACCTGGAAAAAGCACAAAAATGCAGAGTTGAAAAGAGTTTTGTCATGGGTAATAGGTAAGATTGTAAATTTGACACTCCCCGTAGAAGAGCCAAATTGGAATGATCAAAAAAGGGCGAGTTTCAATTTAAAAAAAAAAAAAGGAAGCCAATGTTTCTGCTCTCCCAATGCTGTGGCCGCGTGTGCAAAATTTGCTGAAACCACGCCTTGCTCAGCTGTAAATCAAGTATATCTCGCATCTCTCTTATGCTTTCAACATCCCTACATATTTGTGCCGCAAAATTATACATGCTTAAAGTTGCCAGTGGATAGAATATATCCCACCGAGTCATCGCAGGGCTTTCCACACTGATGAAAGGCACTAGCCACCAGCTAGCTTGCCAGCTAAAAAGCTTCCCGCATCACCTCCTTCCCTAATCTACGTCGGTTGCCATATGTCACCACGTCCGTCCTTGTTTTTGTTCTGTGCAAGCCTTTAGTTCCCCAGGCTCATACTTTTATTTCTACCATTCTTAATGAATTCCTATTTATTTTTCCAGGAAAAGTGTGCGCAGTACTGGCCAACTACGGCGGAACAACAAATGTCCTTCACTGACACCGGTTTTGTTGTCAGGCTACTGTCAGAGGAGGATCATTCCTATTTCACAATCCGTGTGCTAAAATTGCAAAACGTCAAGGTAAGATGTAGTCTATTTAAAAGGAAGATTTCCATATGTGATGTGTTTAGTGTGACGGTTTGGCAGCTACAGCGTCTAAACTTTTTTTCCCATGAGTTGTGTTGTCAAATGAGCCTGTTTGTGTTGTGAGCCAGAAATCTGTTCACACAACACTCGGATCACTATTAAGGTCCCACATTGTCTGTCACAGACGGGGGAGTGGAGATCGATTTATCACTTTCACTACACCGCGTGGCCGGATTTTGGTGTGCCGGAATCTCCTGCCTCCTTCCTCAACTTCCTTTTCAAGGTTCGGGAGTCTTGTTCACTGGGCACAGAGCACGGGCCCTCAGTTGTGCACTGCAGTGCTGGGATTGGGCGTTCTGGGACCTTTGCCTTGGTGGACACCTGCCTGGTCTTGGTGAGAACAGAGATTGTTTTCAAATTTGGCCAGTGTGGATAGTAACAAGTACTATCATAGGGTTGATATGAGTTGACCGAGAGTCATCAATTCACACTCCAAAAATCAATCTGATCTAATAATAATAACAACCAGCTGCAGGTGAGATCAGAAAATCCTTGTTGGATCTATAAAATTCATCTTGCCTCGTTATACATTCACAGATACAAGTAAACATACTGTACAAACAAAAATAAACTATTATGTGGTGTAGGTCTATAATGAAGGTATAGGAATTAAGAAATGTAAAAAAAAAAAAAAAAAAGTGCATGCGATGTAGCATGTACATGTGTGAGGTTTAAGTTTGGTTTGTCAAAAATGTCCTGAGTTTAATTTAAATGTAAAGTTCACTGAGGGGGAATTTGAATATGTATGTTCCGTAGCTGAGTCCACATCTTTGTTAAAAGGGCCGGCAAGACTAGCTGCAACCTTTTCCCTAGTCTGATTAAATATAATTCCAAGATTTAGATGTTGCTGAATGTAACAAACAATGCAACTGTGTCAACTGTTTTCCAAAGCATGGATTTGCCCGGTCCTTTTAATCAAATAGGGAAAATGTGTTTTTCCAGATGGATCGGAGGAATAATCCATCCTCAGTGGACATACAGAAGGTTCTTCTGGACATGAGGGAATACCGCATGGGCCTGATCCAGACTCCTGATCAGCTGCGCTTCTCGTACATGGCTGTCATCGAGGGAGCCAAACTCCTTGGGACCAACATTTCAGCACAGGTAGCACTTTGACTGAAGGGAACGGCGAGGTTTATTATTTTAATCCACTTTAGTAAATGGAATTAAAAGAAAGAAATGGTTAGTGTTTGGTAAAGTGATTATTGATAATTGCTATTTTTAATTTTCATATTACTTTAAATTGAGGAAATTATTTGAGAGAGGCTTTTTATTTGAAGCAGAAATTAAATTCCAACAACAAAAGACTACATTTGTTAAAAAAAAAAAAAAAAAAGAAAAGAAAAGAAAGCAGCGTGCCCTGTGACTCTTTTGCTGAATCTAACAAAAGCAAGTGCGTCAATGTTAGGAAGTGGCATACATGTCATTTTAGTCAGTGACGTGGTGAGGTTTGTGGCTGGTGAAGCACTGGTAGCTGATGGTAGGCTCTTGAATGCTCCTGACAACCTTGCATTTTTCATCTGCTGTGTTATGCAATTCGCAAAACAAAACTATTTGGCAAATTAACATTCTGTTCACAAAAATACTGTATACCATTGACCACTCCACATGTGTGGGTCAAATTTTGACCAGTTTTGAAAATGTCTTGCTTTCTTCAATGATGCAATGTTGATGGCTGAACAAAAATATTGTTTAGGGGGTTTCATATTTAGCACTGGATTCTAAGCTAACAAACGGATGCCTTTTATTGCTGGTTTGGACATCAAGTGGTTAAAACAATGCAGAGGAGGAGATGTGATCATCTTTAAAGCACGTGTGGATAGTTGATTTTAAGATGAAATTTGTATTGTTAAAAATATGCGAAAATCATTCTGTTTTTGTACTTTGCCTGGTATCAGGTCAAGCCAGTGGTGATGTCCAGAGATGATTTGGAGACAGAGCTGCCTCCACCTCTCCCTCCACCGAGACCTCACTTAAACAACAGCAGACCTTGCATGGAGTTCCAGCTCACCTCAAAAGACCACATGCCCTTGCTTGGAGAGAAGCCACAGTACCAAGATCACAGCGAGGCAGAGAGCGCTGGACAGTAAGTAAACCATCTTTTTGTCAGTTTTATCTGTCAAAGAAATCTCACTGACTTGAAATGGAATTAAGACGGGAAAAAATAGAGGTATGCATTGGTAATTAATACAGTTGAATAGATTATGTAGTTAAAAAACAACGCACAAAAATGAAATGCTGAAATAGTCGAAAAAACCCTGAGACACGGAGGGTTTTGTATGACAGGAAAGGACTTTAAAGTCATTACAAGTTTGTAAACATGGACTCGTCAAAAACATTCAATTTGCGATTGTTTCTTGATTAATTGATCGGGATACAGAATGTACTACTACTGTACTTGTGTCCAGGTAAGATTTTTCGGACTATAAGCCGCACTTAAAATGCTTTATGCGCTTTGTAATGTCGTGCGCCCTCTGTATTGATGACCGTCGGCTCTTCAGTTTGTCATCTTTAATTTCAAATTACTTACTATTATGTTTGTGTGGCATTCTCATCCATAGCTAATCACACACGAGCAGGCTATATGTTTTCATCATACCGGAACTAGGACTACACTCTGCTTCTGAGAATTGTGGGAAACGTAGTCCTATGTGCCTAATGCAGTGGTTCTCAATTATTTTCTGTCATGCCCCCCCCCCAAGAAGAAGAAAACATCTCCCCCCCCCCCGTGCCTATAAATAACTGTAGTATTATTTGTCTATAAAATTGTTATAAGTACACTTCTGCATAACACGGGTTTCAATGTTGCAATATGGGACAATATCATTGCAATGTGTGAGACCAAGAGGTCGACAGAAAGTTACATCCCTTGCTATTTACTTTAGCAATCATGTTTGCATTCTCATCCGCATCTAATCGCTGGTAGTCTTTATTTTTATTTTTTGCCATAACAGAACTAAAATGACCTCCTGATTTTGCGTCTAAGAATCATGGGAAATGTCATCCGACGCACGGTGTAAGCGTCTGGTTTGTTGATGACTCATTGCTTCCCTTCCTTGTAGTGTGAAGAAGCGACACCGTGAAGAGAGGATTGCCAGCACCTCACAGAAGGTCCAGCAGATGAAACAGAGACTGAGCGACTCGGAGAGAAAAAAAGAGAAGTGGCAGTACTGGAGACCCATTCTGCTTAACGTCGGTGCTGGTGCTGCATTGGCTTTTGGTCTGCTGGTGTGCTGGATGTACTCCCAGTGAGCATCTCGCAGTCACTTCGAACTGACTCTTATTTTGCACCAGTACCTGAGATTAGGTACTTCTCAAAGTAGATTTAGAGGGTATTTATTTCTTAAGGTCACAATGCAGGAGTGCTAGATCAAATGACTGTGTATATTTTTAATAGATCTAAACAAAATTAGTTACATCTCAGGATCTTGGTGCCATCATGAGGATTTCCTTTTTCTTCTTGTCTCTGAATGTACCGTATCATTTCATGGAAAATATGTATGAAAGGTGCAGTGCAAAAGAAAATTGTATTTTATTTTTTTCATTTACAATGATCAGATAGGCATACCCCATTCTATGTCACATCTTTAAATTTAGAAATTCAAAATGATTGTTCAGGAATTTGATACTCGAGCGTTGGGAGTTACATACCTGTCAACTTTTCGGAGCGCCAACCTGTATGAAGTACCAAAAAAATCCTTATAAAGAGCAAAAAATCCTTATAACATACCAAAGCATTTTATATGTCAAAATAACGGCAAATCCCCCCCACCCCCCACGAAATTTTCAATGATATTTATTGTAGATCTCCATAATACAATGTCTGGTTAATGTCTAATCATCATTCTACTTAGTGGCAAGACTGTGTTCAGAGTTGTATTCCTGCTTTACTTTTTTCACCAACTCCAAATGCTGACCCATCGGCTCGAAGTTACAGCATCCATTCATATTTACTTTGGAAATGAAAGCATTCGAGTAGACTAGCACCATTCTGGGCAAAAGCAAACGGAACTACCTGTTAGGGGGGAAAAAATGGAAATTGTCAGAATCCGTATGATTTGTGCGATACGGCCATATAGTAAGATTCACCACAAAATCCGTATGAACTATGGCTAAACCGTATGAGTTGACAGGTATGGAGTTAGGTCCCATGCCCCCATCACCCGTTGAATTAATGCATTTAGTGTTTCTGAAAGGCACCACTTGTTCTTCCATTCACCTTCAGCGGGGCATCCCAAAATTGATTAAGTATATATTTTTAGTCGGCTAGACACCTACGAGAGCTGCCTTGCTTCTGATTTCGCTTCAGAAAAAAAACGTTTTATCTTTCAGCATATGAGTGAGTATTTAGCTTTCATGTCCTTTGTTTGGATCCGACAAATGGTCGGGTCGTTCACCTCGTGGTGCACGTATTGTCCCACTGGCTGGGCTCATTTTTGTGTCATTACAAGTTATCCCACTGTTGCGCTTTCAGGAAACCAAAGCAAACCTGTTCATTTACTCAATTTTTGTTCTTTGATTGGTGGAATGTAGACTCTGTCGGATCTGACACAACTGACTCCTATTTCTTGTTGCACCTTGGAGTTGCATGTAACCGCATTGGTTTGCAACTAACTGGGACCAAGCTGTATCAGTTGGAAGTGTACAGTGGGTTAAAATTCCTCTGAGCAAATGTAAATGCCTGTTTGCTGTTTGAGGATGTGCCTTCATGTGATTTTAAATGGAACAAATGTGTGCGACCAGGTTTACTGCAATCTCAAGATCTTACTTCACGTGAGCTTTTATCCCCCCCCTCCTCGAACCAAAACAAAAATACAGGTGCCCAGGATTTTGTCATTTCTGTCATAAGCACACAGTCTGATTTGTATGTCTTCACATTGACCAAATAGTTCACTGTGTGGCATTTATGAAATTTTCATTGAACTCATAAACCTTTTTATTCATGGCATTCCATTTGTTTTTGCTTTCCAGATTCAATGTTTTCATTTTGGTCCCACATCAAGCCACAATGACAACATTTGTTGTTTGAACAAAACAACATGAAATACTTCTTAATAAAACAATATCCTTTTTTTTTCCCAAAACCTGGCATTGCATCTGTTATTTTTAAGAGATTTTACGGTATTCATGACAGCGTTCAACTTCTCTGCTTAGCATTTGCTGTACTGTTGCCGTAATTTCATTCAGTTGCATGAGTTTAATAACTCTTGTCAGACTGGCAATGTTCTCCTCTTGGATTCCAGGAAGGGATTCAGCATTTCTTGAAGTCCTGGCCCGGATTAAGCACCATAGTTTCATATGCTGTTATCTGATGTGCTTGCGGGAGGACTTCTAGTAAATTGTTCAGGAAAAAATATATATCCATACGAAAACTGGCAAAATTCCGAATGGTTATCATGCCTCCTGGCTACAATACAACAAACATCTGGGGGAATTGTTTTTTACATATTAAAAAAAACAAAACAATAATCAAGTCACACAAATTAGCTGCACTTTTAATCATATAAGGTGATGTCATTACAGTATTGCAATTCCACCACGACAGATGAAATGTAAACATTCAGTTTTATAAACGTCCATAAACCTGTAAGGAATCTGACTTGACAATTTTTTTTGCTATTCTATCCTGTTCAATCATAGCAACTACCAAGATTCGAACAAGCCCAGCAAACAATATAAAAAATAAAATGAGAAAAAGGAGAAAAAAAAGATTTAAGTCCAAAACAGTTTCATTTTATCCATCCATCCATTTTGCGATCCGCTTTACCCTCAAAAGGGCTGTGGGGCGTACAGGAGCCGATCACATCTGTCTTCGGGCAGTAGGCGGGGTACACCCTGAACTGGTTGCCAGCCAATCATCATAAATTACATTTACTTTTAAATATAACATCACAATTTGAAAAGGAAAATGGAGAAAGGAAAAATGGACGAAAATGTAAGTAAAGTTAGTGTCAGTGTCATTCTGCTACTTGATTGGCTATTTGCTCCAGAAGATGGCTCTCTGTGGGGATCTGTTCTGTTAAATCAGTGCTGAGCTTCCAAACACCAACTGTTCCATTGGTTTTTCCCACTGCAAGGAGGCCGGAGTTTTGACAGTTGAAGGCCAAACAGGTTGCGGCGTGGCCAACGCCTCCTGGGTCAATCGTGGCTGCTGGTCTCAGGGACCTGCGACTCAGATCGAATATTTGCACCTCACCTGGTGGAAAAAAAGAGTGCCTTTAGAGGGCGTAACACAAATGAGTACGCGCTTGGCCAAGTAATCGTTTCATCCTTTTATGCAGCGATGGCTGTTTGAAAGTGCTCTATAAATACTGTTGACTTGACTTTTCTCAGCAAATGTAAATATTTTCAGAATGCTGACAATGACTAGATTCACCTCGGGTAAAATTCCTCTGAATTTGAAATTTTGAATGTAAAATTTTGCTCCGCTAAACCCTCAGTGCTGTTTACTGAATTTCTTAGAAAAAAAACAACAATTTTGCATGTGCAGATTTGAAAAAATGTCATATGCCATGGCCATCATGTGAGAGAGTATTTTATAACATGAGATAGAAAATATTCATTCTGAAAGGGAATCGAAGGCCACTGCACTGCACATTGAAGAAATAAGTAATGAATAGATTTAAGTTATACTCATCAATATCAGGCAATCAGGTATCACTGGTACATCAGTCCACTTAGAATTGGTTGATTGAAGACTCTAAATAGCCTATAGGAGTGATGTGCTGTAAATGTGTGAATGTTTTTGTGTGTGTGTGTGTTTGTGTTAACCTACTGCATTAGAGTAGCCTTTTATTTAAAACTAATTATTAATGATCACCGTGAGATTTCCAATACTTGTGATACTGTACCTTGTCCAGTGGCTGCAGCAAAAAGCAGCGGCCTGGTTGGAGACCACTGCACTTTAAAAACATAAGTGTCTGACACTCGTATTGAGCGCAGTGGGTTGGTCTGCAGCAGAGAATGGAGGTGAGCCAGACCATCAGTTCCTGCACTCAAAAACAGGTTCCTAAAGAAAACACATCGGTCACACATGACTCACCGGTTATATTTAGACATTGATTTAGTCACTGATACGACCTTAAACCTGTACCTGTGAAAAGGTGAGCAGTGTATGGAGTGGACAGGGCCGCTGCCAGGCCGAAAAGAGAAGACGGCTGGGGCTCTCAGTGGCACGCTGAGACATTCAGACGGGACCGCTGCTGGTGTCTGTGAGGAGAGGGAGCATCTCAGTAGTAGGCCACCCTCGGAGCCTACTAAAAATGTGTCTGGGTCCCATGGAGACAGATCCAAGGAGGTGACACCCACAGGGCTGGTGCCTTGACCCTAAAAACAAATTACAATACCGTACAACACACATGATGTCTGTTTATTGAACAGATCATTTAAAAAAAAACAAGAACTGCTATTGACCCATTAAAGACAAAACCGGACTGGGGGTGGGGGGCGGGGGATGATATAAGTAATAAGAAGTACAGTGAAACTCCTCTACAACGAAACCCACATGGGCAAAAATCCCCCCTAGTGTGAAAAAATATTAATGCATTAACACCATTCCCACTTTCCTGCCCCCCATACAATGAAAACAAAACCCTGTTGCGTTATACGAAATATTTTTCTCTGCTCTTGCCTCGCGATGAGATTCACTACAATGAAGTCTAATCCAACACCGACCTCTACTGCTTCGTTCGGAAACGGCAACCACCACACTGGTTTACACATGCGCAGTAGTCCAGGAAGTATTTGTTATTGTTAGTTTCAGACGCAGCAAGAACGTTGCATTGCTAAAATTGCTACAAAACGGACCTTTGGATGTCAAGCAGCTAAGACAAGAAGAGCTCTGACGCTGGAAGAGAGAGTAAAAGTGATCAAAATGAAAGACGGAGGAAACAAAATAAAAGACATTATCCAAGAAATTGATATAAGTGAAAGTGAATGCTGATGGTAAATTTCACAATTTCTTTCCCTTTTTTTCTTTCTACACAAACTATATGAAGTGTCAAATTAGTGTTTGCTCATACTTATGCACTATTGGAATAAAAATAGAGTACACATACGTTTGTATATGCGTGCACACATTCGTTTGTGTGTGTGTGTGCGCGTGTGTGTGTGTTTACATCTGAGATCAAATTTGCTATAGTGAAAACCCCCCTGTTGTGAAAAACTTCTTGCTGCAAACATGATTTCGTTGTAGAGGAGTTTCACTGTAAGTAGTATCTCGTTGTCAGGCAATGAACCTTTTGGTAGTTGCTTTGAAATAACTGTCAGTGTTCTTCTGTCTTGGAACAGTGAGCCTTACCTTGAAGCTGGTGCTCTTGGAAAGAACTTGCTGTTGCACGAGGGCAAAGGCCACTTTCAGGACACATTTTCCTTGCTCCGTGCTCACTGTCCATAGCAGAATCCTCCCTCCAGAGCATGCACTCAGAACACCAAACTCTCCTTTATTCTGCAGGGGCACCCAGGTAACCTATGGGAACGTGTACATACAAACACACAGCCATGTTATGATGTCCTTATCATTCTCCTATCCAGCAATAATAAAGTACCATAGTTGGACTAGATCTTCTCGGTTACAGGTAATATGAATCCTGTGTTCTTCTGGTCTTTTACACACATTTTAATGAGATTGCGCCAATAAGAAATATAAAAAAAAACTCCAATGAAGCCCAAACGAATACATTACATCTAACTTTGCAACAAAGCTAATTTCAGGCACATAAAATTGTATGTTGTCGATGGTGGTGAGCAGCCATTCCATTCCCTTCGATTAACCATGTGACAGACCAGTCAGGGTGAATGATGGTTTGTGTACTCGGTGCAATAGTTTTGTTTGAGCCCTTTGTTCAATAACCAAAAGTCATGACTCATGCAAAGTACTGTATGTATGCCACAGTTTCTAAACAAACCTTTTCAAGAGAAAATGATTCAACCAGTTGAACGTTCTTAAATGTTACACAATGGTGAGATTGGAAAATTCTCGGAAAATAAAATGAAATAAATTGAACCCCTGCTGTATAGTAGATTTTTAAATGTTTTTTTTTCAATGGATTTTTATAGTACTGGGTACAGGCAGGTCAGAATTAGGAGTTGTGCATTTCCAGTGGAGCACTGACGTCTGCTGGATGAAGATAGAGGGTAATTACGGGCAAGAAGATAAGGCAGACAAGTTCACCTATGAAGCAGCAGTAATATTTGAAACTTGTGGAGCAGAGGCTGTATGCCTGCGAGTAATTTGTATGGACTTTTTTTGTATGTGTTGCTGCTCCGTGTGTGTCAATGTGGCAGTTGTTCAAAGATTTAGAATTACCTTTACTTCTATCTATGCCTGCCGATGGCCTATCACATTAATCTAGTGGACTTTCATTCAGCAAAATGATATGGTTTAGTCCAGCTGTTTGGTGTTGAACTATAGACCGTTCAATTGTCTTTTGCTTCATGTGTCAGTTTCATAGTAAACTGCAACAGATAGTAAGAAATAAACGCTTGATACAAGCATGTTGTACCTCTTAAAACTCATTCAGTACCAGCCAATTCTGGACCAAGTCTGAAAAGACGTTTAAAAACGTCTTTGGGAGTGAATGAGTTAATTTGGAATTAACAGTGCAAACCTGAGAATCTTATATTCGGATCTTCAAAGTGAAGCTGTACGATAGTCTCCCCATTTGTCGACAGCGTGAGAGGGAGAACAGGTGCAAAGGAATGCTTTAAAAAGTGTGTTTCAATAACTTTAGGTGTACTTTAATAGGTTTAAACGTGGGAAGGTTGAAACAACAGCATTCCAAAGGTTTTTATCTGATCTTTCTATATTGCGGCTTTTCACCCATGGCTGATGGGTCTGGCACATTGCCCCCCATGAAAACCGGGGCTTGACTTCCCTGTAGTGTGTGCATGAATAAACTGGTAAAAATGGAATCTCATAGGAATTGATTATTGAAATGTTTAATGAAACGTACACTTTGCGCCACTTCCGCTTTCCACCCCTTTATCACGCTACAAAAGGGAAAAAGCTAACATCACTAGTCGGTTTGTAAGTCCTGTGGTCTCTCTCACCTGACAAACGGGCTCTCTGTGGCTATCTGCAGACATGCCAGTTTGGGCCACTACTGGATCTGTTGACTGGCTGGTGTCCCAGACGATCACTTCCCCACTGTATAAACCACCTGCAGCCACAGCATCACAGACAAGCGAATGACATGTCTGTCAAATCATGATAATGTAACATGTCGCAAAAAAGAACAGTCCGGGTCATATACCTGTCATTAGAGCGGGGTGCTTGGGGTGACAACACAGAGCTGTCACTGGAGTAGGAACATCGATGACCAGATCAGCTTGTTTGGGGTTCAGACCTCCATGATCTATGTTCCATGTGCAAATATATGACTTATCATTGCTCCAATAGCCTTCTGCCATCCTGCCAATCACACAGGCAAATTGCCTTCCTCAGCGAGTGAATTAGACATGCTTGATGGAAGCTCACTCACTGCAGGAGAGCTTGTTCAAACAGGTTTGTGTTTCGCAGAACAGTAGGGGACGTTGAGCTTTGAGTGATTCCTAATAATATAATGGGATGCAACATACCGGCCATAAGCACAGGCTATGACTGCACCAGTACAACTCCAGGACACGCTCGTGACATGAAGATCTTGCTCTAGGGCCCTGGGATGTTGAAGTTGGTGAAGGCACAAAACCTATCAAAATGCCAGAAGCAAGCAATAAAGGCAAGGTCAAATATTGATGTGTTTTATATTTGATGATTCATCAGTTTACTGCTTACCATTTGATTGTGTTCTTCCCAGTTCACCTGAAAGCCATCAAAAGCATGACTCTTGGCATTTCTGACCAACTCATGGATAACCGGGGCCTCAATTTGACGTAGGAAGTCGTTCAAGCCGGGCAAATGGAGCATATTGTGGGGGTCTTGGAGGAACTGTGTCGTTACATGATCTTGGAGTTCTGTTTGAGTACTGCTGACGACGCTGGAACGGGTCTGTACTCCTGTTTCAGTACTGTGAATGGCTCTGGTCTGGCAGCCTCTCTGAGACGTGCACATATACACAAGCACACACAGGGAGAAAATGAAAGAAATGCTTTGTAGAGGTATGGAGAATGGATAGATGCCTGGCTGGTAGACACATTCAATGAGTTTCCTTTTGTTTGTCCTTGAATGAGCATTACAATGGTGCGACATCTGATGACTATAGTTTTGTTCGATTTGAGTTAAAAATAAAACACTGAAGATTTTGTTTCATTTATTTAGATGTCCAAGTGGAAGGCAAAAAGAAGTTGCTTAAACCGGCGAGGCAGAGGGATCACGCTAGGAAGGATTTGCAGCTGGTGAGGGTGATTCAAGACAAATGGAATTTTGTCCTGGTGTTTGTACATCCACTAGCGCGGAGCGCCGATGCGGATTTGGAACTGGGAGTCGCGGCTTGGAGTTTGAAGCGGATTACGTGGGACAGGAGAAGTGAACGAATCTCTTTTCGTCAATGGACGCTACAGCTTCGTGTTTGCTTTCAAAACTCAGCTTGTAGCAGACGTGTGCACATTTTCAGCATGACGTCTCTGATCCACTGGTGAAAGGACACTTTGATCCTCTCCTCTTTCATCTATAACTGCTTCAGACAACAAAATGTATGCAGAAAAGTGGTGAAGATTGCACGACTGTCTGTGTCCTATGTGTTGTGTTGTGTTATTTTTGTTATTTTGACTTCAAAATGGCGCCGCGAGAGTGGCTGCCTTTCCAGCAGCTCCTATATTTTGTTGTTCCACTTCTTCCTTTGATAACTTTGCTGCTGTGAATTGGGAATTTCTCCATTGCGAGACTAATAAAGGTTTTCTTATCTTATCTTACGTTTCCGTTGGTTTGAAAATGATTGATACCAAACTTCTCTGTCTGACCGAGTGACTCAACCCCTCACTTTCTGAAATTGAGTGTTCACACAAAGCATTTCATGAACATGCACTACTTTATTAAGCATTTTCTTTTCGAGCTTGTGAATGTGTCATCCTGCTACATTGCATCATGGACATATTAGCTATGTTCCTTTTGTTGACTAATAAGTCATGCTCTTTATGTGTCTCTGTTGCCTCTGTCTGCATTTCTATTAAGGTCATCTGAATTGGGTATGGTCTGACATTGTTGTCTGACGAGGTGCAGCAATTGCTCTTATGAGTGAGTGAAACTGAGCGTCACCCAGCGCGATCGTCTGAAGCATTTTGAAAGTTCTTGTTCTTTTTTATTGAGTACCACTGTCTAACAAGCCACCACGAGCAAAGGAAAGCTCCAAGTGCCAGTCCACTTATGAAGAAAATGAGGAACAGCATAACATTCAAGAAAGAATGCATAGGAAAGTACAAACATTGGCAGGTTCCTTTTCTGAACAATATCCTCTTCACCTCACCCTCTTTACTGTCTTTCATGCGTCACCAGGAGACTTCCATGTGATGTTTCATGCTTCTGAGGACATGATAAAATGGAGGGGCGACGACAGTGGTGAAAAGCGGCTTTTGAACTATGGGCATACGGCCAATCACTTACTGAACTACAACATTCACTGCTGAGCTGGACTATAAAGTTTTTACCAATACAGGGTGCTAAGAAACTAAATTGCACAGAGATTATCTATATTGCCATAATTGTCCATGTTACTTTCTATAAAAGGTAAAAGTGATGTTTAATTATGTAGCGATTTATAGAACTTCATATAATTTTCTGCATGTTAAACTACAATTATTCTCTATTTTTACAAATTAGAATGTATGAGTATCTCGAACAGATTAATTGGATTCATATTATTTCCAATGGGGCATATTGTTTTGATTTTCCTTCGATTGCACACAAATGACACCCAATAACTGAGTTGTTTGGGTGAAATGTCGTCCTTACAAAGTATATTTCTTTGTGTTGATTCACACTGTGTGTTGGCATCTCTCACTATGACGTCCGTGCCCATCCACTTTCCAAGATAACTGGTGCTTGACTGTGCATACAAATCTTGACTTCTTTATGTACTCAAATCCAACGGCGTTGCTTAAACGTACCGACTCCTGCGACGACTGCTGAGATTTTCTCCAGGATGACTGGATACTCACTGACACTTGTGCTTCGTCCGTAAACATATCAATAAATCTGATTGTAAAATGAAAAAACAAACAAAATACTAGCCTTGACTACCACATAGACTCAACATCCGTCAACAAAAGTCAATTTCTTCTTCTAATAATATGGGAGGCCCGCAAGCATAAATGAGCGCAGTACTGCCATCTTCTGGTATTTTGTTTACCTCTCTCCACAATTTAATTTGAAATCATCCGATGAACAGTCTGGTACCTACACCCATATACAGGTATTGCAAAATTATTAATACAGGGTAACAAAAAAACAAAACAGAAGCCGGGGGGGGGGGGGGCTTTTAAACCAAAAAAATGAAAAAAAGAGCATAAAGAAAGTTTGAATCGCTTGATTATTATTTAAGTATGAAACACGGTCACTTTGATGATAAATATTGAAGTATTGATATAAAACCTGTACTCATCTCGATGACAAGTGGGTTTTCTACCATTTAGATTAACAGTATTGGATTCTGATAAATCGTTTTGATGTTCACTGATTTATTTGTATGTCAATTTGACTCTAGTAGCTATCACTGGAGACAGACATGCAGAAAAAAGCCTTCTCTTCTGACAATTTCCCCCCTCCATCTTTGTTAAACCTATTGGATGATTTCAGTTAACGAAGTAGAAAACAACTAACCCACAGTACTGATGGATTATGAGTGGGGCATCATATAAACAAAATCAGCAGATTCTGTTTGCAAAATATTGTTACAATTATGGCCTAATATAATCAGAAGCGAGTTTTATTTCGATCTGAAATTTGGCTTTGACTGTAAAACGGTTGGTATATCAAGCATCAACGGAATGAAAGTATCTTCCTTCATTGTTACACGAAGTGGAGTCCACTTTGCCACATTCAAAATGGCGGTGGCGTGGAATTTGGATTCCACGGTCAAGGCGGTGTGTACAAATACATCTATGATTTTTAGCTGCCTCTTCAGGGTCTTTTTTAAACTCACGTCGCAGACTAAGACGTAACAGACAACCTACCCGTACCTCGAATAATTTGTTCTTTTTAATACATTTACATTAAAGATATTTTGAATAACAGTGCATTAACATGCATTTGTTGTTGGCTTCATGGTCACGTTAAAAAAAAATGTAAAACATTAATCGCCTGCCTGGGCGTCATCAGGCATATGTAAAGACCCTTTCCCGCTTGCTTGCCGCTGCAGACGGAACAGTTGTTGTGCGTGTTGTTTACATCGATCCCAATCGTTGTCAAGCAGAAAATCCACTTTTTACTCACAACTGGACCGCGGTTAACGAATTTAAAGTTGCCCGGAGCCCAGCTGTTGTAATGGCTTTTCGTCCGGAGAAGGTCTCCGAGCTAAAGCAAATTATTCACAACCATCTGATGAAGGTGAAGACCCTAACTACTCGTAATGAACACTTGAAATGACAAGCGCTCTGCGTCTGCGCAATTTAGCTTTAACGCACACAAAAACTGTAGAAGTTTCAAAACCGCGTCATCCAAAGCAAATAATTAAGAGCCCTTTATTTAATATTTTACCCAATCGGTTGCGTCAAGTGATTGTGGAAAGTGTACTACACTATTTAGAGTTAAAGTAATGTCAGACACTTTTCGGCTTGTCCCATCAGCATCTACTCGCATGGGCATCGTTCCGAAATTATAATGAATCCCAAACAAGAAAAAAAAAACAGCGAAACATGCGCATTCTTTTCGAAACTGAGAGATACTTCTGGCTGCTGATGAGTGTGAAGCGCTACCAGTTTGAAACATACTTCTGAAATTTGCTCAAATTAGTTTTAGTCACATGTTATTATTATATGTTATTCTTAACAATTATATTATTTTTTGTGAGCACAATGGTCATGTTAATGGTTTGTCCTAATAATTAGGAGATAAATATCAGTATGTCACACTTTATTTTTACAAATCTCTGCCAGTGTTAAAATGATGACTTAGACAGGTGATGAGTAATTGTTAAAACAGGCTTGAAGGCTGCTTATGTGGTCTTTGGGGTCTGCCTGGTGGTTCAGGCACCACATTGGTGACCCCTGCACTAGACACAATGTAATAAATTACTGCATGCAATGTGTAATCTGCCCCACATAGTTTTGGATATTAGTCATGTTCAATAATTTCCCAATTGTATTTTTGTAGAGGTCCATATTTACGGGAACAGTTGTTTGTGACTTTTATGTTGAAGTGAATATGCAACATGACCTTTTTACTTTTCTGTTAGATGGATATTCACGGGAAGATCCGAGAGGTGTTGTCTGAGACTTTGAGGGATGATCAAGGTACAGCTCATCAAATGTTATCTGAGGCAGACTTCCTCCATGCATTGCAGCGCAGAGGTATCATCGACGACGTGATGAAGGACCTACCCCTTCTGCAGGTGGCTCCACATTCTTTCTGTAATATCTGTTTTGTCTCTTTATTCTATTAATTTACTGTTGAGAGACGGTGTCATTACACTTAGATGTCGAAATTTTCATTTTCTTTTCTCACATTTTGCTTCGCTAGGTAGCACCTACACATATGGAAACCGGATCGCCTCCAAAATCCATCCCTCACTTGACAAACGAAGAAAACATTCGGCCGACAAAAAGTACAAAATATTATCAAACAAGTGAAAATCAGTTTCATAGCTGATTACGTATTAAATACTGAAGCTATGTTTTTGACATTGTAGCCAATATCGACCCATCCAGACGTCACCTGTATTTGCAAGTGCTTGGTGGTAAGGCCTTCTTGGAGCATCTGCAGGAGCCAGAACCTTTACCTGGTCAGGTGTGCTCCACGTTCAAGTTATTCCTGCACTTCCGAAATCAGAGGTTTCACTCAAAGCCAGTGCCCTGTGCCTGTGACCCTGACCTGCAGGAGGGCTTCCTCTTCCAAATCCATATAGATGGCACAGGTAGATGGAAATGCAAATGATGACTGCAACCGTGCTGTTATTACATGTTGGGGTCCATCATGTTCTCGATAGGACTTCAAATCCTCCAATGAATGCTGTAAGAGTGACAACATTTCTTTTGGCTCTGCAGGAGAAGGAGGCAAGATGGCAGATGCAACCAATATGCTATCCATATGTGATCCGGTTCACTTAGTGCTGATCAAGACTGACACCGCCGGTGAGACAGCTCTGGTCTCATCCTACTTCCTGGACTGGAGGACAGTCCTTAGTTCACCTAGTGGGAAGACATGCTTGGCTGTGGAACTGATGGGAGTGGGTGAGAGAACAATTGGTCTGATGTTTTGTTTTGGTTTTTTTCTTTTAAAAGTATTTTCAAGCATCAGGCTAATATTCTCAGGACATTGAATCGATTACGACTGGACTGTTTGGGTTGTCTTAGAAGATTTTGATCTCTTACCTGAGCATGCTTCATCAGTACAAGGCTAGTTAGGAGAGCGCTAGCCTGGGTGTTGGTGGGAAACCCAACTATTTATCCTTCCAAGTTACAGGCACATGCGACAGAAATATACGGTATGTTCTTTTTAGTGTTTAACTAGTACCAGGGATGAGGGGGGCTTTTTTTCCACGTTTTTTAAAAATCCCGTCATTGAATCCCAGGTATGTCTTTTATGTATTTTTAAATATTTTTTTCACGTGGAACGGTAAAGAAGGGTCTGAAAATGGCTTGCATTAAATTTAAGTAAACATCACAGTTTAGTCATGAATCCATCGTTTTTATTTTCAAGTTAGACTTTGCTTTTCTTTTTCTAGAATATTTAGAAACACATTTTGTCAGCTTTGCATTGTAATCAACCCTCAGTACGATGTCGTACATTTCATTGCCACTGCAAACTATAACCGCTGTAAAAATATATCTTTTGGCCTTATATGAAATACCGAAGTTATGTTGTGTCACCAGGAAGTGAAAGCAAGTTGCCAGCTGGTCTTTTGACAATCAGTCTTGAGCTCTACCCTCCTCTCACAGACACACTGAGCGCTGACATCATCAGCACACAGGTAAATTGCCCCGACACTGATTTCAATTCTGCATTTTTCCTATTCAGGTGTTCATGTGTTTAATGATCTCTCAATACAGATATCGTTACTGTAAGTCTGTCTGAGCAAATCAATGACATCTTATGTTTGTTATTCAGCAATCACTAGAAAGGCAGAGGACAGCGGAAAAGGAGAGAATCTTCCTCGTTTATGCCAAACAGTGGTGGAGGGAGTTTCTTGAGATCCGAACATCAAATCAGTCCAAAATGGTCAAAATCTTTGCACAGGTTTGATCATGTTTACACTTGAAGAATTAAAAAAAACAAAGGTTGGTAACATTTGCAGGGAGATTGTGTCACTGCTTGGCTGGAATTCTGTGTAATCTGCAGGATGAAAATGGCATCAACAGACCGGTGTGCTCCTATGTGCATATCCTCCGGGCCGGCCGGCTGCTCGAGAGTCCTCGGCGGGCGGCCCGCTTTGTTAGCCTCCTGGCACATGAGAAGGCCCCAATGGTGGGAGGAGGAGAGAAGCATGAGCAGTGGTGCACATTATTGGCTTTCCTGTGTCGAGGAAAGGTAATGTTGACGTTTATTGCTTCAATAAAAATGAAATCAATCAATCAATCGTGACCCTCGTGAGGATAAAGCGGTTCAGATCATGGATGGATAGAACATTTCTTTTATTTGTACAATCTGGTGATATTTAACGCCAAATCCTTTGCAAAGATACGTCTTTGCTAGGAAGTGTACAGTAAGTGACCGATTGACACTGACAAGGTGGAATTGATTTAAAATGGTTCCATATTGGTGTACAACTGCAGTGCATACAGTTCTGTCAAAAAAAAAATCTTATCATATATAATTAATCTATTCTCTCTCATAGTACACATAATTGCAAAATACTAGATGCCAGTGCATAAAATAATGAAGTATTGCTCAAGAGTACCGAATTATGTCACACACCAGGAATAAAATGATAAACTCTTTTTTTTTCTTTATTTCATCAACGATTGTAGTCTAGTAAATTGTATTGATGATAGCATTTCCGAGAGGGAGATTTTGTGCGGTTATCGATTTTCTTGCGGCTTTTCCCCGAGACCACCACAGGATAAATGTTTCCCGCTGTTCTGCTGTTTGGGCCTGGCAAGACAGACACAACACAGCTCTCACAAAGTGGCGCTTGTCAGCTATGATTTATGACTTTCATTCCAAGCAAAATTAATTTAGCCTCATCTCTCCCCAAACTGTTCGGATGTTGCCGTCCATATGAGCACTACTGGGGAACATCTATCATTCTGAGTTGTCGTGCGCACCAGCCGGCATACTGCAGTCGCAGTCAGCTCTCGTCACACCTCTTTGCAGGAAAAAAAAAACACGTTCCAGGATAAATACAGTTGCTTGCTGGCACTGCCACCGGGCATATTGAACACATTGAAATGCAGCAGGCGGACATTTAATGCCTCAATTGTGAAAATCAAACAACAAATTGATACAGTGAAAACCCCCACATATCCGTGGCGCAGCAATTGTGAATTCACCTCTTCATGGAATTTCTGTGGAACCAAAACCATTGTCATGCGCTGAATAACTCACTGACTGTTGAAGTGTGTATTCTGTCCATATTTAGTCATGCTGTATAGCTTTCCCATGCCCGCGGCGTAACTTGGCATCCTTGAAGCAATCATCACTTAAAATTGGAATACTCTCTACTGGAGACCTTGTAGAGACGCACAGACATAGGAATGCACCAGTTGATTCAAGCTAAGAAACGGGTTTAGGAAAAACGAAAGTTCTGATGTCACGCCTTGTGTTTCGATACCGCCATTTTGATGATATAAATATGTGGTGAATCCCTTCCTTCTCTGCACTCGTAGCCATTATCTGTAATGGCTACCAACGCAGCCATTATCTGTAAACCGCGGGTGCCCGGAATATTCTGCAAATAAACCCTTCGAAGGATATTGTTCATTGACTCTAGCCTGTATTTGGATAACCAAAATCAATGAACACGAGGGGGAAAGAAGGCCACTTTGCCCCCAACACTGCATTGAGTGGTTTTGGTGCCATCTTGTAGCACCTGGGTGCTAAAGAACTATATTGAAATGAATTGAGGAGTGTCCTTTTAACCATAGGATTCATCAAATTTTTCTCCATTGACTCTTTTCGATGAACACGTACTGCATTTACTTGAGTAAAATCTTGGAATAAATGTAAAATCACTAAAGAGAAAGTATATTTCAATTCAAAATCTCTTCCAATAACTTTGTTTGAGCCTTGATTATAATCCTCCTGTAAAACAAAACTGTTGAACAAAACGATCAAAACTGACTCCGCTTTACAGGTATATTTCTTCTAGTCTCATCGAAAAAAATATATATCAAAACTTCTTGCTTACAGGTTTAGTCTTGACCACAAGCAACACACTCTAGCAGGGTTGATTGGTGATGATGACTTGTGGAGGCCTTATTATTATTATTATTATTTTTCATTAATCTCCAAAGTTAATTCCTTTAATTTGACAGCCCAAAGACAATCCTTTGTTAGGACCTTAATGGCGGAATCATCCTCAGATTGATGTCAAAAGACAATGTAAGGAATGCATTTTCAACTCATCTGTGTCACCCACAGGGGGACTGCGAGGACCACTCTACGCTGTTGTGCAGCCTCCTGCTGGGCTTTGGCCTTGACGCTTATGTGTGTGTAGGCACCAAAGCTAAGGGGATACCCCACACCTGGGTCCTGACCCGAGGTACTGATGGAAGTATCACTTTCTGGGAGAGCCTGACTGCACACAGGTTCGTTTCTACTCAGAATAATAAGAATAAGAATAAGAAAACATTTTTTTTTGTCTCACAATGGAGAAATTCCCAATTTACAGCAACAAAGTTATGAAAGGAAGAAAGTAGAAGAACAAAAAGTATAGGAGCTGCTGTAAAGGCAGCCACTCTCGCGGCGCCATCTTGAAGTCATAATAACAAAATAATACAACACAACACATCAGACACAGGCAGTCATTCAATCTTAAGCCCTTTTCTGCATACTCTTTGTTGTTTGAAGTAGTTATAGGCGAAAGAGGAGAGGATCAAAGCGCAGATATTAACGCAATATCTCTGCATAATAGTCCTGCTTCCAAGGCCTCTCCACTATGCGTCATAAATGTCATTTTGTGTTTCTAGTTTTATCTTTCTCAGGGCATTGAATCGATTGCAACTGGAACACACTGTTCTGGGATTCTCGGATGAGAGGCGAAACGTCTTCCAAAATGAACAGAGCAGCCCAATTTTGATCGATTCGGTGCCCTTAGAAAGAAGTGACCCGGATGAATGAAAATATCCAGAAGCGCGTGTTTATCGTGATTTTTTTTTTGAAAGACGCGTTGAAAGTTGCACCATCTTCTGTGTTTGTTTTTGTTTTTGTTTGTTTGTTTATTGAACATAAAACATATATACAGTAATAATTTGACAGAAAATAAGGTAGATAAAAAAAGAAAGAAATCAATCTTCATACAACACAGTTATTATGTTCAAGGGAGTAGGAAGAAGTAAAAAACTTATCTAGTCCTACCCCGTTATGTGATTGTATCTAATAAATCATTTTTATATCAATCAGAAAAGAAAAAAGTAAGAAGAAAGAAGTCTCCATTAAGGCTCATACTTTACCCTTAACCGTGATATTTTTACAACTTTTGGTTTGTATCGGGATTATATACTTCCACACCCTGACACTCTTGTGTCAATTTTCTCTTGTATTCATAATGGATATTTATATACCTTTCTCTATTTATCAACTTAGTTCTGATTTATCATTATATTTAATGTTTTGAATTTATCATTTTAACTCTGATTGATGTAGGTTGTTTGTACTATTTTTTTGAATTTGTTTTTGAACTCAGCAAGCGATTTACTCATTTTCAGGTCCGTTTCGAGATTATTCCACAGATTAACACCTTTGATAATCTGTTTACTTGTGTCATTCAGTTTGTTGGTCTGTTTTCAACAAAACTGAGCATTCTTCTTGTTACAAATGTATGTCTGGCCAGATACCTTCATCAAGCCATAGACCCCGATGCCCCACCTTTGGCCCGCCATCCTAAACCCTCATACCCCTACCGCACTGTGGGTTGCGTCTTCAACCACCAGAGCTTTCTGGCCAACTGTCAGCCCTCTGACGCTGTGGAGCTTTGTGTCTTTGACCTCCAGGTAAAGCAGTAGGTGTTTCTTGAAAATCCTTTTTTTTATGAGAGGGGGCATGTCTTGTGAGGTAGCAAAATGGCTTTTAATTTGTCATTTCGAGTTTCACTTGCAAGAAATGCATCATTTTCCTCCTTCCAGAATCAATCTCGGTGGAAAGCAATGAGTGAAGAGGCTCTGAAGTCAGTGTGTGACTCTGGCTCGACCATCTCGCTGCCGCCTCTTCCTCCACTCAGCTCATCATCTCTCGATGCTGCTGCTGTCAGCAATCAGTTGGAGCTGGAGATGAGGTACTTGATCTCCGAGCACAGGAAGGTACGAAAGCCACACATCCCATGTTTGAGATTTGTTCTCATATGTTAAATGTTACTTACACATTGAAGTTATTATTACCCAATCTCAGATGAGCCGATGTTGTGCCTAGTGTGGTTATGCATCATTTTTCTCCTCCAGGACTTGAACCTGACTACGGTCTGGGACGACCACATGTCCTACCTGCTGTCCTCGGCGTTGTCAGCCTATGAGATGGAGCGCTGCACTGGGGTCTCATGTGGAAATGAGGAATTTCAGGATGCAGTCAGGAGGGCTGTCCCAGACGGGCACACCTTTAAAGGCTTCCCCATCCACTTCCTGCACCGCAATGCCCGAAGAGCTTTTTCCACATGCCTCAAGTAAGCTTGGAACTTTGTTTCATATATACCAACTCAAATTTAAGAGTAGTTATGCAGCAGTTATGGTTCATTTCCCTACAATGCTGCATTACATGAAAAAAACGTGCCGTAGCTCAATAAAAGTTGGAAAACACTCTTAATTTTGAATACATAATCGTTCACTAAAAGTAGATGCTTATTAAAAATAAGACACTTTGGATTGACACTGTTAGAGAGTCGTCTGCTTCTTTTGCAAAGAGCCTCGATTGTGATCATATATACTGTAGTTTGTGTTAGTTGTACCTATGGTGTGACAAGGACTTTGCTGTCAGTGTTATTTTATGTAGTTATTCACAGTCAGTTCTTTGTCTTGTGTTGTTTGTTGTGCAGGTCGCGGTTCTGCGAGGAGATAGTGTGTTGTCGCGGTGACCACGTGAGGCTCGCCCTTCGTGTTCGGGTCTTTATTTATCCAGAGAATGTTTGTGCTGTTTGGTTCATGTTTGCTTGTAAGTATCGCTCTGTGCTCTGACAGCCTCAGGTTGATGTCTGCTATGATGTCAAAATTATGAATTTACAGCACTGTGTATTGCACATTGAGACTTTATTTGGCATTTTATTCTATACAATATGATGATCGAGAAAGTCACAGGTACATTCGGGACCCTTTGATACAGATACTCTTTCTTTCATCATCCAGACAGGTTTTTGTCAGTCTTGGTCTGCTTTTCATTCTTATTCGTTTTCAGCTGTATTTATAAACTTTTGTTGTAAATAAAGCTTTATACATTTTATGAAACATTGTAAGACAGATGTTACTTACCCCTATACATACGTTGTTATACTTTATATTTATGAAAGAAATTTACACATTGTATACATGTAGTTAAACACATACAGGGGCTGTATGTCCTGTGAGTATTAGTGTTCAGTGTGTTCAGTGTGAGATGTAAAAAAAAAAAAAAAAATCAGTTATGTATTAAAACATCTACGATATATAAGAATACAGCAACATTGTCACAGCAGTGCAACAATTTCTATTCTGGTGAATTGTTCGATTTTAAAATCGAGATAATTGATGAGCAGTCTTTAATTTTTACGAAGAAAATGATGCGCATCATATGCAGCGATCTTTCAACAGACTTTCGTAACCCCTTCACCAAATTCACAGACACCATTGTGTAGTGTAAAAGCTGAACATTTGTAATACCTGATTCCTGCACTAGATGGCGCTTTAGGCTAAAGTTGATAATGATATAAAAAAAATCAGCGATGTAGACAGTGTACAGTACATGATGCTCGTTGTGCTTTGAGTCAGACTGCGTTGTTACACGCTCAGAGAACGACAGCCACCACGACATCGACCAATGGCTAATTGACTGGCCGTCTGTCATGGAGACCTATGCCTCTCCCTTTCCAATATTAAAATCTTTTAATGGTCTCTTTTTTGTAAAGTATTTACGATTAACCTATGTCTGTTAGGAAGACCACACCTAAAAAAAGCACACACACACACACACACACACCTTAAAATATTTACAACATTACAAAGTTGTTGATTTAAACAGTCTTTGGAATTATTCACATTACAGACAGGCTATCAATGAACTTGGCGTTTTCACTTGAATATCAAATACTTTCAAAATGGGAAAGCATTGACAGCTTTGTGGTTAAGTATTGTGTGATTGTCAGTGTGGCTTTCAATTAAATACTTTTTTAAAAAAAAAATGTTTTTTTTCCATCTTATATTGCACGGCGCTGTTTGATGTTCAAGGGGAGTTACTGACAACACAGGTCAAATTTTAATAAACATGTCTGTCAGGGTGGCCAATTAATTTTCAATTTCACTTTCTAATTTGCATTTCTGCCTGTGCCCCTGAGTTGTTGAACACAAGGATCAGTTGGGAGGCTGGAAGAAAGAAAAAAAGAGAGCTAATGAATAATTTGACTTGTCCTGAATTAGTCACAAACACACCTAAGCTCCACAGGAAGAATATATACCTCCGGAATTGTTTGATGCTGGAAACGTAGGTTCATTTTCAGCTCATATAAATCAGCAGTGCTGAGGTGTAATTGACTAATGGGGCCTGTGAGATAGCAGCTAAAACGGGAAGTAGGCGGTATGGCGGTTCCTCTCATAACCATCACTCACACCTTACATCCACAACAGTTCTGTTGGCATGCAGCACTTGCATTCCTGTGAGACATCTTTGTGGAAGCACCACCTTTTCATACCGATGCACATTGGTGCTAACTATAAAATGGATACACGCCGTGAGGTGTGTCGACACAATGACACACTGTTGATACTGTGTCGCTGACCACTGCCACCTGCTGGACCTTCAGACTGCAAACAGTCTGATTTGATGATGAAGTGTATACAATGCACTACCTCACTCTCCCCACAATAGCCACAAGCACCATTGTTTATGTTGTTGTTTATGCTGTTTATATTGTTTATATTGTCTATACTGTTCAGATTACATGTCTTTTTTATACAGTGTAGCTGCTATCCTTTCTCAGCTGTGTGTGTTTAATGCACAGCATGTTTGCATGCATATATGCACTGAGGATTGAGAGGAAGAAATTTCATCTATGCTGCATGTCATACATAAAGCATATTTGACAATAAAGATGACATTGACCCTTGACAATATCATTCACATCCATGCATTCATATAGTATCATTCAATGTGTTTCAATAATGTGAAAATGATGTGAATGAGGATGCTTGTGGGCTTTGTCTTCACAAATTTTGATGTAGAAAAATAACATACTCCAGTGTTTTTGCATGTTATTTCCCCTGTTGTGGAGAACACACACATACAATGGAATAAGACATGTCAAAAATCCGAGAGGCACTTGGTGAGACAAGGAGATTTTAATAAATACCTTATTCTCCAAAAGGAGAGATCTAAATGGCTCTACACGGCGGACAATTTGTGTTTGTCCAGAAGCTGCTCCATAATATGCACGTACTGTAGCAACGTCACTCGAGTGAAGCGCGTCTCAGCAGTCGATAGTCTGCTGCTCTCTGCTGTGCGCGCATGAGCGCGAGCACGTACTCGCGGCGCCGACCCAACCCACGCCACATATTAAGCTTTGAACTACGACAACAGCTAAGCTAGCCTAGCCGATGTAATGATGGTCAGCAGACAAGGTTTACATTTTTTTGTGACTTTTAATAACAACGTGGCAGAGTCATCAAACATGCGGTGTGCTCACTCGCAGTCACTTTCTGGAACTCCCCCTTATAGGCGGGACCTCTCAACCAACTGGAGTATGACGTACAGTACAAACGTTCATAAAGCACTTCTCATATAATAATAGCCTATTAAATGACAGCCGACATGACGCTCGAAGTCAGACGGACACATTTTTTCTGATCATCAGTGTGTTTTCCGTATTGCCCAAACATATATTTTTATTTGAGCGAGGGTGAGGTCTGGCTTGTTTCGGCAGTCGGCATCGTGTCGCCAGACGCACTTCCTTAGATACACTGTGCAGGCTTTTGCTGCGTCAACGCCCCCTGCACTGAGTCGACGCCCCCTGGACTAAGTGGCGCAGCCTGGACTGTGTCGACGCAGCCGATGCAGTCTAAACTGCGCCGGTGCAGTTCACGTGTCAATCACGTGACGTAATGAAGCAGCAGATGCACCGACACGTGGTTTGCTCTGTGAGCCCAGCATGCGTCAACGCATCGGTGTCGCTGGACCCATTACTAATACACGGCTTATGCCAGGGGCCCTTGTCTAAAGTTTAAATAGGTCAAATTCCCCAGGCCGACTACCAGAACATCATAATGGGTTGCCCGCGTCGTCATTTAGTTCTCCATATTTTGTCGTCACCAACTTAATGTCAAATAAAAGATACATTTTTTACCTTGTGCATTGTGAGTTGATGCATTCTTTTTTAAATACATTTCTACACTATATGAGAATCTTTGCATCTCCACATGATCATTTCCATCTTGTTAACAATGATCTTGTTTTCTCCTGCACACTTTGTTTCAATGTAGTCACACGTCAAAAAACATTTATGAGAAAGTTCACCTCAAAATAACCATCCACCCTTCTGGTCACGGTTGAGCTGAATCTGTAGAAAAAGTTTATTTTATTGTGGCAATTGTACCGGGTTCGATTGCAGCTCTGGCCTTCCTGTGTGGAGTTTGCATGTTCTCCCCAGGCCTGCGTGGGTTTTCTCCGGGTACTCTGGTTTCCTCCCACATTCCAAAAACATGCATGGCAGGCTGATCGACCACTCTAAATTGTCCCTAGGTGTGAGTGTGAGCGCGGATGGTTGTTCGGCTCTGTGTGACCTGCGATTGGCTGGCAACCGGTTCAGTGTGTCCCCCGCCTACTGCCTGGAGACAGCTGGGATAGGCTCCAGTACATCCTGTGAAGGTGGATAAAGCGGATCAGAAAATGGACGGATGAACTATACATCAGGGGTTCCCAACCAGCGGTCCGAGGACCGTTACCGGGCCTCGGCCCATGTGGGACCTGGCCGCACAGAGACACCTACACAGTCATGGGTAGAACATGCAAACTCCACACTGGAAGGCCGTAGCCCAGAATCAAACCCATGACCTCTACACAGTTGTAGTAATAGGACGTGCTAACTCGTCGACTACTGTGTCGTCCACGCCTTGTTTTATTTTATTAAAATGTGTCAAATGCCAGCGGCATGTGGACGACTGGTTAGCACGTTGGCCTCACAGTGCAGAGATGCAGGGTTCGATTCCAGCTCTGCCCTTCCTGTGTGGAGTTTGCATGTTCTCCCCGTGCCTGTGCTCCGTTTCCTCCCACATTCCAAAAACATGCGTGGCAGGTTAAGGGACCACTCTAAATTGTCCCTCAGTGTCAGTGGGAGCACGGATGGTTGTTCATCTCTGTGTGCCCTGTGATTGGCTGGCAACCAGTTCAGGGTGTACCCAGCCTACTACCCGAAAACAGTTGTGAGGATAAAGCGGATTAGAAAATGGATGGATCAAATGCCGAATTTATCTCAGCTGCAAATTTATTGACTGCATAAACGATGTGTCTATATTACCATTTTTATTTATCTGAATGAGCATTCTGTCGTGACATGGTGACAATACATTCTTAATTTTACCTCCAGATAGAGTGAATATGTGGTTATTAAAATAAATCATCTCATCACCTTTTTCTTGAGAAACGCCCCCAGAAGCCAGAACTAATTTTCAAAGTCATAATTATGCTGTACCTGTAACTCCATATCAGGTCAAGTTTTATATTTCTTCCTGTCTTCCTACCACCCGCCAGGTCTTTGCATTGCTTTCTATTCTCTGTCTATTTTTGTAATGTAAAAATTCCTGCAGGGGGTAAAGGAAGGAGCGGGTGACAGACTAAGGGAGGAGCAGTGGGCACTGGAAAGAAAGGCATTGCATGGCCCGGAGCCTAACTAGTAATAAAGTCATTAATTCAGCTGATTAAGTTGGCCTTTGGGTTAAGGAAAAATCATATCCATCTCCCTTTGAGATGTGACTGGGGAAGCACAGGAGAAGGAGAAGCCAGCTAATTAGTGCTGAAAAACAGGGGGGGGGGGTGGCAGAGAGGGAAATGAGAGATGGGAGAGAGGGATAAATGGAATGAGAAAGACCCTGTATGTGTGCAATGGAGGGAGGGAGGGAGGTGGGGTGCAGGTAGGTGTTTGGAATGAACTACTAATGAGGCATGTTTGGGGTGAGGGAGTGACGAGCTCATCAAAACACTCGCCTCCCAGGCGTAGCATCGCCCTCAAAGAATGAGCCTGCTTACCTTTGAGCCTGACGCTGCCACTTAATGATGTGAAACAAGAGCGAGAGGGAAAAGTCAGGTTGAAATGTCAGTTTGCATGCAATCTAATGAGCTTATTGTTGGATGCAAGAGAAGAAAGGGAGACTGCAAAAAGCCGATGTAGTCAGAATACAAACCATTCTGCGCCCCTTTGAGATTGATCAGTTAGATTTTTTTTTCTCCCAAAAGTGGACCAACTCTGAAAATTTAAACTTCGAATAACATTGACTTAAAGTCATAAAATGAAATCGTGAACCGCATGCAGCTCTTTGGCTGGTTCAATCGGGTCGATCGCGGGAGGTTCGTCGCTTCAAAAGTCGATCTTCAGTCAAATATGTAGCAAGCTGACCCAAGTATTAAGTAACCACTGCAGCTCGCATGCACACAGTGCCTGTTTCGAATGGCAACAATGGAATACAAGCCAGATTTGAAGAGGATTGTTCAAGAGAAGGAACGCCAAAAGTCCCTGCACTAAGGCGCTAAACAACATGCATAGTAAGAGAAAAACGTTTTTATATTTTTGTTTGTGGACTTGGTTGAACTGAGAGTTTGTGTGTGTGAGACAGTGCACACAATATTCATGGTTGAAAATGACTGCTGGCCTGTGGACTTAGTACTGTAGGAGTCAATTTCTGTCATTATCATGTTGGTGTGTGACATTTACAATGAATGTGGCTTAGCAGAGGTCTGTGTGTGTGTGTGTGTGTGTGTGTGTAAGGGATGCAGTGATGTTAATGTGCATGATGTGGCTCTTTTGTTTATCTCTCTCTCAGTGTCTGTTAGGTGTCTAAAGTGTGGTTTTTTTCCAACTTCATTTTAATTTTTACACAGTGGTTATTCATCTCTTTAGTTTGATGTGCATGACAGTTAAATATATATATTTTTAAATAAATGGCGTTGCTAAATGTTGAAAGTGTTATGAGCTGGGTTAAAAAAAAATTAACTTTACATTGCTCTTTTAATTAAAAAGAAAACAACCTCCCATCCATCAGTTAACTATACAACCTGTCCACATTTTAGAATGTCAAGAGAAGTCAGGAATGTGCATCCATTGTATATCCATCCATCCATTTTCTAATCCTCACAAGAGACGCGGGCATGCGAGAGCCGATCCCAGCTGTCTCTGGGCAGTAGGCGGGGCACACTTAGACAAACAACCATTCGCGCTCACATTCATACCTACGGACAATTTAGAGTGTTCCATCAACCTGCCATGCATGTTTTTGGAATATGGGAGGAAACCAGAGTACCTGGAGAAAACCCACACAGGCACGTGGAGAACCTGCAAACTCCACACAGGAAAGCTGGAGCCAGAATCGAACCCTACACCTTTGCACTGTGAAGCGGATGTGCTAACCAGTCAACCGGCGTGCAGCCACAATTGTATATGTATTTTACAAATAACCGTGGTTGTGGTCCACTTGGCATTGAGAGAGAGAACAAAGGAGAGAGAAAGAGAGGCTTCCAGCTCAGTAGATCAATACCATGAAAGAAATTCACATTGCTTTTTTGGGAAAAGGAAAAAATAAACATCAAGGACTCTTAAGAAAAAAAATGACATGCAGGCAACATCATGCACTTCACTTATTTGCTTCTCTGCCCCAAGCAGAGGAAGGAGGGGAAAAAAACAGATGAAGATTTCCAAATGAAATTGTTCCAGTAAAATTGTTTTGCTCGGCCTGGTTTAAATCTTCCTTCCCGTCCGTGTAAAGATTTTATGCTGGCAATTAAGGATTCATATTTTCAGGGGATTTTTAATGCAATTTCAAAGGAAGAATTAATTTGCAGTCCGCTTTAGTATTTTTAATTTTTCACAATTTCACACACCTCCCTTGACAGTAATTGCCTCAGAGTTATGAGAATTCCTCCCATTTGGTATTCAAGCATGCAGCAGTTTCTTTTGCCATTTGCCTTTCCTGTTGTAATTCATGTACCGTATTGTCTGACAGTGGAAAAACAACATCAGATTGCACTTTCTTATCATTTCCTTTCGGAAAATCTACAAAGCGGCTTAGATTTGATGAGGTACAAAAATGGATGCTTCAATGAAACAAAATGACAATATTTTGTTCAATGGAAAAATCCCCAAAAAGAAAATAATTGCCACACACTCCAATTGAGGTGAGACCAAATGAACATTCTATATAACGATTCTCATGACCAAAATGATCACAATTCATTTTTATTATTATGATGTTAATTAAAGGAACGATAAACAAAAAAATAATATACACACTTGGCAACTATATACTTTCTGACATTATGGATTGTAAACAACAACAATCACCACCCAAAAAAATTGAGATCCTGCACAATGTAATTCAATGACCAAGACAACAGTGATATACAGTCCCCTCCAAAAGTATTAGAACGGCAAAGTCGATTCCTTTGTTTTTGTTGTTTACTGAAGAGATTTGGCCTTCTGATTAAAAGACGAATATCAGACAAAAGTTCAGAATTCCAGATTTTCTTCCAGTCACGATATTTGCTTCCAGGTGTGTTAAACATGTCAGTACAGACCACCTTTTGTTTGAACTCACCCGCTTTTCGAGTGAGTAAAAGTACTGGAATCGGACTCAGATAAGAACCATTCATGACTCAGCTTCAGAAAACAGGTGAGCTATGATTGGTTGTTACCTGAGCCCCTGAGCAACTATGATGTCATTTCCAGCTGACAGAAAGTGGCAAAATGGCTGCCCCCTAAAATGAACTAAGACGGATTTTGCAGCTTGACTCATATTGGTCAAACGAAATGTTAATCAGAATGCCATGTGTGTAGAGAAGGGGAGGCGCAAAGAACATATTACTGAAAATCCTTCTTGTTGGTTCGACTTCCCCTTTAATATATTATTTGTTCATGTTGACAGCAACTACTGGAGCTATTTAAGTTTATTTTATTTATTTTTTAAAAACTGTTTTAATGTATTTTTTAAATTTTGTTTAATGGTGCCATGATTCGTTTGGGACCAACAGGTGGCACTGCAGGGCTTCCCCTGCAGCTGCACACCTGTTGGTCGTTAGGTAATTAGTTGTATTAAAGGACTCCCGCCCGACCACTCAGTGTCGTGTCATTGTTGCTGTTTGCTACTGTCATGTTTGTGTTTGTTTGTCTTGTCATGTTTGTTTCTGTCATGGTTCTGTTCTAGTTTTTGCTTCAGTCATGGTTTTGGTTTGGTAATTTGGATTCCTTGTGATACTTTGGACTTTGTTTTGTTTAAGATTTAGTTTTCTCTGTGTTTCAATACAACTCGTCAAGTACACCCTGCTCCTCTCTCTTGCCTGCTTTTTGGGGTCCACCACCACCTCGCAACGTGACAAATGGCTTTTGTCAAAAGATCTCAAGAGCAGTGTACACACTTGTGTTGGTCATTGTGTGTTCTGCATACTGTATTTCTATTTTGTTATTAGGAGAATAAAAAGTTATTGAATGTTTGTTTGTTTGTTTTTTTACAATGCAATAAGCCAGTTAATTTGATGGGAAAGCATGTAGAGTCCATTGCTTGTCCAAGTAGGATATATGTTAAGGCTGGGAGAGCAGATGCTTAAAGGGGCAAATTTCCGTGAATTGAACTCAGATCAGTTTTGGCAGAGCATTTGTAAGACATACTCAGCAGGGTGCAGAGATATATATAGTTATTTTTGTGTACTTTGTGGGAGAGCCAGAGTAGAGGACCTGTCTAGTTATCACAGAGCAACGTAGTGCAGGCATTAATTGACAGGTGAGAAAAAAAGCGATGCAGCGAATGAGAACAATTAACATGCAGTGTGCCTGTGTGAGCTCTTCGCCAGCAGCATCACACATTGAACGAGAAGAAAACACAAATCTAGACATGCTGAAAAAAAATCTAGATTCACCACAACAGAATATTCTGCAGTAATTCCAAGTAGCTAAAACAAGTCTAGATTAAACGAATTCTGTCTGCAGCAAAGATAATTCTCTGTTTTTATTGTCATTGCAAGAGATCCTTTTAAAAGGTGTTTCTGTATATAGTTTATAGAAATATATAAGGACTATTTGGGTGAGGCCTAATGACGAGTCCCAGCTAGTCCCTGTGACTTTTTTTTAACCCAATAAGGAGAAGAACAAGTCATCCTTCGACTGGCCCTGATGTTTGAGGACAAAAGGACAACAGTTAATAGAAGTTGTTTTCTTGATCTTCCCAGAGGAATCCAATTACAGCACTGTTTGGAGATCAGTGAGATAAGTGTATCTCAGAAAAAAACAATCAGAGCCTATCTGATTCCCCTGCTTTGCCGGGATGCGTCTATGTAATGAAGTCGCTACTTTTTGCCTCATTCCTCTTCTTTGTTTTAATCTCCTTCTTTTCATTGCTTCTAATCTTTTCACCCCTCCTTTTCTTTCCAATATTTTATCTTCACTTTCTCTTCAACTTTTGTTCTTCCTCAAATGACGTCAATATTTTTCTCCAAGTGTTAACACTATACTCTCCCTATAACATACTGTACCTCCCCTCATTGCAAAATACTGTACAGTACATTCCTATTCGTAATCACGTCAAATTGCCACGAGACGTAGCTACGGTGAGCTTGAAGGCGGTGCACATACACAGTAGCTGAACAAAGCCAAGTGGGCGTTCCCAACAGTAATGAAAATATCACAAGAGACCCTTTGGGTTGCATTCACCTTTGGTGAGAGCTACATTTTCGCCTCGCTTGCCTGCTCGTTTGTAAAAATCCCCCCCCACACACAGATTCACCCACTCCATCCTTCGCTCCTGGGCATTGTGGCTCAGCAACTGCAACGCCCTAAAAGCTTGTACATCCATACACAGTGTAAATAATTCATCAGCAAAGGGTGCATGGGAAGGAGTCTTATCTTCGAGGTGGAGAACTTGAAGTCTGTTGGAAAGACATATGGTGGTTCAACAACTTTTTAAACCAAGACCTAAAAACTCATAAATGTCCTTTCGGTACTGACATGAGAATTAACATCCAGGATGTGAAAATGTCTCATCTGATACATTGTTAGGAGACAGGACATTGCTGGTTACAGTCAATGTTTGAAAATGTTGAAGTTCCTTGGAGAAATACCATTGACAGTACTGCAGCCTATCCAAAAGCATGTTCTCTGTGAATGCACAAGCGGTGTGGTAGTTTCTGAATTATGTTATCACTGCTGTCACTCCTGACTGCTGCTCCATAAATGGAGACAGATGAATGCATTATTGGCACCATTATGTTCAAATGTCAACATATCACTGTGGTACACAAAGACTAGCACAGCACGTCCTGTCAGTGCTTCTGCGGCTAATGCATTTTTTCAGTGGCCCACATTTTGCTGTACTGTATAAAAAATACTGTGTGTATATATATATATATATATATATATATATATATATATATATATATATATATATATATATATATATATACATACTGTACTCATCCTTACGGAATTGTATATCAAAAACAATATTCTTCATCACATAATGTAGGAATGCTAATGTTTATAATTCTGAAAAGAGTTAGGTCTCTACATCTACATATATTGTATAATTTTCCATTTTGAGAATATCGCTACTCCGGACTTTTATTTTTATCCATGATAACACCTAAAGATTTTTACTACTTGACTTACATTGTTTGCACCCCCCTTCTCCTCATGAGCTAGTACTGAAATTATTCAACATGATTGGCTAAGTGGCTTTAAAGCGTGATGATATTTTAACTCATGTATGATAAGAACAAAATGGAGTGAGTGTATTGAGGCAACTGCTTGAGAAAGAGCCCGCAGAAAAGTGAAGTCGATCTATATGGTACTTTCACAGACTTTTATTTCAATTTTGATAAATTCCAACTTTATAAAATGGTTTTCATTGCAGCCTGTCACAATCCTGTTTCAAGCCATTTGTCTTTATTCAACCTCAGTGACCTATGGAGATGGATGACTGTATTGCATCGCTTTTCCTCATCTGGTCAATGTTTTTTAATAATGATCAATGGTGCTCTACCAGTGACTGGTTATCATTAATATGATTCAACAAGCTTTTAATCACTTCACATTACAGTTGCACAACGGGAGAAAACAAACATCCGTCTTTCATTTTGAACATTTTACTTTGACTTGATGATAACTGTGAGGGCTGGTCAGACAATGTGGACATGTCGGATACGGCCCACGGTCATTCTAAAATAATAATAAAAAAAGATGATGGACTACTTTTGTATGAAATTTACAGTGAGAGACAAAGTACGTCAACTCAACTTGTATGGCATCAATGAACATTTGACTGGAATAGAAAAGGAATTAAATATTGAAGACACTTATCCCATGCCTTGAATTCCACCCTGGCAGCAGGGCCAAACATATTGTGGGATAACAGTGCTTTATTCCCTAGTAGGTACTCTCCATTACTATGTAATGACATTCATGAGCTGGGCCCAGCATACGGCTGTGAGGATGTTGTATGTGTTTCATGCTATGGAGCCAGCAGCTTCTCCTCAGGGCTATATGGTTGAGGCCTAATGACCGAGGCCCAGCTAATCCCCCCGAGCCTTGAGCTGCACTTTCCTTTGTAGGGAGACGCTCTGATGAGGCCTTTAAAGGAATGTCACACCGGTGTCTTGGGCTTGCCCTTACTTCATACACACAGAGCCACGAACCCGCACACACTCGCAGCCTGCCCTGCAGACCGAAAGAAAGAAATGCGCACAATTACGGAGGTGAACGTCTGCGCATATTTGCATGTTCACACGTTGCTCGATAAACACATATGCACGTGCACACACACGCTCACGCGCACAGTGGGGCCCTCACAGTCAGGGCCGCAGTAATAGGCACCCTGCCATCTGGAGAGACTGTCCAGGGGGCCGTAAACAATAGAAGCCACTCAATATGGCAATAGAGCACAAGTGGAAGTGTGTGCGTGCGTGTTGTTAATATAACAGCGGATGTCGTTGGATCTTCTGCAACTTAAACCAATATTTTCTCATTATCCTGAATTCACCCCCAGGTTATTTGGTATTTCTGCTCTTATGAGGACGATAGCGCACACACTCTGAATAATGGGGGGTGGGGGTGGGTGTCTGTGGTGAAAATATGAATGTTTTCCTAATAAGTAACAAAATATGGAGAGGCAGTATCACTTAGTTTTGTCCAAAAATGAGAATATTTCTAGCTTGCATTCATAATTGGCCCATGGTGTGATTTGTTTTTAAATGAAGAATCTAGTTGCAACGCTGTTCACCACAAATTGGATGTTTTAATATGAACGTTCAATACAAGGCACATGATGCAGTTTTGTGTCCATGATAGTGCTCGGCCAGTGGCAATATGTATCCTATTGAAAAGTGCCACATCATTACAGTTTTTTTAATCAAAGAGGCATCTATTGGAGGCTCCATTTTAATGCTCCGAATACTAATACGCATTGTCCATTGTCCCTGTTCCACATATGAAAAATAATTGTCATAACGAAATGTACCCTTCCCCCCGAGCCTTTTATGAAAATCAGATGTAGAGTGCGCCTAATTAGGCGTGATACACGTTAAAGGAAGGGGAAAGAGAGGAATGTGAATAAATTGAGAACAGGAGGAGGAGAGAAAGCAGTGACAGACTGGTGATTAATGTGAAGGCCGTGATGCACATCAACCAACGGAGACTAATGGAGGGATAGGAATCATTTCTTTATCTCTTCGACAAGAAAAAGATGACGAGATTGAGCAACGTTTCTACTTTAACCTTATCAGAGCCATATTTCACTGAAATACAAAAAAAAGAAAGAGGAAATCCAGTTAAACTCTGACGATACGGTATCTTGCTTTCTGACAGCCTGCTGCTCTCTCAGTAAGCAGCAGTGCACTTCTGGATTGGCTCTGGCATTAATTGATGGAGTGAAAGCAAGCCCCCTCCAGCCCCCACTCACTCCCTCATGGGTAGCCTCTTTCTTTCACTCCGATTCACCTAATTATTAGGGACAGAATGAGGCACAATGGAGAAATGGAACTGAACAACGAACATTTCCAAATTCATGTCCCTATTTACCCTCAGCAATTACATTTTAGCTTTCAGAACACATTAATTCTGCTTTTAACTGACCCACTGTGTGTGATCACACCCTCCCTAGTACAAGTACACATTGCAATGTGTGTGATAGTCTCGGGTGTCAACCTGCACTCTTTTGTGGTTATCCGAGGGGGCAACAGTTTAAGCAGTCAAGCCCAGACTTCCCTCTCCGGAGTCACTTTGTCCAGCTCTACCAACGGGATCCCGAGGTGTTCCAGCTGGGGGACATAGGGACATCATTTTTGTGCGGAGTGCAAATCTAGCGCCAAGTGAAGGGAGGCCTGAATTGGAGTTATGTGTTCCAATCCGCAAGCACCATTTAGGAGAGGAGGCGAACAACAGCCTTCTGGACCAACAGGAAACACTTGAGGGATGACTGGCTAACTCCTCAATGCAGCAGACAGTAATGCAGCGGAAATGGAACAAAGGCATGGATTATTGTGCTGTTGAGGATTGACAAGAGTTAGGTCAACAGTAGACTGCTCTCACCCACAGTGTCTCTCCCACGCCCATCCATCTATCCATTATCTGAGCTGCTTATCCGCATGAGGGTTGCGGGAATGCTCTTCTATCCCAGGAGTAGGCAAGATAGACCCTGAACTGGTTGCCAGCCAATCGCACAACCATTCGCACTCACAATCACACCTAGGGACAATTGAGAGAGTACGAAAAACCAATTTAGAGTGTTCCATTAACCTGCCATGCATGTTTTTAGAATGTGGGAGGAAACCGCAGTATCCAGCGAAAACCCACGCAGGCATGGGGAGAAAATGCAAACTCCACACAGGAAGGCCGGAGCACGGAACGGAACCTCATACCTCTGCACTGTGAGGCGGACGTGCTCACCAGTTGCCCACAATTCTCATATGAAGACTAATAAAATACAGAAAAACACCTGATTCCTAACATTATAGTCCTCACTAAAGTCACAAAACAAATAACTGCACATTATAGAACAAGCAAGGAAGGGAAACCGGTATTCACAGCTAGTACATGGTGAAATGCATTGCGGGAGTATTCAAATCCACACCACCGTCTGAGGAAGTGACAGAATCATTTTCAGCTAGTCGCATGTTCATCAACAGCAATGGAGGAAAGAGAGTGATTTGCGTTTTCAAATTGGAAGTACAGTCACTGTTTTCAGCTCACTTGATTGCACACGCTGTTGTCTACTGAGGTTTTGTTGCTTCAAAGACATACAGAAATAAATGCCTTTATAATCTCCAGACTGCATGTCGAATCCTCCACACTCTTATCCCATTGACCTTCAACAAAACTAAAATTTGTTTCGAACCACTCCTAGTTCAAGAACACATCGCACCCATTCAACACCACTGTTGGCTTGCAACACAATGTTCCTAGGCCTTGCACACACAATTATGTTATATCAAAAAGAAGAAAGTGTTACTTTGCAGGTGCAAGATGTATACAGTACAGTATTCATTATTTCTTTCCACCTATCTTTCAATTTGAGTGCCTGTAGCTAAAGTTTCCATTTTGAAGAATCTGTACCCAAGCAGTACTAAATATAAAAATGAATCAATGAATGAATACAATCATAGGGGAAAGGCAATAGTCTGCACTTGTTTTTATAGTTTTTTTTTCTTTAATCAGAGCGAACAAATAGTAAATATTGTTTCTTTATCAGTCCGCATAAGCTCAGTACCGGGGGTCACATTACCCTCCACATATCCCACATAGCCACAAAGCCTTTGCTGTCTCTGATCAGCAGAAGCCGTCAGCCATGCATGTTCATTACGAGCAAGACTCCTTCGACGTCAACTCCACGGAGTGATCAGTGTTCCCTTTCTAGGTCAATGGTTATGCGATGCGCCGTGCCACTGGGAACCACTCATATTCCAATTGCACCTTAGCAGGAGAAGGCAGCCACATGTCCAATTATACTCCCTCCAACAACCCCATCTCTCCGCTATCGGATCTGGAGCAGTCATTTTACATTCAGATGTCTTCTCTCACACTCTGTTCCCTGAGTCCCTGAAGATGGTGGGGACAGACAAGGAGAGATTGCTTCCTGATTGCCGGCAAGAGGAAAAAGAGGGAATCTTTTTGTTGTTGTTGTTTTTTTTTTTTTGGATAAATATTTAGTGCCGAAATGGTCTCGCTGGAATGAAGTTTTGTTTTGTTTTATATTTGATGTTGGTAAAACGTCAGAGGTACACAGATCTTCCATTTGAAATCGCGGCGCTGTCACAGTCAATGAGGTTTCACGGTGACTACACTCATGACTTTTTCAAAGCTGTTGTGACTTGAGAATGACACGAGAATGTTAACATGGCGCTGGCTCATGAGGGAAAGATCGGATTCGTGCACCGTGGAGCTGTTTAATTCAAAAGGCTTTCAGAGGTATAGCTTCTAACATCTGTAAACGAGCATGTGTACCGTATTGCGCACCAGACAACAGCCCATCGTATTCGGCGTCCTCCATTTTTGGCAAATAAATACAGTACATATATCAACATTCAAAGTACTGAACACATTATCGTCAATTTTGGGAATCGTATGCATTCGTAAAGCTCCTTGATGACACAAGATATTGATTTTAACAGTTGTCACTGTTGCCTCACAGAAAGAAGGTTATCGGTATTAATCAGTTTGGGTTCTGGCCTACGTTGAGTTTGTATGTTCTTGGCTAGACGTAGTATACGCCAGCTTCTTTTCACATTTCAAAACCTGTATTGTATGTCAGGTTTACAGTGGACTCACAATTGCTAGTATATGAAAGTGAGTTGTTGGCTCTAACTGTACGTATGGCAGCAGTGTGAATGTCTGCTGGTAAGGCCAGAGTGTTGATTTACTTTTACATTGCACATGCGATAGAACAAATTTAATTTCATCAAGCCAAGTCTCACGGCCACAATAAGATAAAAAAGCCATACTCTTTTCAGAGACAACGCGGCGGTTTCGTCTGAATATTAGTCATGCAAATTTGAAAAAGAAAACGAGTGGAGAAGGCGAATCCAATTAAAAAGCTGAAATGAATTAGGTATTATCTTATCATTGCAAGGTGACGGTTGGAGCTGTGGTGGCTCAGAGCAGGTTCATAAAGAGGGTGAAAAAAAACAAGCTGCCCATGGGGGGAAAAAGTATTATAACCACTTGGGATATGTGTATTAATAAAAATGGAATTGTATGAACGGGCTGGTGAAATAGCTCCGATTTAAAAGCCACATTTGATAAAATATGTACATTTTTACACAAAAGATCTCATTTACATTAGTCATGTGTTTGTTCTGAGAAGGAATGCTTTATTTTTGCATGCCCAGTTCAATCTTGTGTTGGGATCATTGCTGTTTCATCCATTTCCTGAATGTAGAATAGCTTATTAAAAGTCACCTCGACGAACAGATCTGTTCAATGCTTTCATGACTGATTGCCTTTTCCGCTCTCACCATAATCAGCAACTCTTTGCCACCTTCCAACACTGCATATAATGATTAGAATGGAGGGAACAATTTACCAGGTGTGAATTCCTGTGTGAAATCAATTATAAGGAACACACTGTAATAATTTTATAATTAATGATTTGTAAGCTACTCTGCATTCATTTGAAGCAGTGAGGTATTGGTAGAAAGACAATTTTACTGGTGCTGTATTACATTTAACAATACACTTTGGCTATTTCAAATAAAGTCAATCCATCCATTTTCAAATCCACTTGATCTCACGAGGGTCGCGAGTGTGCTGGAGCCGATTCCAGCTGTCTTCAGGCAGTAGGCGGGGGACACCCTGAACTGGTTGCTGGCCGGTCGCGGGGCACACATAGACAAATAACCATTTGCGCTCACAATCACACTTTGGAACAATTTAAAGTGTTCCATTATTCTGCCATGCATGTTTTTGGAATGTGGAAGGAAACCGGAGTACCCTGAGAAAACCTGCACAGGCGCATGGGAAATCATGCAAACTCCACACAGGAATGCCAGAGCCGGAATCGAACCCTGCACCACGGCACTGTGAGGTCGACGTGCTAACAAGTCGACCATCGTGCCGCCCTTTAATAAAGTCAGTCTAGTTCCCAATTTATTGTAGAAAGAGCTACACATGGATGTGAAACTGTCTCACCAATTAGGTGATTTTTTTTTCTTAATCAAATGATTCAGACTGACGTATATCGGCAAGTTTGACCTTGATGGCAGTTGTGCTCTATTGAGTGCCAGTTTAGCCTTATTGTTCGCTCCTTCCAATGAGAGATCTAAAATTTCATCCATCGTCTCTGATTTCACATGGATATTTGGAGCACTAACCGCAAGTTTGAAATCAGTCCGCAGAGAATCTAAATAAAAAAAAAAATCGGATTTGAACATTCATGAATGCAACCATTTGGAGAACAGACCATTTGTTTGTCAGGTACTGTTTACTGGCATTTCCCTGTTCCTCACAGCTTGGCCCCAAGAGTCTGTCACATGAAATACAGAAGGCCTGTGCTGCTTTTGTTCATTAAAGCTGTCAATCAAATAGGGGATTTTTTTTCTCCGTCAGGACTTATTTGTGTCACTCTGACTGATTAAAGCTTTGATGAAAAGATTCTACCACAAAACAATAGAGTTCTTCTTTTCATGTTAGTAAAATATGAGTTTATTGAGCATTACAGTTTTCCTCAATCACTTTGGTACATTTGGCAGAACAGGACTGGAATTTGCCAAACAAAAAAGTGCATCCCTCAAAACAATTTGTAAAGAGAGCAAAACATCATGTTTTTTCTGCAAATGTCACTTTCTTCGTCAAAATCCTTTGTATATACAGTACATTAAGTAAGATTTTTTTTGGTATTGTTGCCAGGGTGACACTACACCTGACTGTGGCCAGGGGGTCGCTGCGCATGCATGCCTGCGTCATTCTCTATCATCCCACCCTAAGTCAGAGTTTCATGACAGAAATGTCACACATATCCAGGGGGCGGCATAGCGGGGACTGATTAGCTGCACACCCGTCTCACAGTGCAGAAGTCTGGGTTTGAATCCCGGCTATGGTCTTCCTATGTGGAGTTTGTATATTTTCCCCATGCATGCGTGGGTTTTCTCCCGGTGTCCAGGTTTCCTCCCACATTACAAAAACATGCATGGCATCTTAATGGAACACTCTATGTTGTCTACATATTGTCCGTAGCTGTGATTGTGGCCACAAATGGTTGTTGTTTGTCTATGTGTGCCCTGCGATTGGCTGGCTACCAGTTCAGTGTGTACCCCGCTGAGTGTCCAAAGTTTGCAGGGATAGGTTCCAGCAGGCCCGCGAACCTTGTGAGAATAAGCGGTTCGGATAATGGATGGATGGACATATCCAGGACACCACCCCTGACCACCATGTAGCTCCACCCCTGAGTACATCTCTCAAAAGTAAATATTTGTGTCACTGAATAGGTCAATGCCATCAGAATGAGAAGTCTTTGTGCCATTGTGTAAGTCAAATTGCTTAGTCATGTTGGCAATATAACAGTGTGCTAAGATTCCTAAAGGATGTTCCGATGTATTGTAAACTGACACTTAAGTTTTGATTACAAATTCAATATTCTAAGTTGAAAGTTGCACCTTTGTTGATGTCTAAGAGTGAATGCAAGAGACTTGGCAAGATTAACATTTAACTTTTCACCAGCGTTGGGCCAAAAATGTCTGTCAAAATGTTTGATGAATTTTGATCACCTGCGATTATAACCCAAACAATTGATAACGTTGAAAATAGCTGAGAATGGGCATAATAATTTGCATGGATGTTCTAAAGCATAGGTGTCAAACTCAGTTCCTGGAGGGCCGCTGCCCTGCATGTTTTCCAAGTCTCCCTGTTGCAACACACCTGAATCAAATGAACAGGTTCAATGTCAGGCTTGCGCAGAGCTTGCTGATGATCTGATCATTTGAATCAGGTGTGTTGGAACAGGGAGACTTGGAAAACATGCAGGGCAGCGGCCCTCCAGGACCTGAGTTTGACACCTACAGTATGTTCTAAAGCATTTGCAACATGTCCCAAGAAATGTGAAGCTGCTTTTTTGATGTGCACATGTGACACAACGTTGTGGAAATTGGACAAGTCGTTCTGACAAATTAAAATCTGATCTGAGAAACTAATACTGTCTTAATATTTACAATTTCTTCCAGCAGAGTACTGAAATACTTATTGTGAAGTTTTCGGCTCAGCTGTTGCAATAACATGACATGATTTCCCATGTTAGGAACTGAGAATATAGACATTTTGGATCTGCAATTGCCTGGCGACCGGTTCAGGGTGTTACCCGCCTACTGTCCTAAGACGGCTGTTATAGGCACCCCTCCAACCCTTGTGAGGGAGGATAAGCAGGTTCGAAAATGGATGGATGGATGGATAGAAATGTTTGATAACCTACACCCACACCCACACATACACACAGTGTCATGATTCTGTTTGACCAACAGGTGGCACTGTAGGGCTCCCCTGCAGCTGCACACCTGTTGGTCATTATGTAATTAGGAGTATAAAAGGACTCCCGCCTGACTACTCATTGTCGGGTCATTGTTTATGTGTTTGCTACTGTCATGTTTGGTTTCAGTCATGTTTCTGTTATTGAGAGTTTTTAGCTTCTGCCATGTTTTTTGTTTGTTACTTTGGATTTGTTTTTGTTCTTAGGACTTTGTTTTGGATTTAGTTTTCTGTTTTTTATTAATACAATTTGTCAAGTACACCCTGCTCCTCCCTCTTGCCTGCTTTTTGGGGTCCACCACCCATGCAACATGACACACAGTTGGGATAGTCTTAATTCAAAATGAAACTGTACTACCCTCTTCAGAGTCAATTTAAAAGCATGATTAATATATATAGAGACACAACAAGAACATACACAACATCCTGTACAGGTACAGTATATAGCTAAAACAGTTAAACAATTCAAAAATAAAGGAAGCGACGCGTATAGATCGATAGATAGATAGATGAGGCTCTGGCTCACTTAAGTTTGGGTTCTTTTGTAGCGGCAGAAGATTGCATCAAACTGGTTTTCATTAAACACTGACAGACAAGAATGCTGACACTTGCAGTCCTGCCAGCGCCTGACAATGAGAAGGTCTCCTTCACCTGCTAAGAAATGCATTAAACAACTGTTCAGTCTCTAGAAGGACTGGGAATGCACTCATTGTAGCCTTAGGTAATGGCTGCATTGAAAGAATTCTTTGGGGTGGTTTATAAATCTATGTGCAGTGTAGAAGCAGAGATAAGCATTGAGAAATGGTAGCAAGTAAGAACTTAACAAGGAGCCTTTTCTCCAAAGAAACACCAACTCAGGCTTCTGTCAGTGATTGTTCAGCGAGTCCCTTGTCCACAAAGAATGAATGCCAATTATCCCACCCAACATTGTTTCTCAACGGTACATTGACTAACTCTCAGGAGTTGATTGTTTTCTGAAAAGCATGACAGAATACAGTAATCACTTGGATCTGATTTTACTCCCACGTAAAACAAAGCAACTAGCTATCATAAGACTGACTGAACATTTCATGTGAAACTGAAAATGAAATCGGGTCTGACTGCATGCCGGTCGGGTACTCGTAAAAACTGTGAGATTTTACATACCATTGGGGTATTTTTTTTTTTAGTCTGTTTCATTTAATTTCCCCCACAAAGTCTCAGGTGATACATTTGTATTCCTTTTTTGTGGGTAAATTATAACAATAGTATTCCAGCTCTGGGGTAGCATTTTTGAAGCCAATATTGATACTGGTAAAATGACACACGTGGGAAATGTAATGCACGGTAAAATTAAAAAATAAATAAATAAATGAATATATATATATATATATATATATACACACACACACCACAATCCAGTTTAAAGGAAGATGTAGCCTATTGCAGTTGACTTTAGTGAGCGAGAGACCCCACACAATCGTTCTTATTCACTTTAAAGTCTTCAGTTCAATTATATGGCGTACCTGGAATAAACCTATCCAAGCATGGGGGCAGAGCATGAAAACTCCTCACTGACAGAACAGTGAGACAGACGTGCTAACCAAATACTAACTGAATTTAAAACATCTACAATAAAATAATAAAATTACAGCAGGATTTTTTAAATTACTATACACATACTATATATGTATAATTAATATTCAAATCTCAAGAATAAAACTGAAAATATAAGAATGCTGTTCCACAGACCACTTAAAATACACATGCAACGGTATCACCCCAAGCCATTGACCTCTGTAATAAGGCTTGTTCTGCCACACAATGCCAGCCTGGTGTTAATGTGCATTTACACTTTCGGGTAAAGGAGGCTGCTGCAGTGATTGTGCTCCCTGACATGGAACATCCAGGGGGTGAAGGGGCAACAATAGCACCATCATGTAAGGATGTGACAGAGACTGGCAGGGAGATAGAAAGGAGAGAATTGGACTCCGCATTAATGCTCTGCACGTACATGATATCTCTGGGCTCGATCCTTTCCTCTCATCCTCTGTCCTTCAACAACAACAGTGCAATTATGTTTCGGATGATAATAAAAGTCCTTGTGCAAGGCTCTGGAGAAACAAGGCTTTCTTATGTGACCTCTTAGCTTTTATGATTTAAATTAAATGTACCATATTTATTCATTGACGTGAGTATTCCCGTATTTGAATCTAAAAGTCATTCTAACACATAGAGCCTGCATTCCCTCCATGACAGAAAATAATTTATGATGAATCTAGTTATTGTAGTCACCCGGAAAATTCCAGTTCAGTAAAAAAAACGTAATTCCATTTGAGTCTATTGTGCTGCACGGTTGGATTTATTCACAAATCAAGACAAATCATGTTATTTTGTTCTCAGTCTGTGGTCTATGGAAACAGCATGTCAGATATGAGCAGAAATAGAACGAGATCTGACTGATGTTTGCCTGATGAAAAGACATTTTGGGCGGTCGCCACGGGAGTGTTGGTGCGTTAGGGAGGAGGGGGAAAGGAACAATAGAAATGGCATAATGCTCCGAACAGCGGGATCCACGCTCCCAGTCCACCTGGGACTCTGTGCGGAGGATGCCCCTGACCACACACTCTCACACATGCACACAAACACATACATCACGTGGGATGACCCGCTTCCATCATGAATATGGATGTGTTGGAAAAATGCAAATGCATCCTGGCCTGCTACAGACAGACACGTCAGCAGCACAACAAAGAGAAGAGAAGGATACGAGAACAAAGGACCAGCCCATGTTGACGCTGCATGGATGCCTTCACTTCCACACCAAAATCGTGCATAGATAGAAGTGCACCACAATAAACAACAATGCTGTTGCCTTTTGATACAAAATCGTGCATTATAGTTTCATGCTGCACCGCAACAAACGCGTCGCCGTCAAAGCAGTAAACTTGCAGCTTACTAAATCACCTAATGCTTGATTTAATGAGACAGAGGCTGTAGAGACGGTGAACCCAGATGAGATGCAAAATGAATCGGTCCAATGTGATGCGTGAATATTTGTTTCCCTGAGCATGTCTGCCAGTCCGTCAGCAGTGAATAGACCCCATAAATATTAGATCAAGTCAGGAAGAAGGCTACTCGAAGGACACTGGTGAAAAAGCTACAAGCTACAACCACTGGAGCGTATTTGCTTCTAAAATGTTTCTTTTATTGGGGAATTTTAGAGCTATTTTTTTAACTCCAAAGACTAGAAATGCAGTTGTGGCGAGTACCATGCTATGTAATCAAGACTTTGCACAGCGCTTAAGTGGAATAAGCAATAACAAGGAATGGCTTTCTAGATAGTGACATTTAATGCAGGAGAAGCGCCAAGCCAGACGTGGTGTACAGGGGTCTGCTTGTAAATAATTAATCTTTGCTCTTCATGTCTTCTTGTCAGTACAGACGTGGGGCTTGTATCCTGGCAATGGGCCATGATTTCCACATGCTGCAGGGAGAGGGAGGCCCTCAGGGGGGAGACAATCTTCAACTTGCCTGCAGCAACTGTGCACACGCATACACACCCTTGCCGTAGTCTTGTACACAACGATGCGTGTGCCAGCCAAATTGTTCTAGCTGGATATTTGCATATACAGATGCTAAAATGCGCACGCATGTCAGCGCAAAGAATGGTGTATAATTCATATTTGTGTGTTTGCACACATGCAGGCAGCAAATTCCAGGCTTACCTTTGCACACAACCATATGGCAGAATTCATGCAAGCATAATAAAAGTAGATGCTTTGTTCGAAGATACAAACTGATTGAGGGCTAAGGTTGTGTGCACACGCACGTGGGGTTAAACATATGCTGAATTAAGCCTATGGTGGACTTAGCTCAATAACCAGCATTGTGTCAGTATCTATGTCCTTGTTGAGAAGCCTTTGTTAGCATCCATTATTCAATAAATATGTGTTTTGGAATTTAACCCTTTGCAGAGTGTGGGGCCAATGGGGGGAGCGGCATCCATTGGGACGATCCTGGGTGGGCGGGTGAGGTGGTGGCGTGATACCGCCAGCAACCCTTCACCTCACACACCCCACCAACGAAGAATGCCGTCTATCCTTGTTTGTTGATAAATGGGCACGTTGAAAGGGCATGATCGATGTCAAGAAAAGTTTGAAGTTCTGTTCCGGCTGCAACCCCCAGACCTTGTCTCCCGCACAGTCAACAAGAATTTGCTCAGTCATAATTGTCGGTGATCGTCTATCAGGATGGGATGACAACCATCCAACAATCTTACTAATTGTTTGAACTTTTGAGGGATTCATTTTGTCTATCTGTCCTGATAGCAACTCAAAATATACTGTTTAGGACTGTAAAATAAACTATACACAGCCTCATTAATGGATTTCATTCACTTGCAATTTCACAACTTCGTGCCAACTCCTGTGAACTGGTGAGGCAGGTCAATAAAGACATAAAGAACAAACGCAGCGGTCATCAGTCAGAAGGAGTCATCATGACAACGCAAGGCCTCACACAGCAGCCCAAACGGTGCAGACCATCAATGAGCTGGGCTGGGAACTCCTACCTCATCCCCCTTACAGCCCAGACCTTGCCCCTTCAGACTGTCACCTATTTGATTCCTTAAAAGCGTTCACGAGAGGCACAGAGTTTGAAAGTGACGATGAAGTCAAAAGTGTTGTGAGCAACTGGCTGGGACATGAGTCTATTAATTTTTACGCTGAGGGAATATGGAAGCTAGTGCACAGATGAGAAAAGTGTATGGCAGTGCTGGGAGACTATGTCTGTCTGTCGGTTTGTGACGATTACATTAACGGACAAAACCCACTTCCATCAGTGCTTATTGTAACATTTTGTTGAAATTTGCCGTCATTCGTCAACAAAATGGTCGTCCGTCAATGACGGACTGACAGATGTTCCGTCAGTACTAAGAAAGTGCCCATCTCTGGATTTTAGAATTGTCTCCAGTTCCTTCTCTTATCTTCTATTCAGCAGTGTAATTTTGGAGCTTCTGAATGATCTGAGGGCTGACTTGGAGCCGGTCACAAGAAGGAATCATGCCTTATTTGAAAATGCATTTTATTGCTCATTTGCCAATAATAAAACGGTGTTCTTTTTTCCTGTTACTGAAATACCCACACTTCTTTTCCGAGTGTTTGTCCGGTGAGTCTGGTGGCGGTTAAATCATGAGGAAGCATGTTTAAAGGCTTGGCCCAAGACCTTTTTTTCATCTTATATTACTGGAGAGTTAGATTGTTTATTTAATCGCTTTCCAATCGGGCAGACATAAAAAAAAGTGCTACAGCTGCTAAATATTAAAATAAATCTGCCCTTAACAGTTGCCATGGAAATTGTGACTACGGCAGCACGTGGACAGACAATCCCGGATCAGGAATACATGAGTTTCCCCTTGCTATGAAAAACTGTTGGTGAAATAAGATGCAACCGAAGTATATTTATGCTTTAGCAGCATATGCGAGTCCCCATCTTACATTTGCCGTAAAAAAATAAAAATTAAAAATTCCACACTGTAGCTGCTGCAGCCGTGGAATCCATGCTCACCATAAAATGCTGGTGATTATATGTCCCTTCATCATGAATAATCACCACCCTGATCATATGTACATGGATATTGTAATGAGCCTAATTGTGCACATTATCACAGACCTGCTAAAATCATGCATTATGCATTTCTCATACCTCCTTCCAACCATGTACAGTTTCTGGTATTTAATAGCAAAGCAACATTATCAAATCCTGTGGCGATTGAGTGATCTACTTGGACATTTAGCCTCCTCCTGAACTGGAGGACTGACAAAAGCTTTCATAGCTTCTTCACAATCATATTGAAAATAAACAAATGTAAGTAGAAGGAAACCTTGTTTGTGCAAATCTAACTAGGAGATCAATTTAGCTAATGGAATTAATGCTTTTAAAGTGTGTACAACTGTGTGTGTGTGTGTGTGTGTTTTGAGCTAGTGCAAGTTGGGGTGGAGCTAATGAAAGCCTTCTCTCTCTGATGGGTCATGCTGATTATTATTCTAATGGCCTCTCAGTCAGATGCAGCACTAATAGCTGGAGGAGGAAGAGAATGTTGGGGGAGTCAAGGAGGGAGTGCAAGAGGAGAAATGGAAGCAAACAAAATGATATTAGCATTTTTGTCTGAGAAAAATGCAAGTGTTTGCATAATAAGGCTGTTGTAAAGCTTGTTTTGAACTGGAATGTGAGTGATGGAGAGAAATTCCTAAGGGTGTGCTTGAGGGCTTTATATCTCTCTGCTCGGTTCAACTCTACTTAGATATATTCCACGTGTGGCAACATGCGAACTGTATTTGTCATGGAGCCTGCAGCGCATTTTAATATGCCATCACCTAATGGGATGGAAATGCATTTAATCAGCTAACAGTTACATTCCAATCTCTTGCATTTTATTCCAGGTAATATTTAAATCCAACTACATGATCTAAAATGAATGTAAGAATAATTAAATATATTTACAAATCATCTCAATGTGAAAACTTGATATCACTACACGAATTAAATAATGTAAACTCAAAGCAACAGGTTAATGTATTTTACGTTATATTGCTACACTATAAATAACCTTTAATAACTGGGTTAGCCTTTGGCTCAACTACAACTCCAAATGAGGACAGACGGTACAGATAATGGACAGATAGATGAATACTTTGACAACCTACTTGAGTGGTCGATAATACAGCAGCTATACAAAGTAAGTGCCACTCTGATGAAATGTAAAATAAAGGAGACATGATCAATCATTTAAAAAAAATTGACAACAAAATAACTTGACCAAATACCCCCTACAATATCATGAATTTAGTTGGGAGGTGGGTAATATACATAATACAATTATATTACAGCACTCATTTAGGTAGGGGAATTACAAGCACGCAACCTGATTTGGCATTCTTAGCCCATTTTCCACCGCAGGAAACTTTTGAAGAACTCTTCAATTTACTGTGGCCCATTATTTCCACCAAAAAGATTTACAGAGGCAATGAGATTCCCGGGGGTGGGAGGCTTTCTAGGCACCTCCTAACCACTCGAGTCTTTCTGGGCCCAGCTTGAAATTTTGAGGGGGCAGGATGCACTGACAAACGCCGATTGGTTGGTCGACCTTGGGTGGGGGTGGGGGGGGGGGTGGGGTTATTTGTCCTGGCATTAGCTACCGGTAGCTGCTAACTTCTAGTCTGCGGTATTGCCCAGCTGTCATCGCTACTCAAAATATTTTAAGAATGGAGGAAATGCAAATGCATAGATGGACAGATGAAGGGGTGTGGCCTCCTTTGAGCATTTTCGGGGACAAAGACATCCAGCGCAACTTTGAATTGGTGTTATTTTCCCATCTTGAGTTCCTAGCCCTATTTGCATTTCTTCCAATGCCAGCTCCTCAGTGCTGAACAGTCTGTGGTGGAATTCATGTGCCTGGTCAATGACAGCCTTGAAGTGAAGTTTCCGAGAGAAGCAGCCAAACATCCCAATCTGCTGTGTGAATGACAATGGGGCATACCACTTCGGTGAGAGGAAGAGGAGAACAGGCAGCTTGTTTCCTGAGAGTGTCAATTATCAGGCCTGCTATGGCTTGTATTGCTTCTTTTTTCTTCCATCATATGGTTTGCAATCCAATACTTTCCATGGGGTCATGCGCTTGGCACGGTTCCCCACAGGCTGTGTAGGAGCTTAATTTACATACACTTTTTTTCTTAAGTGGAGTTGATTCATCTGGAGAGGATATTAAAGCTTGCTCACAGAATTCAAAGAATACAACAAAATGAGTGCTGACAAAGGACCAGCTCTTGAACAATGGAGCAAGCTCTTACAGCCTTCAAACTGTTTCTCACTTTGAATTACTTTGACTGGATGCTAGCCAGCGTTGCCCCTTGTTACATTGCCTTCAAATCAGTCATAATTTCTGTGTTTCGGACTACCTTTGAATGATCACATCCTCTGCCAGGAATGACCAATACACAGCGCCTTCTGAGTCACATGCAGCTCATTCGTCAGTCAGTTAATTTTGACTCATTTTTTAAGCAAGGCAAGGCAGCTTTATAGATATAGCACATTTGATACATAAGGTAACTCAACGTGATTCACATAAATACAATAACACAGGAGTGTCAAACTCATTTTTGTTGCGGGCCGCATTATAATTACCGATTCCCTTGGAGGGCCGTTATGACTGAAACTATATAACGGAGTCACGAATAACGTTTTATTCAATTGTTTAAGTCACTGTAATGAAGGGTTTGGTAACAAGAACATGCTTACAATATGACACAGATTTAGTACAATTATGGTCCAGATTTTAGCAAGCATCATGGAAGTTGCCATCTTTGATTTGCTTTTGCGGGCCACTCAAAATGATGTGATGGGCCACATCTGGCCCCTGGGCCTTGAGTTTGACACATGTGCAATAATTTAAATTGTAAATTAAAAACATTTACAGACAAAAAAAGACATTTAAAACTAAAGCAAATAAATTAAAGAACTGGAGCTTACTAAAATAAAAATGTCATAATTTTAGTCTTTGCCAAATGCCACATAGAATCCCTGTGTTCATCGTACACAATCTTTATGCATAATCCTGCAGACCAATTGAATAAATAATTTAACCCATGGTCATAAAAGCTTTTGAGACTAAAGTATTGATAAATGCAGAATTATTGTTGACAGCTACCATAGGGGTTGACAGTAGAGGAAATAACAGGTATTGTGAATGTGTGGAAAGGGCATGGCGGATATAATTTTTAAAACAAAATAAAATCCCTGTTGCCTTGCTTTCCTTTATGCGTCACATTCTGAACCGAACCGAATAATGTTTTGGAATCTCGAAATGCGACAAGGTGCGATCACAAAAATATGTATTGACTGAAAAGCGCACTGACAAAATACGAACAGAAATCGCTGGTCACAAGGAGCCAGGAAAAACAATGCATCCACAAAAAGCGCTTGCAAAAGGCAAGGTACAAGGAAACACAGTGAATACATAAACAAACAAAATGTCAAAAGTCAATTGAAGCACATCCATCCATCCATCCATTTTCCAATCCGCTTATCCTCTCGAGGTTTGCGGGTGTGCTGGAGCCAATCCCAGCTGTCTTTGGGCAGTAGGCTGGGTACACCCTGAAATGGTTGGCCATTTTGCAGGACACACATAGATGAACAACCGTTCGCACTCACAATCACACCTTGGGACAATTTCGAGTGTTCCGTTAGCCTGCCATGCATGTTCTTGGAATGTGGGAGGAAACCGGAGTACCCGGAGAAAACCCACGCAAGCACGGGGGAACATGCAAACTCTACACAGAAAGGCCGGAGCCGGAATCGATTTCTGCACCTCTGCACTGTGAGGCGGATGTGCTAACCAGTCAATCATCGTGCATGGGTCGCACGGGAGGTTGGTTGCTTGAAAAGTAGATCTTCAGTCAAAAAGGTTGGACACCCCTGCCTGAGAGTTTACTATTTGTTGCGTATAAATTGTTTTTTTGTTAATTGTGAGGAGACCCCAGGAAGAATCGTCTCTGCGTTGGTTAAGACTAACCCTTAATTAAACAAATAAACATACCCAAGAACGCGAACATCAATGCTGAAGTGGTGGTTGGCAGGCCAGAAGTGTGTGTGTGCGCGTGTGTGTGTGTGTAAAACAGTTCTGTCATTGTGTGCCTTTGTACACACTCTCGCTTTCAGCCTGTGAGTGGCTGGCTTGAGCAAGACCAGCTGGCTGGCCATACCGGGCACTGTGGTATCCTTTGCCCCTGGGCCAGTGGGAGAGCCGGGCCAGTGGTGATAATGTCATAAATCCATGGACACAGAGCATGCAGAGGCATTCGGGAGGGTGACACATCACCTGCCAATAAGAACAAAAAAAACCAAAACAAAACGCAATGTAATTTTGATACCCGAAAATAGAGAACACAAAATGTCAAAAGTTCAATTACATGAACCATTATCCAAGAATTATACAAGAAACACTTATTATCCAAGAAAACTATCAAAATAAGAGTAACTATAACCATGAACAAGGAGTCTAGAGAATTTCTCTTGCGCAATCACCAAGCAAGGTCAAGCCTGGGCAGCTTGGCAATCCTGAAATACATGGCAAGGCTTGATTGGTAACGAGAAGCAGGTGCACCACTGAAGAGGCACGCCCTCCACTCCAGCTGGCGCTGAAAACGAAACCTAAGACGGGGCAGAACAAGGCGATTTTAAGCTGCAGCACATTCAAAATACAGAAGTGCATCACGTTGCGGGCATATTTGTAAGTTAATACCCTCACAATAATAATAACAAAGAAATATGATGAGTAGGGTACTATAGAATAGCACGGATGTATGCCACAGAACTATGTCAGAGACTATGTTTAAGTCTCGCTTATAATTAACATACTTTAGTCCTTGAATTATTGATTACCTTGATCAGTACCAAGGCTTGCTGTTTGATCAGAAAATGCAAACAGAGGCTTTGAAAAAGGTAAATGTCAGCTGCCCCGCTCGTAGAATGGTATTTCAGATAGTATCCTTGACATTACTGGTCTAAGCCTGGTATTTGGAGGAGTAAACAAACGTAACACGGTGTAATTAAAGGCTTAATTAACTCAAGTGCTGAAGGGAACACAAGGCCGGAGGCCAGTGACAGAAAGGTCTTACTGTCACGGTGACGGTAGCTATACAGTATGTACATCATTATTTTGGATGAAACCTCTAAAAATCTGTAGTGTATAAGGTTGTAAATGTTTTTTTTTTTCCAGAATAGGAGCTAAACATCAAACATAAGGACATCACTAACTTTCTCATTTTGATTTTTTTTTCCAACAGCAGACATTTTGACAAGTTGTCAAGTAGTGTTGTCTAACATGAATTGAGCCAAGGCATTCCCTTTAGAAACATTTCATGGCCTACCACAAAAAAAAAAGAAAAGAATAATGGTCTCATCTCAATTTACTCATGGGTTTATTTGAATTGAACATAAAGCTGATCTGCTGGCAGGACGCCATGACTCATTTTGTTAATATTATTGTAATAATTTGACCTTCTGCCATCCAAAGGAAGAGCGTTTAATTGTTCTTTTGATCATGATATGTTGCTGACATGGATGAACATGGATTTGTAATTAATGAATAAGTTAGTGGATAATTTCGCACAGCATCCTTGATGATCTCTCATGGCACCCTGGTTGGTTTAGTTGACTAAAAGGTTTGAGCATTTTCGTCTTCTTATCATTATAATTGGCCATGACTATTTTATGCTAGTTTTAGGTGATGAAGACCAATGACGTTTTAGTCGAGTTTTAGTCAAACATAACTGACGACAATTGATGCCATTTTAGCAGAAGTGGCAAATCCAGTTCCAGGAAATAAAAAACACTGCCACATTTTGGCTTTCACCACAGGTGCTTCTGCTCAACTAGCAGCTAAATGAGCTAATTCACCCGCTGGTTGAGTCGAAGCACCTGTGCCGAAAGCCAAAAGCTGTGGCAAGGTTTTAAATTTCTGAAATTGGATTTGCTACCTCTGCATTTTAGTGCGGTCTAGTTTGAGTCAGCCAAAACGGAAGTCATTTTAGTCTAGTTTTAGTCCAAGTACTTTGGTTTCTTTTCAGTAATGCAGTTCGATTTAAGTCACTATAATATAAATCCCAAAAGAGGAAAGCAACGTTTTTCTTTTGCTAAACTCAGTTGGTACCTTATATGCCCAATTCTGGTCCCGGAGGGCCGCCTCTTTTGGATGTGTCCCTCCTGCAAGACAGCTGATTGAAATGATCAACTCATCAGCAAGCTGTGAAGAAGCCTGAAAATGATTCTGATCATTAGAATCAAGTGTGTTGCAGAATAGACAGATCAGCAAACCTTGAGGATTGAGTTTGGACACGCCTGCTCTATAGTCTCAGGAATACATCCGTTTTGCAGAAAACGCTCTGATTTCAATTGTGTTCAACATCATATTTATTTTACCAACAAAATCTGTTCGAAGTACACACACATATTGAAATAACACCATCACAATGCCACACACACACACACACACACACACACACACACACACACACACACACACACACACACACACACACACACACACACACACAGGTTGGGATTAGTTTACTAAAATAGGAACTAACGTTCCATTAATGTCTTGATTTATAGCTCAGTTTTATTCTGGAATGCTTTGAGATGTGTGTTCAGATTTTTCTCTTTTCCCCTGTGATTTTGTGACAGAATTAGTTTTTCCACAACACATTCCATTTTCTTCTCCACATCTGTGTAACGAAAGTGTGTCTAAATGTCATTTCGTCTCCAAAGACAATCCTTTGGATAAATATGCTGACTGGTCGATGCCACCCATCTCTTTCTCTCTTTTAAATTGTGCTAAGCAAGTTCCCAGCGCATTCTTCCTCCTCTTCAAATACGACCGCTAGTTGGGATTGAGGAAAAGATGTCAGGACCCAGAAAACATAATCAACACAAAACATTTTGTGACATTGTGGCATTACATCAGTTTTGGTCGACGAAAATGAAGTATACTTTTTATTTTCTAAACCCCTTTTAGTCTCATTTTTATCCATCAACAATAATATGCCATTACTGATTTAATGATCTTTATCGTCATGTGACCAGCATTTTCACTGCGTCTCGTCTGACATGATAACGGCTAATTGACCAACACATTTTGCCCAAATTTCATTGACAGCAGCAGAACTACAAACAAACACAAACACATCGCGCACCTTCGCGCATAATACAGATGGGTTAATCAGGAAGACACTTTGCTTTGGTCAGCAAAGTGGGAGATATAGATGGGTAATGGCCCACAAGCTCTGAGTCATTCAGTCTCGATTCCAGATGTTGGGAGAACATTACCCTACACACGCACACGCACACGCACACACACAATCTCCTACCCACGTATACACACATCCACCTGAACTCACACACACTAAGCAGGTAACACACACTAAGCAGGCCTGTGTTCAAGACAGAACAACCCTGCCAGATGTCAGGGAAGGTTGATAGCCGAACCCGTTTGTTGTGAAACATTGAGTGTAGGAGTGTTTGAACGACTGTGAATGTAGTGCGCAAGTGTCTGTTTAAATGTGTGTCTCCAGGTTGTATGTCTTGCACGCAAGCAGTCTTGCAGCAGCTTGTGCGCAGTTGAGCCTCACAGCAGGAGTTGAAGCAGCCGGTGCTGCTTCGTCTGATGAGGTGCTAAACGTTTGTTGTTTTTGTGACCTGTCTAATTTGTTGCCATAAACATATGCATGTCTTCATCAGATGAGTTTTGAGTAGGACAACAAATGTTTAATAATTAATAAATAACAATCCTAAACATTTGCCAAGATCAATGAATCTGCACGACTGAGTGATTTGTGCAGATTTGAAAAGTCCCGTCTGTTATTATTTGCATTGAGAGGCTGACAAAGGGGTCTTCCTTGGTCATTTATAATGATCTCTCCGGGCCTAGTTTGCTCAAGTGTTCCACATGCAAAAATGGGTGCAAACTGGATTCCTAATACCAGTTGATGTGGCAGGGCGCACCCAGGATTGCAAAATTGCAGAACAGTTCATTTGTACACAAATAGATGAATTTAACGTTTGCGATGTGATTCATCAAACCTGGTGCAAATTGCAATGGCTGATTGTGTGGAACACCGCACCTGAAAAGCGGGTGCAAACCATCACCATCAGTGATACTAGCCTTGTACAAGCCAAATTAGAGGTGTCTGGGAGAACTTTTTTTTTTTTTTGCTTGAGCCAACATTCTTTAATCACATGAAACAACAATAACAACAAAAGTGACAGTCTGCATAGAAAATGTCACATTTGCTTTTAGCTTTAGCTAATTTTGGAGCTTCTAATGGCCAGTCACAAGAAGGAGTCATGCCATACCGCTTAGAAGAACCTCTTAACTCGTTGTTTCAGTGCACAGCAGTGAGGTCAATCTCATTTTTGTCATGGGCCACATCATAGTTATGGTTCCCGGCAGCAGGCCATTATGACTATAAACCCACATACAGCGAATGATCGCCTCATATTATCACATATACACCAAACATTGGTGCATAACTGGTCTTGAAATCAGAAGCCACTCAACAACAAGTGTTTGTTCAATTATTTTTCAAATTATTTTAAAAGTGGCATTGATAACAAAAAAACAAAAAAAAATCAATGCAAAATCTCAACAAAATAAATTTTGTATTGAGCATGAAATGTGAAGTCATTGCACACAAATTGCTTTCACCGGCCATGTACAATGATGTGACAGACTGGATTTGGCCCCCTGGTCTTGAGTTTGACACCTGTGGCATACCTCGACAATTTACGCTGGCTTCATTAGAGCGGTTTTGCAGGTGTGCTGTCCCAAGTTTTTAACACATTGTTAGGCAAAATGGCCATTTATATCAAATTGCCATGCACTCAAGACGAGTTAAATCAAGCAAAACATTGCTTTAATGTGATTGGCAGCTTCTCCCTAATTATTGAAGTGATCCTATGCTAAATTCTATTGTGTCCAAGATTCCTAAAAATCCCAATCAATGAACAAATTATTAGGTCTGAAGAGTGGTTAAGTTTGGTGCTTGTTCTACTTCTACATCTTCTTTACAACAACTGGACCTTCTTGTTCGGACAGTGACGAATGATGGTGTCAACAAGAGACATGAAGGATGACACTCGCATCCCCGGACATGCTGACCTAACAACACACAACAAGCAGGCATGCACACAAACACACAATAGCACGCGGAAGCTGTTGGCCACGGCTTCAGGCCATCTGCTCTCCAGTCAGGAGGTGAACCTGCGAAGGCTTGAACCCATGAGGAATTCGTCTCACTCATGTTCATCAGCAGGTGGCGGACTGTGCGATAGCTGTGAGGAGAGCCTTAGACCCACAGACCTGAATACTGACTTTGCCTGGCTTTGACTTTGACTTATTCTGACCTACTTACTTGACTTTCCGGAATAGGTGGTGTGTAGGGCTAAGCCAAGCAAGTTCCACCACCATGGTGAAGTACAATAATTCTAAATTTATGTTTGACTTGACAGTGCTGACCCTGGATAAAAGCCCAGTACGGTATGTTGGCTAAAAGCTGCCATTGTGCGCGTCATATTATAAAAACAAAATATGCCCCCATGTTCCAACTATTATTGAAGTGTGAACTCTTTTTAAAAAAATATTTATTTATTTATTTAAAAAAAAAATTGTGTGACAGCTAAACAGATGGTATCAGACTACCGGTAACAAGAGAGGTTAACTCATGTTTATATGCCAATAGTGAATTAAAAATGTTAAACTATTGGATTCTCGAATAGATTACTCCAAATATATTTGATATCCATGGGAAATTTTGTTTTGAATGTGGACTAAATTGGTTTTCAATCAACACCATTGAACAGATTGTGAGGAAAATGTCATAGCTGTTTACTTTTGTGTTGTCGTTGCCTGATGTCACGGACATTTCTGTCCTGGCGCGGAGTTCTTTACCTGCTATTTGGGATGGTGTTTATTAAATGTAAGCAACATGTAGCTGTAAAATGAATTTTAAACAAATTTCATTGAGCGCTAAATTGGAATTGAGCATTAAAACGAAAACCACAACACAAGACCCACACAAAATCCAAATGTTCTCATCAGTGCTTGAAGTCCTTTTCATGCTATGGACTTTAGTAAATTATTTATTTGTTTATTATTTAAAATGATTTATTTACAGTTATTGTGATCTATTGTGAACCCTCAGCTGGAGCCACTACACATTACCAGAAGAGAACAATAACCATTGATTTAGGCTCCACTAAACAGCAAGCTGCAAGAAAGCCAAACATGCGATAGTTTGGCATGTTGCTGCAATTTAGAACACAAGCAACCTAGATAAGAGCTTTGGAATAGCGTGCCTTTAAATGTGGTATAACTTGCCTGTTGTTGTTTTTGTCAATAATAAAATGAAAAGGAGTAAGGTTTTCTGTTTTTTTCACCACACTGTGTGCCGCTCACACACCAAACAATTTTGGTGCAGATGGCGCGGCAATCTACAAAGCTGCTACAAACAGGGAAAATATTGTACAGTAACAGTTGTACAGGATTAAGTTGATTTGTAGTCAACAATGATTCAAGGAGTGACAAACGTCTTCAGTGATGTCATTACGAGGTAACCACGACCGTCCAAATGTGTTTTTTTTTATGCCTAAACACTCTGGAAAATGCAGACACAGCAATTAGTGAAATGAAGACACACAGAGTCCTCTATACTCAATTGGTTTCCACCTTCATTTAATCCATCATTGACTCTCTATCGGGCATCCCCTCCGTCATAAATGATCTTCTTTGTCCTTGGTGTTCATGTCTCTTCCTTCGCTCTTCTCCCTCAGCCACTCACTCAGCCCTCCATCCGATGACCATACAGTAGCACTCACGCCCAGCCTCTGTGAGCTGTGTCGACGCACCTCATCTCCCCACCATGTCTCCTTCCCATTAACTTTGGAGCAGATGGCAGGGCCCTGCTCTCTCTGTGTGAGCTTGAATGACAGGGGTTGGTCATTCACCTCCATCAATGCCCAGTCACTTGATGCTTCACCCTATGGTATCTCCTTTTTCTCATCCTGTCCTTTAACTCTCCTCTTTTCTGGTCTCCTCCAAACCTCCTCTGCTCTCCTTTGATTTATCTTGGCCTTATTCTACTAGATTCTTTTCCCTTCGCCATATTTCTCTCTTTGTCGTGTTGTGTTATGTTACTTGGAACCTTGTGTAAAATGTGGACAAAAATGGAATACACTTGCAGATCAATACACTATAAAAACAAGATATTTAATGTTCGAACTGATAAACTTGTTTTATTGGAAAAAAAAACCCTGCCTTATAGATCCAATTCCAACATCACTCTTAAAAACAATTTTATGGCTTCTTTGAGGAACACATTTTCAACGTTGTGAATTACTCTCGTCAGACTGCTTACAAACCGGCCGTGGGGAAGCGCCTTTTGAAGTAGAGTAATTCCGACCCCTACATTTTAAATAATTACCATCCTGTACCTAACCTACGGTTTTTAAGTACAATTTTAGAAAATCAGTTTTTAAACCCTTAATTTGTTTTTTAAAATAGGAACCACATTTTAGAGAAATATGAACTTGAGTGTCCCAAGCATCATCAGTAGGCATGACACCAGCTTCCACAGTTATGCAAATGACACGCAGCATTCATTCATTCATTCATCTTCCGAACCACTTCATCCTCATTAGGGTCGCGGGGGGTGCTGGACCCTATCCCAGCTGTCTTCGGGCAGTAGGAGGGGACACCCCGAATTGGTTGCCAGCCAATTGCAGGGCACACAGAGACAAACAACCATGCACACCCGCACTCACACCTAGGGACAATTTAGAGTGTTCAATCAGCCTGCCATGCATGTTTTTGGAATGTGGGAGGAAACTGGAGTACCCGGAGAAAACCCACGCAGGCCCGGGGGAGAACATGCAAACTCCACACAGGGAGGCCGGATTCGTATATACCTCTGCACTGTGAAGTCGACGTGCTAACCACTGGACTACCGGGCCGCCTAATGAGAGACAATTAACTGTATTTTCGATATGAAATCAGGGATAAGAACTTCCTGCAGTCCAAACAGGACAAAACCACGGTTTTGGTATTAGTCATTGGTCCGAAAGGCAGGAGAGAAACACTTTTACCAAAACTACAAGACTTTAAAAATTCATAATGTGTAAAGAACTTTTTGACTTTGAATTTTATTCCACAGATCAGGAACGTTACCGAAATAGGTTTTTACCATCTTAAGAATATAGCCAGAATCCGCCCATTTCTCTCTCAACTTAACACGGAAGCACTGATGCATGCTTTAATCTCCTGTCATTGAGAGTCTTTTCACTGCCCTGCTCATTTCTTAGAAAGAGCATTTCAAACCTACAACTACTCCAGTACTCTGCAATTCGTGTGTTGGCAAAGAGGGCATGAGCACCTCCAGAGGGCATCAGGACCACCAGAGCCTGTTGGCATTATCAAAAAGGGGCTCAACACTTATCGCTTTAGCTTTTAACTGATGTATTTATTTGTTTCATATTTTATCTGGGCAGAACGGTGGTTGACTGGTAAACATGCTGGCCTCACAGTGCCGAGGTGCAGCGTTCGATTGCGGCTCCTTGCCTTACTGTGTGGAGTTTGCATGTTCTCCCCGTGCCTGCGTTAGTTTTCTCAGGGTACTCCGGTTTTCTCCCACATTTCAAAAACATGCGTGGCAGGTTAATCAAACACTCGAAATTGTCCCTAGGTGTGAGTGTGAGCGCGGATGTTTTTTGTCTATGTGTGCCCTGCTATTGGCTGGCAAACAGTTCAGGGTGTACCCCGCCTCCTGCCCGAAGACAGCTGGGATAGGCTCCAGCACGCCCCTGTGAGGATAAGCGGATCAGGAAGTGAATGAAGGGATTTCCTTTTTGGTTGCCTTACATCATACTTTAAATTTATTAACATTTTATTATTATCTATTTATTTTTGTGATGTTAACGCTGATGTTAAGCCAGTTGCCAGGCAATCAGTTCAAATAACTCTGTTCTTTGAGACATATCCATCCATCTCTTAGAGTCAAATTGATTTTCTTCTCTGAACATAAGAAGCAGCGTAATGCATACCTGTCAACTCATACGGTTTAGCGATAGTTCATACGGACTTTGTGGTGAATCTTACGTATATGGCCGTATCGTACAAATCACACGGATTCTGAAAATTTCCGGGGTTTTTTTCTTCCCCTAACAGGTAGTTCCGTTTGCTTTTGCCCAGAATGGTGCTAGTCTACTCGAATGCTTTCATCTCCGGCAACTTTCCAAAAAAGTAACGCAGGAATACAACTCTGAACACAGTAATGCCACTAAGTAGAATGATGATTAGACATTAACCAGACATTGTATTATGGAGATCTACAATAAATATCATTGAAAATTTCGTGGGGTTTTTTCTGCCGTTATTTTGACATATAAAATGCTTTGGTATGTTATAAGGATTTTTTTGGTACTTTATACAGGTTGGCGCTCCGAAAAGTTGACAGGTATGGTAATGGATCTGTTTTCAATGCACCGCAGAGAAGAATCTGGGGATGATGCTCCTCATTTTGCTTTCTTCCTTTTCTTCTGTCTCTCTCACAAATCTAAGACCCAAGCATATTGTCGCTAATCCGTCATTTGCTCATTTTGGTCCCTCTGAGTCCCTGTCTCTCTGGTCGGTGTCACTAATAATGGTAAAGTGCTCATTGTGCTCATCCATTCGTAACCTTCACAGTCCCAGGACACTGTTTTAGCACGGCACAGATGGACAATGTTGATGAGTCAGCTTAAAAATGTGAAGCGCTAAACATCTGGACATGGTTCCAAACTAGTTGATATGAATGCCCTTTTAAATAATGCACAGGGTGGCAATTATAGGAAAAAACATAAGCAGCGGATGAGTATTTTCCTGTATTGGCTTCAACTGTACAAATGATGCTGTTGTTTGAGTTGATTTCTCTTAATGCTACTTACAAGGAACACACAGAATTAGCATTGGAGAGATTCTTGAAAGATTTTGATATATTATTGCGATTGTTTGTGTTTTCCCAGTCAACAAAATCAGCATACTCTGTTGCCAGATGTTGAATGCAACTGTTCTCAGCAAAAAAACAGAGACCTAATAAACCTTTCACTGATGTTATTCTGTTTTTGCTGACTGCGTTCTTGGGCAGCCTTTGCGAACATATTCAACAAGAGCTTTACGAGGAAGCCATATATCAGCGTTGCACTTTCTAGTTTTTCTGTTGTCTCCATAGACATAAAACTGGAATGATCACATCTTGCAACGAGACAGACATTTCTGCTAGGAACTGTTTAGTTCTTATTGCTAGTGAAACTCTGGCATTACTAGTCTTGTTGGTAGGGACTCTTATAGATAGATCTAGATCCTTTTTCTTCATGTTTAAAGGAACAAGTGAAGGGGAATTTTACATATGGCTCAATGTAGCTTGCGGCCAGTCACTCCATGACTTAGCTTTGCACCCTCTTGGAAATGTGTGGCCAAATTATTTCTTGCAGGATGTAGATTTGACTTTTCTGAACATGAGTGCGCAGAACAATTTGGGTTGGGTTCTGAAAAAGCACCAAAGGATTTTCTGAGTGAACTTTAAGATTTGCGGTATGCGACCATGGGATTGTTTGTTAGAATCCCAGCACTGGCCTTCCTTTGTGGAGTTTGTCGTTTGATGTTCTACTTGTGCTTACTTAGTTTTTTCTTCACCGTGTCCAACTTCCTCTCACACTCCAAAAACATGTACGTTAGCTTCAATGAAGACTCTAAATTGCCCATATGTGTGAATGTGCTTGCCAATGGTTGTTTGTCTAGATCAGAGGTTCTTAACCTTGATAGAGGTATCAAACCCAACCAGTTCATTCGTGAAAAATAAAAATGATTTTTTTTACAAATTCAAGACATAAAAAACACATGTATTAAAAACTGAAAAAAGTCAACACAATTCGTATAAGTATAAAGTATACGTTTTTTAAATTGTGCACAAAATGAACAGTCCAGTGATGGCCAAGCGGGCGTGTCACAACTAATTGATGTGTGTGTGTGTGTGTGTGTGTGTCTCCATGGCAGAGGCTCTGTCGAAACCCTGATTCACCGAACCCCTAGGGTTCAATCGAACGCAGGTTAAGAATCACTGGTCTAGCTAATTAGTCCATTGTGTACGGCGCTGCACTGCATACTCAGTACTGTATATGTAAGTGATCAATGTGTGAGACCCTGTTGCCGCCTGTTTGAGGTCTCATGTCTCAAGTGCCCTTTTTTAAAACTAATATTCAATATATTTGCATGTAATTGGATAGACCTCCAGACAGATTATTCACAGCATATAGATAGCAGTAGAATTGCTATCTGGGCCAACTGCATTGATGGGCCAATCACCCAAGACTGCTGAATTGAAGAACAAAGACAAAATAAGCGTTGGCGTACAGGATTAAAGTCACATAAAAATACCCATTACTCCCTGTATTTTTGTTGTAAATGGTGTGGAAAAATAAAGTGGATCTCCAGACTTGGCTGTTTCAGGGCAGGGTACTGTGCACTCACTGTGTGCAGTGATCAAGAGAAGCGCAATCCTCTAAAATGCTTTTAGTATGACATGGAGTCAAAAAAATAGGGTCAGATTATACTCTCTAGTATGATCCATGAGATAGTATTTGCTCCATATGACATCATCTATACGTGCACATTTTATTTGTATTTATATTCAGATTGTGTATACATGTCGTCAATGTGACTCAAACGCATTTTTGTCTTACCGAATGTATCTTTTGCTAATTATCCCTGGGGGACTGTAGTATACACCGCTGAAAAAAATGAAAAAAACGATCAGTCTCAATCCACTCCTGAATCTGTAGGGACATTGCGCACGCACGCGCGCACACACACACACACACACACACACACACACACACACACACACACACACACACACACACACACACACACACACACACACACACACACACACACACTCACTCCATTTTAACTTTTTTTTTCCTCCCTCTCTCACTGCCTCGTTTTCTTCCGATGACAAGAACAATCCAGATGAATAACAGCAGGGGTCAGAGAAGTGCACGCACCAAAATAAGAGAAGCGTAATAAAGAGAAAGCCTTCGTTCAAATTATATGCAGCAGTTGCACATTTACACTCCCACCCACACAGTGTGGCCTGCACACGTGGGCCCACGTGGGACAGGCACACAAAGGAATCCAATCAATCAGCAAAGTTGCCTTATCTCTTGCATATGAAAATGGAACTTCAGAAATTAGCTCATTTATTTTGCACAATTAGGGTTATTGAAGTGTGACAGTGAAAATTTAGTGCTCGCTGAGGCATGTGCTTGGCAACAATAGCAGGGAGCCAATTGAGCGTGAATAGCATTTAAAGCTGTAGTATTTACTTATCAATATACCCACCGCTCTGCGGTGATCTCATTAAAAGCTCTTCCAATGTTTTTCCTTTTTAGGTTTGGGGGGGGGGGGGGGGTGAGTCCAAAGCAGCCATCCATGTCGCATATGATATTAGAACCAGTGCGACAACTGACAAATGGAAGACACATTCGAGCTGGGGGCTGATGTTTTGAGCACTGCTGCGGACAAAATGTAAAAATGACAATTAGTTGTTGAAGGCTACCGTTGACGTGACCTTGAGAGAGAGAGAGAGAGAGAGAGAGAGACAATCCACAACGGGGCAACAGTCATATTGTATGCATGAGACTTGATTTTTAGTTTTACTGCTTTTATGCTTTCTACTGTCTTTGTTATTAGTTTGTTGTTGTTGTATATAAGATCTTTACTCCACGTAGAGCACTTTGTATAGAGCGGTGGTTGTTTTAAAGTGCTCTACAAATACAGTTGAGTTGAGTTGAGCATGAGTACATCTGTCTGTGAAAACTGCTTACCTGTAAGACAATGTGTCCCAGAACACAACTTCATCAATATGCAGTACATTCATGCACTTCGTTTTCCGAAGAGCTACATTATTTTTAAATAAACTCTCTCTTCCACGCCTCACCAAAGTATGCATAATTCATCACAATCTACATAGCGTTTGATTTGAATCAGGCCATTTAGGAGGAAAAGAGGGCCGGGTGATGGAGTTCATTCATTCTCAAGTCTGAGAGCCAGAGATCTTAAGGAGACAAATAACGAGCAGTGACAGAGGACATCTATGAAGGAATAAATATTTAAGAAGCTATTTTAATAAGTTATACTCAACATAAAAGCAGCGTTTGTTATGGCCTCCCAGTCGTCATTACATATTCAGGTACTGCCGTGTTTTGGTTTTTTTTGTCTGTGCCATCAGACTTCGCTTTAATATTAACACATCTGCAGATGGATATTTCATTGCATGGTTAAGTGTGTGAATCCCCTGCCACGAAGTTATTGTCACTTCTAAGATGATTAATGACTTTTGGCTTGAAATAAATTTGCATTCCTTACGTTAAAAACATGAGATCACAACAGCATCTTCCCTTTGTCTGCTTTTTCATTCAGCCCTTGTTTGGGCGACATCTCAGGATGGAGTCTTGCTTGAAGCTGCTGGAAAAAGTGGGCCACAAAATCAACCTTTCAGCAATATTTACATATGCAAATGTAGGAGGCTTTCTGCAGCACAAGTACCTCCTATTGAAACAGGGTGAGTAATTGTGTGTTTTTGTGAAACAATTGACATTATCGTACACAGTCAGGGTAAAGTTATTATAAGCCCTAAATTATTCATACCCTGGCCACTATTTGACAAGTGAATGTTGAATAGGTATTTTCTGTATGGATGTATCCCCGCTTCAGCCTCCCTGTGTGGAGTTTGCATATTCTCCACGGACCTGCGTGGGTTTTCTCCGGGTACTCCGGTTTCCTCCCACATTCCAAAAACATGCATGGCTGGCTGATCGATCACTCAAAATTGTCCCTGGGTGTGAGTGTGAGTGTGAATGGTTGTTCGTGTGTGTGTGCCCTGCGATTGGCTGGCAACTGGTTCAGGGTGTCCCCCGCCTACTGCCTGAAGACGGCTGGGATAGGCTCCAGCATCCCCGCGACCCTTGTGAGGATAAAGCGGATTGGAAAATGAATGAATGAATGAATGTATGGATGTGCCTCAAGAAAGTTCTAAGGGACTGGAGTGACAGCAGACTTGGGTTTGGAAGGATCAGTCCCAGATACACTGTAAAATTGTAAAAAATAGTGAGTGATGCTAGTTTGATTGCTGGCTACTGTTGAAGTGCAAGGCATTGGCGCAGCACGCTTTATGCACGCACCTCCTTTTCTCTGAATCGCTCCGTGAATATGTGTGTGGGTATGGTGTGCCACACAAGTACCATACATGTGAAAGCGTGAGTTTAACTTCCTCTTGAAACTAAAACCAATACAACAATCAGTTAAAAACTTGAAATAGAAGTTGTGTGATATAGTTTAATTTCAAAAAGTACTGTTTTCACTTTGTTACATTTTAAAATGCGTTCATTTACTTTTATTGAAAAATGCTGTACAGTGTGTGTATGTGTGTGTGTGTGTAGTTTAGGGTGTACCGCGCTGGGATAGCTGGGATAGGGTCCATATATAAGTGCCGCATATACATATCCGATGTGTCACCAGAGCGTACTGCTGGAGGTACAGTAAAAGTAAGTTAGTAAATATCTTGGCTGGAAGAAACTTATACAACACAATACAATACATCTTAATTTGTTGTGTAATTTCACACTTGTTGGGTGGGCGGACCCTCCTGAGCAATTAAAAAGTAATTTTTCCATAATAGGTCCCATATAATATTACCACTGTTTTGCAAACCAATGGTCCAAACAGATCCTGTTGCACACAGATCAGCAGCCTTACTCCACTCTCAATTTCAACAAGGAGTCCCTTGTGACACTGCTGTTCCACTGAAACACACACACACACACGCGCACACACGTACATAAGCCCGTGCGTGCACTGAGGCTCGCAGCCAAAGCAGGCTTGGCATGGGGCCTAATGATGCTCAGGCATGCGTCTGCTCTCAACAACAGCAGGGTAACACCTGCCAAATTTTACTAAGGTGCAAATGTCTCTATTAGCAAGTGGCTGGTCCCCCATGTCAGTCTCATAGATCATTGGAAGCACTTTGATTGCTGTTTAGAACCTGGTAATCTTTGGGTCCACTGGGCATGTTGACCATGTCGCTCTCTATTTCCTGTCATGTGAAAGAAGCAGCAGGAAATGGCTGCTGTAAAAGAGAAAATATACCAAATTGAAGCTCATTAAGGTTTAAAAAAAAAACTTTTAAAAAAAAATCTGCAATCATAAATACCGTATTTCTCCCAATATGCCCTGAATTTATTAAGGAACATTTTTCTTGACTTTGGCTCATCATGTGTCCTGTTATACTCTTGTCATCAACCCTCCTCATCCCTTCAGTTTGGCCTGAAAAGACAACACACAGCATGTGTTTTCTGTGGGATCTTTTGAGGGAAATTGCTTTATAATTTCAATACATATAAACAGTTCTTGTGAGAGCGCTGATGGTTGTTCGTCTCTCTGTGCCCTGCAATTGGCTGGCAACTGGTTTAAGGTGTCCCCTGCCTATTCCCCGAAGATGGCTGGGATAGGCTCCAGCACCACCCCCCCCCCCCCCCCCCACGACCCTTGTGAGGATAAGCGGATCAGAAAATGGATGGATGGATGGATAAACATTTCTGTAGTTTCTAGAACAGCAGTATTTGTTTGATTAACTGTATTTCAGCCAATTTTAATAGCTTTTGCATTTGCTTTTTCCTATTTAGAGAGGGTGTGAAACTTTATACAGTATAGATCATTGGTTCTCAACTGTTAACAAATGGGGACCCACATTTTCCTACATTTCACAACACACTTTATAACAGACGTGATGAAAATTAGTACTGCTTAAAATTGACATGTACCATATTTTACATCCCTTACGCTACCTGGTGCTTTTAGAGCGCCTAATTAAGAAAGCGATGCTGAGCATGACAACAGCAAATGTAAAATGTATTCTTCACATTGAGATCTGTAACAACGAAACATTAAATCGCTGTGACCTGAGCAACCCCTGCAAATTATTATTATAGTCGACTGAATATACATTGAAACCTATTTAAAAGATAAATCACATTTAATTACCTAGTCTTACACCAGCCAATGCTGTGAGTAGCTGGCCAGTAGTGACGTGCAGAGCATTCCGGCTGGACTTACACTTTGAGGAAAAGAATGTTTTTTTTTGTCTTTTCTTTTTTAGAAAAAATGGTAAGCAATAAATAAACTAATCAGAATATAGTGCTTGGGACTGAATGCGTGTTTAATGGTCCGTCAATAAAAAAAGGTGCTGTGCTTCTGGTGTTCTACATCACAGCTTCATTGCCTGGTTTCATGTTGACATATTTTGACAAACTGGCATAGAAACAAATAAAAACGAATGATTAAATATAGAACTCACCTTTGCACCATTGCAATGCAGGTAGTTGTTGTCTTTATGGAGCCCTGTGCTTATTTCTCTTCAACAAGATGGTCCCGTGTCGAGGTTATCTATTTTTGTTTCAAAAGACTCCAAAGGTTTGTCTTTTGATGCCAGCTGGCACCATGTTTGAAGAGGGGGGCGCTCCTTACAGTTGTAGGTGAACATTTTAAAACAAACGGAGAAAAACCCCACAATAAATATCACAACTAAAATGCTGTAAGAGCCAACTGAAAATATGTTTTTAATCAGTCTCGATGTGTGGACACTGTGGTTGGGGACCCCTGCTTGTAACTTGTTAATTTATCAAGCACCAGTAAGGCATGGGGTTGATTGGTATAGCTTGAAATCGGTGCATTAGTGTATGACAACCTTGGCAGGATTCAAAAAAGAAAAGAAGCAAAGAAAACAAAAATGAAAAAAAAACGTGACGGTGAAAGTTTCGATCCATTTGATGTAATAATGATCATTTGCAATATTATTCGAACGTGTGGCGTACATTGTAACTGCATCTGCATCAAACTTCAAGTGCCGTCTGATGGTTCACTTGAATACTTGAATCACTAATCCACCTATAATGGTTGGACAGGCTGATGGATGGAGTTTGTTGTTTTTCTGTTGATCAACTATAAATTGCAATGCGTAAGTTCCTGCTCTTTTAACAGTCACTTTGCTATGTCAACCATTTCAGTGAGATGTTTTATTTTCAGCGCCAAGCTATAGTACCCGGTAATCGACAAGTCAATAAAGGTAGGCGTGAAGAGATTTGCTGTTTACCTAAATGACTTCAGGGCAAGACCTGGTGTGAAAAGACAGTGTAAGGCTGTCAGACCTCACCTTTGACAAACAGGATGCTTTTCATATGATTCAACAGCAAAAGTGATCACATAACCTGAAGTGGACCTAACGTTTCTTTTTCACGATTTTGAAACATTACATCGATGTTTGCACAACTTTACCAAAACTGTTTGGGGGGGGGGCACATAGTGACAACACCTTGATGACACGCAGGGTGTTATACTTTCATTCCAGGGTTACTTATTAGGCATTTTGCTTCCTTCCTAGATTCTTCCACCCCTTGTGAACAAACATCACTGATCTGAGGTATTAGTTGCGGTTAAACATGTACATTCCACCACATGTCTTGCTTTGACAAAATGAGCAATGGAAGCACATGCACATGCAAAGGCTTGTCATGTGCACACAAAGTCCACTGTGGCACTCTTCAATGAAGTGGGGAACGATTTACCCGTGTTGGATTGTAGAACTACGTGGCTGAGCTTTCCAGAAACATAAACTTCACAGCTGTCAAGTTGTTTCTGTAAGCTGAAATGGAGCGCATACGATATAATATAATAAAAAATATGAAAATGTATGCCTGTCTGAAAGAGCTACGACTTACATATTGTAACCAAGAGACTTGCTGGGACGATCAGAAAACCACTTACGGGTTCATTAATATGCCGGCACAGAGGAAATATTTCCTGATTCAAAATTCAAAATACTCCCACGAATAATCCTGGCCGCAATAAATCATTCAGCATGGCCAGCCACCCTCGCTAATACCGCCAAATTAGCACAGCAGAGCAAAGTTTTATATGACCATCAATAATTAAGACACACTAACCTTTTGACTACATTCTTGTGAGCTGTACTGTAACTGGAGGAGAGATAGATAGATAGATAGATAGATAGATAGATAGATAGATAGATAGATAGATAGATAGATAGATAGATTGCGCTGTCACTAATTGCAGAGTCAAACTAAGTGGGGGCTGGATGGAATTTGACAGGTGCGTTATGAGGTGATTATTTATGGAGACTTTTTAATTAAAAGAAAAACTGCTTATTAGGAACCCTCAGGTCCCTCATTAATAGCTTTCACGTGAAGAGTCAGTGAGTTGTTGAAGGTTAGTAGAGAGCACTAATGAGATGTGCTGTGTGGTAGAGTAAATGTCATCAATTCCATCTAGATACATCTATATGAGATCTAAGAGCGAAAGTCACACAGCATTTTTAACCAAACAGTGGATGTAAATACTGTAAATTGAATGATGTTCTTGATACTATATGTTGACACAAAAAACAAACACTAATAATTTGGCTGCTCATTTTTACAACAGATAATCCTTTCTATACATCCATAGTAGTCAAACCTCTTTATTTCATTCCATGGTACAAAAGGGGTCCTATTAAGAACACTCTAGCTGTGCGCATGGGTCGTGTTTTTTCCTTTTGGTGTTTTCATAGACGCACATAGTTAGAAACGTGCATTTTTACCATTCTGAGCGTGAACACAACCAACTAGCCTTCCCGCCCATTGGAAGCGCCTCCTCTCTTTCCCTTTAAGTTCAGCACAGGAGAGGTGCACGGTCTACATGGCTATAAATATATGCAGGAGATTGATACATGCAAAGTACATTAATTAGGGAACAGTAAGATCTCCTCTTGCAGATACAGTGTTACCTCTACTTTTGAAATTAATTGCTTCTGGAAGAAATTTCTTAACTAGAAAAATTTGTAAGTAGAGACATGTTTTCCATGTAAATGCCCTAATTCGTTCCAAGCCCCCCCCCCCCCCCAAAAAAACCCAATTCTGGCATAAATGTTTCCTAAAGCATAAAAATGCATCAAATTATGTAACAAATACAAGTTACAATTAGATTATTGCACAATAAATGAGAATTGTGCATAATCTACAAAACAAAGAATAAAGAATAAAAATGATGGTCATTTAACTTTTAACTGCGTCCTCGTTTTTTTGCCCTCTTTAGTCCATGTTCTCTCTCAGAAGTGGTTTTTGCCTGCCATTTTGTAAAGAACGGATCCAAGGACGTTTGCTTTTGTCGGCTTTTAACGAGCCTTTGAAAATGTCCAAGGCAAACGTCAGCATAGTGAGCGATTGCCCGGAGAACACTTTTTCTGGGTGATTCACATAACACCTCATGGCCTGAGGAGAGAACGACAAGGACGCTGCATACATGCAGATCTATCTGTCTATCTATCGACATGCATAAACACATGCGGTAGAAGTCCCTCTGAGCCAATGGGATGCCAGGATGATGATCGCCAATAGCAGAGCAGCTACAAGAATGTTGCATTCAGGAAACTCGGAGCTGAGACTAGCAAGCCATACTGTATTTTTATCTTTTGTATCTTGAAATTTATTTTGTAACAAGAGGCAATATTTTCCTGTTGAGACGTTTCGTAACTTGAACATTTCGTATGGAGAGACGTTTGTAAGTCGAGGTACCACTGTGTGTAAAATTGGCCAAGGCGATCACAGACCGCAGCTTTGAAGTGAGCAGTTGGAGACCGCTTTCCAACCTGATCATTTGTATCATTGTGCGCTAGCCCACCACTTCTCCCACATAGTTGTACCACGGCCCAGGGGGTGATTAAACATAACAAAGATGATGAAAATAATAATAATGCATTCAATTATTTGATTTCTTCAATGACTGAGAGTTCGATTAATCCTGTTATCCTATTTATGAATGAAATACATCGACATCCACCATACATATCTGCGGAGCTCAGAATCGGTCTGCCTGCACCTTGGTCGAATTCACCAAAATCACATTCCACCACCATTGCCACAAATTAGACCTGCTTTTAGATCGTTTAATGTTCACTCTACATTCAGCCACCATATTGTCAAGTGCACCATGGCTCTTTAAAGAATCTGCCCTGGGTCTGCTGGAATGCCCAGCTTGACACTGCACAGTCTACAAATTTGCATAATACGCTAAACGAGGCTCACACCGACACAAAAATCAAGCGGTGCCAGTTTTTATCCCGAGTGCACGTGCAGCGGCTATGAAAATAGAGCCCTAAAACTCTGAACTATTTGCAAGTCCTACTGTAACACAGTGTAGAGAGACTGTTATGTTTTTGTTTAGATTACATTTGGTTTTGTTTCCTCATGAGGCCTTTTTGTCTCGACCTGTTCTCGTCATCCGTGTCCCTTGTGTTGAACCAATCAGCCCCCTCAACCCTTTGTGTCTTGTCCAGGTGTTTCTCATGATCTCGTCACTTTGCTTGTATTTAGTTCCCTGGGTTCTGGCAGTCTATGTTGGGTCCCTGTGAGTGTCTGTGTGCTCTTGTCATGGTTTGTTTCTGTCATAGGTTTTTGTTACTTCGGTTCCTTGTGGTTTTCAGGACTTTGTTCGAGTACTTCAGTTAGTTTTTGCCATTGTCCTCCTGTTTTTTGGGGTCCTCCAACTACCACCATGCAAAACGTAGAGACATGCCCCACACTTTTGATAAGGGAAAGGTAATGAAACAATGTTTTCATTAACAAGCCTTTTTGAAGCACTGGTGATTTGAAAGGGACATTTGGTTTCAAAAGTGGAATTGTGCTGAAAAACAGGGAAAAGCTCCAAACTACATTAATTGAATCATCATCAACATCGACATTACCACCATCATCATCGTCAGCGTTATTGTGAAGACAAACGCCACCGGGTGTGAATCACAATATATTTTGGAGAAAATATTACACTTTGAAAATTGACGAACCAATCAAGTATGAAAGCATGCATTGCCTTGCAGTAATTAACATTTTTTTCTGCAGTCCCAGCAGAGAAACTCCACACTGTGTACACCCACCTTGTGCGCGTATAAGTACCATCATGAATTAACTAGCAGCTGCCTTCTGGAACTCAAGGGTGCTTTGTGTGCTGTGTCCCACACTTTTACATAATGCAATTACATGTGAATCCAGAAAGTCTTGTGTGGTGTTTCGACAATATCTAGAAAACGCTCATAAAAATGAACACACACTCACACACACACAGACACACACACACAAGCACACGCAAGCACGCACACACACTCACACACAGACACACACACGCACACACACTCGTGTCAACCTTCTGGAACTCTCATATTGTCTCAGTCCAACAATGCAGCAGCTGGCACAAACAGAGAGCTATTTAACAGCCACCAATTGAGGCTATCCCACCAGGTGCTACTGTGTGCCTTTCCCATCCAAATTTCATGCATCAGCAGAATTTCGTTTGCCTTTATTTTCATAGCTCAAAACCAGTGGGGGTGGGGGCTAGCGGTTGCTAGCATAAATGCTGATATTTATGCATTGCTCCTGAAATGGGCCAGTGAAAAATGGGTGACATTAGTGTGCTGGTTGTGTCTTACATCTCATACCTGTATGGCACGTTCATGTTGTGTTTATTTCCACATGACATGTATATGTATGGCTTTTGCAAGCACACCCACAGACCTGGATACAAATGAGCGTACAATATACATCTGCCCAAGTGTGTGTTTCCCAGCATGTTTCTGTGGCTGTGTGGGTTGTAAACACCAGAAATAACACACTTCCATGGGACCTTTTAAATTGACGCCATCTGTCTCTATCAGGGACGGCTTTTGGAAAAGGAATGCTTTTCACAATGCTACACAAATTGTACAAGCATCGTTACATTGGAAGGAGACATAAGAAACACTGCAAAACAAATTTGGGAGAGGAACATTGGTGATTTGAGACTATTTTGAAGGCAGTAACGTTGTCCCATAAGCAGAGAGTGATGCAGTGCATTTTGCCTCAAGTGGCCATCGAGTATAAAATACAGACAGTGCTGATATTACAAATCAAAGAATAAATTCCAACCACTGCGGTATTAAAAAGCATGTTTTGTTCTTTATGGACATTGGCTGTGAGGTCTGCACCTCACAACCTTGACGGGCAAGTACGGTATGGCCTATAAGGGGCAAAAGTTGTTCTTTTCGTATCTTCAAAGTCGTGTTATATAGCAGTCTCCCATTTCATCATACAGATCTTTGCATGTGATTTGCAGTCACAGATTGTTGGTGCAGCCACATTTGCTATAAGGGGCAAAAGTTGTTCTTTTCGTATCTTCAAAGTCGTGTTATATAGCAGTCTCCCATTTCATCATACAGATCTTTGCATGTGATTTGCAGTCACAGATTGTTGGTGCAGCCACATTTGCTTCGAGCAAACCAGGATCATCCTGCTCTTCTCCTTAGGCAGCTCAGGGTTTTCCATTGGTTCCATGGTGCGCCTGAGCCAGGACAGAGTTCCTCAGCAGGTGGTGTCTGCATGCCAACTGGTGGCGGTTGCTTTTGGAGCATTTCCAATCAGAGCTGGAGTCTGATTTCTTCCCAGGATGTTGTTAGGTCTTGGACATGGTTAAAAAAAACCACTTTCTTCACTTCAGTTATTGTATCCTGAGAATGCGTCCATTAAAATTGTGGCATTTAACTGTTGAGGCCTTTGTCTTCTCAACTTGGCTCTTTGGGAGGGGCAATACCACCAAGGTGATGTAAAATGCTTGTGTGAGTGGGTTTCAGGCCCAGTGATCAGGCAGCAGGTGTTGTTCAGTGCTGGGTCTAATTTCTTCACGTGGACCGATCTCTCTCAGACAGGCCGGACATATTCTGCTGATAAATAGCACGGGTTTAGAAAATTTGGTTGTTCTGGCTCCCCATTTTTAGTTTGTCAATTTCCGTAGGATGTTATTGGGGGTCTCAACTTTGGATTTGGCATTGCCGATGTGGTTCTTGTAGAAGAGTGAGTGATCCAGGGAGACACAGAGATAGACTGGGTTGAGGCAGTGCTCAAGTATTTTCCACACAATGTGATGTGCAGAGATTGGTTGGTCTCACGGTTCCTGAGGTGAAACGAGCAGACTTTGGTTTTTGTGTAGATGCAGTTTGTTTTGCTGATAGTAAGGCGCTCGTCTTGGGCTGTGGTGGGGTTGGCGTCCACTGCTTCAAACATACTCTTTTGGGATGTTAAACCGAGGTCATTGGCATAAAAGAAACAGTCTCTTGGCAGGTTGTTGGTGTAAATGTTATACGGAAGGGGGGCCAGGACACTGCTTTGAGGTACGCCATTTCATTGTACTCACCAATGGCTGTGCTTGTTGTTTTATACAACAAAGAAGCGCCTATCTTTCAGAAGGGCTCCAATGAGGTCTGCAAGTTCCAAGTTCATTTGTCAGCTCCAACATCTTTTTTCCGGAGAAGGCCATGGTTCACAAAAGTTGCTGTAGCAAAGTGATTCATTGTAAAATGTGTTAGTTTTATATTCAATTCATTCGCAGTAATAAGATTTGCATTTCAACTCACACATCATACTGATTTGCTCAGCAAATTCAGTTGCAACAACAATTTATATTATCGACTACCCAATTAGTCTATTTTTTTGGCTCAGGTTTCGCTAACTGACCTGCGGAATCACCAACATGAACTTTGCGGTCACCAGGTAGCTCCAAAGAACATGAGTCACGCATGATTAGTCTCTCACATTGTTCACCACTGAATTCAGGGGCAATACACCACACAGAAGAATTTATTGGACGGTGCTCACTCACTCGATTCAGAAAGTGCCTAACGGTAAATACAATTTGTATTGAGCACATAGCATGCATATAGAACATGGCTTGTAGCGTTTAGTATACACTTTATTGTTAATATTTACACAGCTGTTCACAGAATACACAGACATATATAAGAACTTGCCATTCATTACAATAGCAAACCTTTCATTTGCTGTGTTTTCATTAGGGAAAGACCACGGAACGTCGCCTTTTTTGTGTGCTCGTGCGTGTGTGTGTGTGTTCACTACTTTCCAATGTTTATGTGCATATGCGGCTGATCATTATCCGGCATTCGTCAGGTACATGCCCGAGTGCAAATTCGTTCGGCCTGTCTATTGTCCTGTCTGTCATTTTAGTGTTCAAGTCTGACAGCTGTCAGGTTGACTCTTACTCTGTGTTTGAAACCTCTTTGCCTTCCCTGTCAGGCACATTGAGGCAGACGTAGACGAGATGTGATGGCCGCACTGTCCATTAGCCCCCAGGTTGTTCACGCTTTAACTGAGCTTGACTGTGGATGAGCCTCTAAACTGCCTGCTACAATAAGGGACACGTCCGAGAGAATGGGTTTGACCCTGTGGGTCATCTCACAGATTAATGGCGTCCGAGGTGGCGGTTGGCAGCAACCAAGGCCTATTCATACCTCAATAACGGACCGACCGCCGCACACACATAAACATATGTGTTCATAGGATTCAATGACAGCAACATATATGGTTGCGAGTGTATGTGGGCTCAGGATGTGAAAAGGCAGGTCTGTACAGGAGTGTAATGATTTGCTCGAATCTCACTCAGGTGCATGTGTGTTTGAGGCGTGCATATCAGTGTGTGTGCCATCTCCAGAGTAAACACACCTCATACACAGACCTTGAGAAGACACCCTTGGGTTTTCTCCTGACTTTAAGACTCTCTAATCCCTGAAAAAGATTTGCAACAGTTTGACGTACCGGTAATCCTTTCACATTTCTGCTTTCCCAATCCCAAATGCTTCCTCGGCTGCGGCTTTGCAACAATTCACATGTGATAGTTGGATCTAATTAGGGATGTTCACTAACAATAACATGTTTCTTTTAACAGAGAGTGCGACAAACAGATTTGTGAATAGCGTGTTTATAAAAACGTTGAGTGCACATATTGCTCAGTACCAAAGAATCAAGGAGTGTTAGATCACTCATGGAGTGTTAGATCAATCGCAATATGTTTAAGCCTGATGCTACATAACCCCACGTTGATTGAAATCCCTTCAGTTGTTTTTGATGATTTAACACTAATCATCAACCTGTTTAACAATATAATTATTTAACAATCAGGTAATATGATTTTTCTTTTTTACAAAAAAGTCTGCTGATTCATTTGGAGATACCACTTGATTTGATAGAGCAAGAGTGTTTACTCTTTCAAGGTGACACAAACGTTGAAAACACGTTTAAAAAAGACATGGCAATTTGATGTACAGGTTTGTGACCATCTTGCATAACATTGCAAGTAAAACATGGCACAGGACACCCTGAAAACTGCCCTGGGAAAGTACAACATCAATTGTCACAGTGCGGTGAGATGACCCAGACGCAAACACGGCAATGCAGAAATGAAGGGAGTGTTGTCATAGGTGAGAGTCTTATGACTAGCCCCAAGGCGTAGCTCATTCAGAAGCTCCAAAATTGTTTTGCGGCGTAAACATCACGAGAATGTTTGTTGGCATTTCAAAAATGTTAACAGGTTCTCCTCTGCCGCCTCTCATTTTGCCTGTGCAACGCAGTCACTGCGTGCTGATTTGTACCTGCCCTTCAGACATGCTATTCAAATATGCAAAATTAGGCACCACTATGTCATGATTCTGTTTGTGACCAACAGGTGGCACTGTAGGGCTCCCCCTGCAGCTGCACACCTGTTGGTCATTATGTGATTGTTTAAAAGGACTCCCGGCACAACCACTCAGTGTCGGGTCATTGTTTGCTTCTTTGCTGCTGTCAGGTTTGTTTCAGTCATGTTTTGGTCCCTGTAATGTTTTAGCTTCAGTCATGTTTTTGTTTGATACTTTGGACTTTGTTTTGGATTTAGTTTTCTCTATGTTTTAATACAATTTGTCAAGTACACCCTGCTCCACCCTCATGCCTGCTTTTTGGGGTCCACCACCACCTCGCAACGTGACACACGAATCATCTTTGGTTTGATAAATCACGTTTTATGTGACAAATGAATCCAAACATACTCCTCACGTAACATGCAAAATGAACTATGCAGCAGTTTAGCACACTTAGTCGATGCAATCTCAATTGTGTCCAGTTATGAGTTTCCATATCTGTTTGCGCGTGTTCTGTGTCTTTCTTGTGCAACACAAAAATATATGGCAGTGTGCAAATTGAATTTTTCTTAAGGAATTATAATCAGTATAAAAAAAAAAAAACTATATTCAACGAAAATGTTGAAATTGCGTATGTCGAAATTCATGTCACTTAATACCTACTTTTTGGTCCAGCACTCATGTGTCTTGTATGAGAACACCTTTGAGTGATCCCATTTCTGTGTTTATGCTCCAATAAATGTGTCACACTTTACTTGAGAGACTACACTTCCTGGCAATACCGTCACCATCTGTTCCAGGATTGTGTCAAATCTGTTGTCACATCAGGCGTGGGGTTGTTGCAGAGATGTCACTGTTTGATTGGGAGTTAAATTATGGATTAAAAAGCAGAATACTGTGAGAATGTGCAACTAGAATTTAAGAATTTTTAATATCTCGATCTTTGGTAGGATCATTGCGCACCTCCTCATCGGGCGGTGAAGGTGACGGCTGATCTCACAGTTCCAGAATGTGTGTTATTTACACTTCCTGTCGTTCAGCAACACTTTCTATCTTGGCACTGTCACAGCACATAACATGTCATCATCACAAATCGTTTTTTTATTTTATTTTATTTTTTTCACCACTCCTGAAAAAGGGTGTTTTGACAACTTTGCTGTTTGTCTACAGTCCGTTTTTTTAAAAAAATCTGTGTTGCTTTGCAGCCATACAAGTAGACCATCTGAGCGAGAACCCTAGCTAGCGATTGATTGATGATGATCGTATTTTCAGCATTCACACCTTACGCTTGTGTCTTGGACAGACTTCCAAACACTAAAAGACTGATTGTAATTATTTCGGCTCACTTTGGCATTGTAAAAGGTAGACAAGAACCATGGTAAACCATCTGTCCATCCATTTGCAACACCGCTTATCTTGTAAAGCAGAGGTGTCAAACTCATTTTTGTCGTGGACCATATTTTCTTTCCCGTTTCCTTCGGAGGGCCGTTATTTCTGAAACCATATAAAGAAGTCGAGAATAACAGTTGACTCCACTTTTGTTTAAGTTACTGTCATGACGGGGTTGGTTCCAAGAAAATGTTTACAAGATCCTTCTTATTTATTGCAGATGAGAATTTTAAAATTTGGGACAGCTTTTAGCTGGCATCATGGAAGTTGACATGTTTGATTTGCTTTTGCACGCCACCTAAAATGAGGTGGCGGGCCGGATCTGGCCCCTGGGCCTTGAGTTTGACACCTGTGTTATAGAGCGTCGTGGGGAGTTGCCGGAGCCTATCCCAGCTGACTTTGGGCGGGAAGGCAGGCTACACCCATAACTGGTCGTGGGGCATATATCGAGACAGATGACCTTTCACAACCATACATTGTAAACCTCAAGGTTAAAATGGCTCATTATTTTTTATAATTACAGAACCGGTAGATCCAGGGAACACTTACAGACTTGCTCTGGGTGCTGACAACCCCTAATTAACGGAAAGGAGGGAAGAAGGCATCCTTAATTTATTCTTCAGACTAAAAGAGGAATTTAGCATGCACGAGACAAAGCCTTTTTTCTGGAATGAAATTGGCAGCCAGTCAGCGAATTTATCAGATGAGACGGTCCAAGATAGGGTATTTCACTACCACCTAATAAAAACCATTGAGTGTCAATTTTACTTGTTGTTGTTATAGTGTTTCACGGTGTCGTATGTTGAGCTCGACGGTCGTTTGACTTGACAGGTTAGCTTCGTTGAGTTGATGCTACAAATTGAAACTACCTTGACTCAACTGACAACCTCTGCCCAATAAAAACTGAGGCAGCAGAGTCTGGCTGGTCCTATTTGGATATGTGGTTATTATGACCCATGTAAATGAATTTTGCTTCAATGAAAAGTGGGAATGGATTGATTGTACCACTTGTAGAAAAGAAGCCCATATTTATCACAATAAAACTGCAGCTCTTCTCTTGAAGTTATTAACATTGCCGAGTATGGCCTTGTGTAATGATGTCTGCTATTTTATGGAAGCCGCAGCATCCTCATCTGTCTGTCTGCACGTATGGCCCATGCATCCTTGTTAATGATCTATTTCATGGCACATTAATTTAAATTATTTTAGGGAATGCAACATTAGCACACTGAGCAACTCATACGTCTTTCTCAGAGTGCAACGTTTGGACATTTCATTTTTTTGGAAATTCCCTTCATTAGTGATCTTCTGTCTATGTTAAGGTTGAAATGGCTCGCAACATTGAGATTAGATAAATTTCTTTCACAATATGCTTTATTATGACTTTGTGGAACTGCATGTTTCGTTTGTGTTATAGCCCAAAGGGTGTGTAGCTTGTGTTCAAACTGCATTGGAGAAATGGAAAGAATTTGCCAATGACATGCTTTTTTTTTTTTTTAAGATGCAAAGTATCCACTCAAACCCATCACAACTTTGTCTGTGGTCTTGATTGATTATGATTTCATATTTGCAATGTAAACCTTTTTTCCTGAAATCGTACTCCCTTTTCAGTCTTACTAACACATTGCATCATTGCTTCTGATAAAAGACACAATATATTTTAATAGTCCTTGTTGTTCCGTCTTTGTTTCCAAACCATGATTTTCACTTGTATTATAATTACGTAGCATGAATACTCAGGATGGGGAGGGGGGGAGGGTTTTATTAGAAACCAATAATTTGACATTCCGGTACAATTGTGCAACTGGATATTCGGAATAAAACAACAAAGGCTCAGAGGAGAAAATTAGAGGAGTGAGGAGCCTATTCCGAAGCAAAAATCGGGCTTCATCACCACATACATGAGGATCATGGGGGATTATCGGATGCAATTAAAAGGGTTATTAAAGGTTTGCTGTCATTTGTGAAAGAACGTTCCTAATAAAAATCAATGCAACGGTCCTGGTCGAGGCACTTCTAGTGCATGCAAATGATTATGCGTAATTAAAGCAAGGATATGCTCAAGCAGTGGTAGTTTATTTAAGGTTTCAGATCAACACAATCATAATAAAGTCATTTGGAAACAGGACAGCCCGGTACTGCTAACAAATGCAATATACAAGGCTTTATGCATCTTGTCTGGATCTTTATTAAACAATAATAATTACTGAAGGTTGATAAGACTCTGGATTAAAGACAGCATAATGCTTCAATCAGGAGGTGTTGTTTACATCGAGAGTCCCCCATATATATTTCGTGTGTGTGTGTGTGTGTGTGTTTGTATATATTTTGTACTTCATTTGAGGCAGTATGAATCCAAACATTTTGTCAAGCGAAATGAAAACTCAACTTTGCATTGACAGCTTGCCGAATCCCACTGTGGATGGAAAGAGATGGAAATGAAAAGTAGTGCAGGTGTTGAATTTGGAGAGGTGTTGTTCTGCGTCCCTAGCACTGCCCTTGGGCAAGGCATTGAACTTTCACAAACTCAGCTCATGGGTGCAGGACCTCCGCAGATAAAGAATAATATATCAATCCATTTATCATGCCGTTCTTTTGACTTTCTATTTCAGAGAAATGAAAAGTAATATGAAAATATAAAGCAAAAATATTTACATTGGGTGATAGTGTACTGTGTTACTAAAATATGTGATGTTATTTCCAGAAGCGCTTATTGCATTGCTGTCATGCAGTGTATTTTGGCAGGGCACAAAGAAATTCCTCCAGCGGCAGAGACGTAATCCTGATCAGATGGTGTCTGGAATGGATACAAACAGAGAGTGGATTGGAATTACCGAATCATCGAGGAATACGATTTGGCAGCAGTTCACACACTGAGCATGGATGAGACTAATTTACTAAACATACCCTCCAGTCTCATAATTACATGTAATTTCACTGGCATAATTAACTAATTTAATTACTACTCCTCAAGAGCATCAATTATTGATATTACAGAGCATTCAGATGGCAGGCATTTCGCTCCACGTGGCTCTCATTTGGAGGGTGGTACACACATGCTGACTCTCCAAGAGCCTTGGCCACATTCCTGCTTGCGCACTCAGCGAGAGCGTGAGAGAGTTACAGGGAGACAGACGGAGTGTGCAAAGTGTGTGTGTGTTTGTGTGTGTGTGTGTGTGTGTGTGTGTATGAGTGTTCAAAAAACAGAGAGCATGCCTGTTTTGAGGTGTTGAACAATCAATCTTGGACCGAAAAGCAGGCAACAAAAATACGACCAGATTAACAGGGTTTATTTCATTCAAGAAGCGCATGAGAAACAAACACAGCTATTGAGAAATAATCGGGCGTCTTCCTTTTGCTTCTGCTGGGCCTAAAAACTCATCTGATTGTCACTGTCAGCAGGTGCGGTGCAGGAGGCCCAGCCCAATGGTGCTCACCAAGGAGACTGGGGAGGCAAATAAATACGGGACAAAGCGCAGGCAGAGAAACAGGAACATGAGAATGGCATCACAGTAGAGCAGCATTCCTACGCACGGTTAATTGAGTTTTGCACAGGCCTCACACAGATTGCAGACATGGAAGAATGTTTCCTCTTTGCCCTCAGCTGTCTGGAATTCACATCAATGGGTTATCGTTGGGACTTCTGTTTGTGCATCATAGAACATTTTTTCTTCTTTTAAATGTGAAATACGGTACTCATTTGGCCCTCTATATTGAGTTCACCTTTATTTAGCTGCATACTTGTACATGTATATGACTGTTTTTGATGTTCCTGGTTGAAGGTTGAAGGCGTAGTGCATTCAAATAAGTGTGTATTTGGTCAGTTGCACATTTTAGTCCCAACTTTCTTGATCATGTTTTTCAACATTTTTGGTTGTCAGGATTTTCAAGAGTTTCATCTTCCTTTCTGTCGCTCCACTATGAAAATAGATTTTGGAGAGTGGTAAATATTACCGCTGGAAACAGTTTTCTGATTATTTTAGGCAGTCAATGAATTATAAAATAAAGGGTAACTTTAAAAAATGTACTGTGCATGACCTACTTACTTACTGGAAGTTCTATTTGATGTTGAAATGCTATAACTGTCCCTGATGTTCTTTTTCCAGATATTCCTTCATCTTAAACTTATATTAGCATATATTATCCCTCTCATTAAATGTCATTTGATAAGTAGTTGTACCAAACCCCAAAAAAACGGAGACTCAAAGGAATAGAACTCATTGATTCACACTTGAAGTGAGTCTCTAAAAATATAGTGTGACATCAAGATTGGCGTGCCTGTGTGCGTGCGTGCGTGTATGTGCGTGTGTGCGTGTGTGTTGCTTTTGACATCAAGTGCTACATAATAAGACATGAACCTTTAAATGCCATTTGGACAGTACAATGTGTTCCTCATGTGATTGTGAGTTATCATATTTTGTACGCATGGTAATATGGTACACAGACAAGTGTGTTTGTTGTGACGTGTGTTTGTGAACTCACACGACGGGAAAGTATGTGTGTGTGCCCTGAACATCTCCTCTGTGCTCCTCTCTAATTATATTCATAACAGCAATCTGAATGTGCAGGGCCCATGATGAATGTGCCACCCAAGTGTGACTTGCTCCTAATAGGATTCTGGGATACACAGGCAATTGACAAGAGGGGCCCCGTGTGGCACACAACACCCTACGCCTTGATGTCTCACACACGCACGCAGACATACACCACGGACTTGTGCTACGCTCGTGAAATGCTACAACTGCACATATTACAGAAGGTTCACGTAATTAAGTCAGTTATTTGTATCTTCTCACGTACTCTCTTTCTCTGTCGCTTTAACTTACCTATCAATTTGTACTCCGCTTCAGCTTCAACAACGGCTTTTCTCCTCAAATGCACAAATACTGTACTGTATATTTGTAAAATGGTGATAGGTCTGTAGGATTTTATATATATATATATATATTAACATTTGAAGGTGCTAATTTTCATTGCAAATGTGTGAAATCATATGATAGTGCTCAACAGTGTGCAATTAAATAATACATAATGTAGCAATATGTGTGTAGCTGTATATGGTTGAGGAACAGAAGAGAGTAAAAAGAACAAAAGCAAAAACAACAGACAAAACAACTGTAATAACATCTGCCGGAACAGGTGCATCTTCTGTATAGTTCAAATTCAGGTTGTGTAGTAGGTAGGGGGACACCAGTGGTGGGTGCAAAGTCACATACTATATGTACGATATGTGGAAGTCATGAATAATAATCAATCCAATAAAAATACAAAATAAAATACTAATAAGTACTTAACAATGAAAATACTTTTGTACAGCAATCTGCGGTGAATGACATCATTTACAGAATGCAGAGTGTCAGTCAGCAATTGGACTGCATTGTTGATTGTCCCGCTAACTGCTCTTTGCCATTGTTACCGAGTTATTGTCTTGGCCCTGTGTGGCGAAGTACTGTTCACATTCAGGCAAACAGTTATTTGAGTGGCCAAAAGAAAAGAAGAGGGCACGTAAATGGACCAGAAAATTGCAACGATATAGTTTTTCTTCTCGCAACGCGGATGAATTACACGCCGGTGTCAACTAGCATTCTTGTTACAAGCACTTCGAAGACCTCTGCTTTCTCAACCGGATTTGCAAAAAAAGAAAAAAGAAAAAGGTAGGTGTGATCATCAGTTAATAACTCCGCCTGTTTATTAAAACATTTGATTGAGGGTATTATACATGTACATGAATGTAAGCCTGTATGAAAATATTTCAAAGTATATGAGTGCATGGATGGAATCATTTTTAATTGTTTGCAAATAACAAAATTCAAACTGTAAAAGTCCAAATGTAAACAAGCAAGACTTGTCATGTAGTTCAAGTCCAGTCTCATGAATATCAAATCAGCCAAGTCATATCGTTCCATCTTTTAGCTGTAAGCAAGTGCCATTTGAGCATGACGTCTCTGATCCACTGGTTAAAGGACACTTTGATTCTCTCCTCTTTCATCTCAAACTGCTTCAAACAACAAAGCGTGTGACGGAAAAGTGGTTAGGACTGCACGACTGTCCGTGTTTTATGTTATGTGTTGTGTTTATTATTTTACTTTATGTTAACTGTTTTGTGAAGCGCTTTGTTACAGCTGTCGCTGTTGTGAAAGCGCTATATAAATCAGCATGTATTGTATGTCTTAAAATGTGGGACTTAAGTCAGACTCAAGTCGAGTCATGTGACTCGAGTCCCCCACCTCTCGCAAATACTATTGATCGCACAGGAAATTCTTTTGGTTAAAGAATTAAACATGGGGGTGCTCTGGAGAGATTTACGACCAGTCAAAGGTGGTATTGTTTGAAGAGAGGGACGGTATTGTCATCCGTGCCCGTTTACTTCAGTTATTGTGCCCTATATCTGTTTGGTGTATTTGATCTGCACATTAGCATCCAAGTTAGAAGGACACCAAATCAACCAGTAGGTTTTGGTTCAAGGCGGTCGCCGTCGCCACCAAGCTCGCTGCCCACTCGTCCATAATTCCCGACTATTTTCTCAATTGTCATTCTCATTTCTGCCTTAGTTTTACTTCTTGATAAATCTTGATATATTTCCTGTGCAAATCAAACACAATCTAATGACATGCATTCGACATTGGCATCAGCTTAGTGAAGATTATTTGCATGTTGATTACCATATTCAACAGCATTACATTGTCTCTTTTCTTTGTATATAGTTTGTATTCTATATGCATAAATATGACATCTGCCCAATACGGGGTATACTCACCGCTTGATTATCATAAGAAAGAGCTATGTGTTTTCGACTTTCAACATCGATTAGCGAGCTCCGCCTTTTCAGATACTGAGAGATGAGATCTGAGAGTTGGAGTGGATATATGGGAGAAGACATAGAAAGACCTGTCCTGAGGGATGCCGTATCCATGCTGAGATGGCACAGAAGGCCCCGTCCTCACTTCCGTACCATTCTACATCCATCCATCAAAGTGTCACTCGAATTTCTGCTCTCCTTCCCCCCGAAGAAATATATTGTGTGAAGTCCCAAAGCACGGACTTGTCGTTCCTTGTAGTTTGTGGATCCTTCATATATCATAGTATATTGCACGTCCTCCAGCAGACATCTAGGCTACAACTATTAAATGTGTCAGACCTCTTTTTTTGCACATTAGGGTGCATACTCACTTGTTTTATTGAAGGTTTGAAGCATAGATTGACACGCGACTCACTCATGACACTCACACTCACAACTGACGAGACGCTGCAGGTGACACGCCAGGTCGCTCCTTTCAGGAAGTCCAAACGTGGGCGTACTTCACAAGCCCCTTAAATGAGGCTCTTTCACTCGTTTCAGAGGTCAGGTGACCAGAATTATATTTGTGTTTTATTAACTGACATGTTTTCCATTATTTATGGGTGGACAGAGTGGCACCTTATGTATACTGTATTTGTACGGATTGTGCTAAGTGGACCGGTCTGCGTGTATGATGTTGCTCACCTTGGAACGAGGATTGTGATCCAAGGTTCTGGGAGTTTGCATGAATGCCCAAATGCATTGGCATTTAGAGGGAACATTGCTCATCTTGTGAGCGTCACATGATCAAACGTAGAAAACAAGTAAATTGAGATTGGTCGTTATTCAAGTCCTGAAAAACTGTGATCTCATTTTCAGGGAATAGCAAGTCGCAAAATGGCCATCCCCTGAAATGGAAAAAAACGTGTGGATTTTGGGGCTTAACTTGCATTCCACAAATGCAATATTAATTGGAATGCTGTGCTTACACTAGTGGGGGTGTAGAATACATATTATAGTTAAGAACATTTTTGACTTGACTTCCCCTTTAAGAAAGGATGCAGGCAGGCTTCTGGACAAGTCCCCATAGACCCCCGTTGGCCTTGCTCACGGGGCTCTGATGGGCTGTGGCATTGATAGACCATCTGTAACTGTGTCACGTTGGATTACAGTGAGCGGGAGAGAAATACAAAAGCGAGAAGGAGACGAGAGAAAGGGTGAAAAAAAATAATAGGTAGGGAGGACCAAGGATCAAGTCCTTCTCCAAAGGAGCCTCTCTCTCTGTAAAAGACAGGTTCTCATCCTGGGTGAAAAGACTTAATCCATTCCCCCCACACACAAACTTCACCACATTTCTTCCCCACTCTCAGTGTCCTTTTCTCGCTGAGGCAGGCGGGTGCTGCGAGGGACAGCAGCGTGTCAGCTATAAGGTTTTGTGTTTCTCTTGGGAACCTGCCTAGGAGATTGATCTGCACAACATGAGGAGCACAAAGACGTCAGGTTTTATGCACCACAGAGCCAGCCATGTAGCAAGTATGTATCTCGCGTGGGCGTAGCCCCACCTGTCTTATCACATCACAGCTTGACGAACAGATGATAGACGGGGACGCAGCACACAGTGTGCTGAGAATGTGCTACTTCAAAGCACAATTATTAAAAGAGATGAAATATGAAGTGGCAATTGTTTTTCTTTGAAATTGTGTCAAGGACCGTTTTTGAACATATAAGTCTACTTTAGCATGTTTTGCAACAGTAGATGCAACAGTATTCATATCAGGCCTCAGACCACATACAATATAGAACTTTCACAAATACGGTAATTCACCTTTAATGCATTCCAAAATACTACTCAGGCCTCAGAAGAGGTGGTTGGCTACCATTATGAATCTATATTAATGTGGCATAAGCTTTTACTCATAAAAGGACTGAAAGCTTTTGAAAAACAATAATAGTAGAATGGCAGAGGATGATCCCAGGATATGAATTTGCTGTTAACAAGAGCATGTAAAAACAACAAAACAACCAGAAAAGAATCATATACAAACTCCCCATGCGTGTAGTTATAGTTTATACTTTTGAAGGTGTTTTTACTTAAATTTGATTTGCACTGCAGCACAAGACCTCGACTTTTAATCTACCAGGTTGTGTGCTGCAGTTTAATAAGCACCCTGTGGCTCTGTAGGCGTCTACCTAGCCTTGGGGATAGATGGCATTCGTTTCTCTTCATTTTGATCATTTCCGCTATCGCACTGCACACACATGCGTGTTCATAGTGAGGCGCATACACACAATCTCATGGCACGAAACCTGAGGTGTTGGATCCGTTGCATCTGTGAGATTCAGGCTCCAGCTTCCTTGTGTGCTGATGTATCTAAGAATCCTATTTTTCCATGCTATTGTGTGAATGGAGCTTGAGGCCCATCATTGAAAGCACAAGGTCACTGAACACATCAGCACAAAGAGCCCTATCTGCTACACTCTGTCAGTGCATAAAAGTCTGTCCTCCTTCTCTTTATTTGAGCACACGCATCCACACACGCACGCATTTCTCTTGCAGTCACTTTCTTATTCACTCTCCAGAAGCCAAACAGGAGACAGAACATATCCTCAAATATGTCGGCCACAATGGCCTCACAGACTGTAAAATATCAGGTCGAGCTCTAGATATCAGGGTGTGAAGAGTGTAGAGGACTGATTGCAGCTTCAGATTATCGGGGAAGGAGAGATAGCAGGAGCATGTAACAAAGCCTTTGTGGACAATGGTTCACAAACTATACGATTGTTTCACATACGAGATGCGACCTCCAATTTAAGGACAAATTGGAGTGAGGTGTCATCTGTTAAAGCCAACTGTCCGTTAAATTGAAGCACTTTTTTTTGGTGGCCTAGAAACACATCAGTAGAGTGCAAAATTATTGTTTTAAAATTTTTTTTGGGGGGGGGTCCTAAAAATGCATGCCACAGTACAAAATGATTGTGCGTAACTAACTAACTAACTAACTAACTAACTAAATAAATAAATAAATAGACGGATAAATGAATAACCATTGTCGCTGATAGTGCAGTGGTACACTTGCCTGATTTGTGGGATTGGTTCCCACTCAGTGAGGGTGTGGATGTGGGTGTGACTGGTTGTTTAACTCTATATGTGCCCTGCGACTCACTGGCGACCAGTTGAGGGTGTAGTCTGCCTTCCGCCCTAAATCAGATGGGATAGGCTTCAGCACCCCCATAATCCTGTTCAGGATTAGCGGTGTTGAAAATGGATGGATGGATGGATAAAATAAAGTTTATCCGAATTTACCTCTCGGGTGCTGAAAGAGTGATAGTGGCCTGCAGCCAGTCGCTTTCATGAGACGTGAGGTGAATGAGCTTCCTATTTTCACCTCTGCTATGAGTGGATACCATATAAAAGGGCTTGATAAAAAAGCAACTATATAGTTATATATACCAAAATCAGTACAGTATAGCATGTTTGAGAAACACATACATCCCCAAGTGAACAATAGCCATGGGTAAATATGACATGCCGCTTTTGAGCCGACGTTGATGCTGGGCTAATGGCCATGCTTTCCGTTAGCTTTGATGGGAACAGAGAGATAAAAAAATAGCTGCAGGTGCATGTAAGTACAACATCACCACACAATTGCTTTCAGTTTACTCTTCTTGCAAGTTGAAAAGCTGCTTACATGTTTAAGGAGCTTCTTTGCGCGCACATGAAACAACTCATATTGATTTGACTTCAGGTTGGCCAGCTTGAATTTGTCACCTCGAAGCTCTGACAGTGCCATCGACTGACACATTTACTGGGTCAGTGATCTGCTGCTGTCTTCGAGAATGGTCTCTGTTTGTGCGGGGCAAGAATCCCTTTCCTTTTTATTGCAAAATGATAATACATTTTTAATTTTGTTTCTTTAAATTGCAGACACAGCCTTATCAAAAGTAAAGTTCCAAAGCTGCTCAAATGTCTTTCTCAGGAATAAAGCTGCTGCTGTCCATAAATACAAATGTAATTAATTGTGGAAAGAAACCACTCTGTATCTCTTCTATGTACAGTATATGTAGATTGTTAATAGTGCTCCGCGTTGCGCATAAGTGGCTATTTATGAAGATCCATCCACCCATCCATCATCTACAGTGTGTCGCCCCAATTGTTAAGTACCCTGTACTTGCAGTTTACTCAACTTCAACTATTATCTTTTAAAAAAAAAAACAAAGAAATGTAAATATACTACCTATAATGGACAATATACATCCATCCATCCATTATCTGAACCGCTTATCATCACGAGGGTCGCAGGCGTGCTGGAGCATATCCTAGCTGTCTTCAGTAGGCGGGGTCTACGCTGAACTGGTTGCCAGCCAATCACAGGGCACAAATAAACAACCAGCCATTCACACTCACAATCATACCCACGGACAATTTAGAGTGCTCCATTATTCTGCCTTGCATGTTTTTGTAATGTGGGAAGAAACCGGAGTAACCTGAGAAAACCCGCGCAGGCACAGGGAAACATTCAAACTCCACACAGGAAGGCTGGAGCCAGAATCAAACCCCGCACCTCAGCACTGTGAGGCTGACATGCTAACCAGTCGACAATACAATGAGAAAATATTTCCCCAGATGGCCATTACAATTACAGTCCCATGGTTGGAAAATGGGGGATGCTATAACAACTTCCACTCTATTGGCAAGGTTTTTTTTTTATAAGGTTGGAGTGCATCTGTGAGTGTTGTTGTCCTCTCATCCAGGAAAACTTTGTGACGTCACTGATGTTGGACAGGAGAAAAGGCCTGGGTCACAATGACCTAGTTCATTCTAATCTTTTATTAATTTATTTATTTTGGATGAGGTTGTGGTCAGGTTTCACAGCACAGTGTTATCCAGTCAAGATCTTCTAGGCCAATCAATATACCTTTCAGGATGTTGCTTTGTACACAAGCAGGCTTAAAAATTACCGTATTACTATACAGGGGCCTTCGGTAGCTAGTCTGACAATGAAAGAAATGATCCTCATTCCCGAAGACATTTTGTCATTATAATGTTCACCTCCATTGGTACTTGTAAAGGTCCCTTTGACCCAGTAAGGCTTTTCCATCAGTGAGGAGAGGAATTCTGTGCGTCTGTGTTTGTGGCAGCAATGCCGCATACTAGCCCAAATAAATATTGTAGTCATTTCTTAACATTCTCTCGAGTCTCCTGTTGGCAACTGGAAGTGAATAATATATTAGGAAGATGCTGGGAAGAAAGTGGTTTATTACAGAGTATATTATGAGTTGTTTGCCCGTCAAACTGTTCAGCGGGGGATTATTTTAGACTTTTTATGAGCAAGTTTGCATTTTTCATTCCCTTTGATTTATAATTAATAATTGATGCTATCGCCTTTCAACAAAACACAAGACACACGGAGGAGAATTTTTTTCTGTTGTTGTTTTTAGTTTTTTTTTTTTTAAGCCAAAATATGTGAGTTTGATCAAAGTAAGGTTCTATTCTTTTAAGGTATGCCATTTTGGTTCAGTGTTGTTTGTGTTTCCTTTACCTGTTTCCATGTTGATATCAAAAATAATTACTATGTGTACCTTTTGAAGGGGTAAGGTCAAAGATAATGGGACTTTTGTTCTGGACATACAGTAGTTGTTTATTCCAAGATGAAAAATCTACCTTTTTGTTTTCAACTTGAATGGCTCTCTGGCACACGTCTCCCTTTAGAAAGATGATAATTCGCAGCTTTGATTGACACTGCCTGTACGATTAGTTTTACCAACAACCGTGTGTTGTTTACTGTGATGTAAAACTTCACTGAACCATACTAATAGCTGTGTCAAATATTTTGTTACTCTCGTGCAGCTCAATAATGTCATCAAGTGGCTTCTAGGCCAAGTCCAGACATGAAAAGGTATATGTGCACTGCACGGATAGTTGCTTTACTGAGATTGGAACAGACGTGTCAAACAACATGTGTCAGATTTCAATTTGGGCCCCTGAAAGTTGAAGCCCACACCATTCTTTTCTTGCTCTCGGAAATAAAATAACTGCACAATCACGGAGTAGTAGAGAAAAATTGTGATGAGGACTATAGAATGGCAACAATTGCGAAAAAAGAGGAATACACACTTGCGCATCTCTTTCCTCTTTATGACTGTGTTATTTCAGGTGACTATAGGCCAAAATCGAAATAAATTTGAAAACACAAACTGTATGTACACCGCAAAATCAGATGTATTTGGTTTGAATGTGAAGAGTCTCACATCACAGGCAAAAAGGAACAATATCCCCCCTCACCCCTGTTCCGTGAGCTCACCTCACACAGCAATTACCCAGTGTATCATAGTGTAAGGACACCACAATGAAGTAATGGTTAGCATGTCTGCCTCACAGTAAAAAGTCCATGGGTTCAAGTCTCGGCTGAGATCTCCCTGTGCTTCTCCACATTCCAAAAGCAGACATAAATCAAATGGGATCGACTCAAGGTCAGTGCTCCTGAAAAGAGAATAAACAGCATCAAAAAGAGATGTAATGTATATTTGATCTGACTTTTGATGACTGATGTGTTACATATGTTAGAAAATGTCAGAATACTAACAGTCAATAAAGGTTAAAGACATGGTAAAAAAAAAACGGTATATGCATATATATACAGTATATATTCACATGGCTTGCAGTGAACCCGTTTTCAAATATGGGCAATATGTGTAAAATATATATAGTCTCTCTGACAGTATCAATCAAAACTATGCATTCCTGTATTTGTAAAGGCAGATTGATAGAGCTCTATTATAGGAAAAAAACTGATTATATATGCACTGCATGTCTCCATTACTGTACAGTATGTCTCAATTTGCATTTACTGTATTTCCTAGACTTCCCTCTTCCCACGCATACATGAATATCTACACAGTTATTTAGAGAGAAAATTGAATAGTGGTGTAAATTAAGTCTGCGAAAACAGCACGGAATAAGGGCACATGAAATTGACTGGGCTCAGAGATACACCAGTTTGAGGGCTCACTCACCCTTCCTGTTTGCAGCCGCTTTCATGCGGTAAACAAATGCCTGAGATCTGAAAGCTTCCCCATCGCTGTTGTGCTAACCTTGGAGTGCGAAGCCACGGCATTAGCATTTGAAGGAGCTAAATATTAGCTAAGAAAGAGAGTTCTCGTCTAAAGGCATGAGAAAAAGTCTGCCTCCTTTGGTACTCAACCATCTGTGCTGGCGTGCTGGCTTCCCTTCTTGCATTGCAAACACTACCCCGGAAGCCGCCTGGAGCTCAGGGAACAAATGCCACATACTTTGAGCCCTGCCTCTGAAAATAAGCCTTTTTTGCGCCACGTCTATTAATTCCGAATTCAGGCTCCAGTGCTTCTCCCCATCCAAATAAATCTGTTTGGACTCTAGACCAAGCAGGCAGTTTTTCGTGAAAAGTCCCATTTGAAAATCTCTCCGTTCGTTTGTGGATTTGCGGTTATAAATCACAGGACTGCAGTAGAAATTTTGTCCAACTCAAAGCACATCAAACTTTCTGCAGATAACAGAATTAGGATCCACTCAAACACTTTATCCCTCAGCCTGCATTCAATTGTGGACAGCCTCCAATTAAATGCTGGAACCTTGAGAATAGTTATTTAATCTCACATATGGTTCTAAGCTTCCGGTGGTTCGGTTCATCACCAAATAGGGGGTTCTATCCTGTAAGGAGATAAAACTTTACTTTTAGTTTTCAATGGGCCAAAAGCAAAAGTGTTCACAGTTTGTAACCACTGAAGAACATACAAAAGGGCTCTTCTGCAGTTTGTCAAAGACGAGAACTTAAATGAATGAGATTCAATCATTTGAAGGTTTAAAGTTCTCAGTCAAATCTGTTTTCGTGTGGGATTTAATAAAGCGTGGGAGGCATCTTGTAAATGTGCAATGCTTGTTGAGGCCAGGGTGGCGCCACGGCTTGTTTCTATGAAAACGCCTTTGAAATGGACACGTCTGTACCACTGTGGACTGCTATGCTGACTGACTTTTGCCATTTTCTGCTTTACTTTTCCCTTCTTCTTCATTCCATCTCCAATATATTCATGTACAATATGAATATGTGCTGTATGTTATCTTAAATAGCCTGCAGGTATGAACGAGTGTGAATATTTGTCTGTCTCGGTTTTTGAGTCCTCTGATGCAGCAGTCCCCAACCTTTTTTTTGCCCCACGGACCGGTTTAATGTCAGACAATATTTTCAGGGACCGGCCTTAAAGGTGTGACAGATAAATACAACAAAATAATATAATATGACCTGCATGAAAATTATGGTATTTTCGAAACATAATAATAAACATGAATCATGACAAAAGGAACGTCCAATCTGGCCGCAACACTCTCCGGTCGCGATGGTAACGTTTAAACCTGCCTTCAAAATAAGATACAAAGTGCATGAAAAATACGACTCACCATCGCCGCATATTCCACAGAGTGGGCTTGATGCGTGGGAATCTCTCTTTGAGATAAATCGGTATTTTAAATAAGACTCTGCGTATTGTCAATTAAATGTAGCTTTCTTTTTCTTCCCCTTCCCAAAGAAACTTTGGGACAAAGACGTTTGATTTTTTAACCAATTTCGCTAGCTCCTGGGTTTCATTTTGGCGGTGACCTATCACGTGACCAAGAAGCGCGTGCGCCCGCCTTGACCTGCGTCAAGAGTGACACACTGTAGACGGATGTAATGGAGAATCCGGTAAATTTTCTAAATAAAACATCTTTCAGATTCCGAAATGTATAAAACGGATGTAATGTAAGTTATTTATTCTTTCTGTGCGTCCTAGTACCAAATGACCCACGGACCGGTACCGGTCCGCGGCCCGGGGGTTGAGGATCCCTGCCCTGATGGATTGGTGATGGGTGCTGCCTTTCACGCATGTACTCTGCGTGACAACCACCTATTAAAAAGACTCAAGTTCGTCTCTGAATTTTATGCAGAGATGAAACAGTGAGGATTTCATGTCACGGTTGTAGTGACCAAAATTATCATTGTCTTCTTGCAATAAAGACATGAATCACAGGTTTATAGATGCACCGAAAACATATCAACAAGTTCTATTTTGAATACCGCGTCCATGCCAAAGTTCGACCACGCTCCCTGCCTTGACTCGCGCTGGGCACAAATATAGAGACCTAAGAGTTTATGAACAAACCCAAACGCAGATGGGTATGCTCTGGAGAACCCGTGGAGTGATATACATGTACTATATTTCAATATTTCAATGTCAAAGTCCAATCACGATAATGAAACAGAATTCAAAGAAAAAAATGCATTTGATCAGTGGAGAAGAAAAGCCATCTATTCATTCAGTTTCTAGTGCCATTTTTTTTTTGGTTTGTTTGTTTGCACCACTTAAACACTGATAGTAAACTCGACATTTTGACCCAACTCCATTAAAATAAGGTTGGCTATTTGCTTTTACAGTGTATGATTATTAATTAGTGATGTTCCATTTTGAGCTTCTGTTTTGGTCAGCATGGGCAAGATGGTCTGTGGTTGATGGTGATGAGCAGTTTCACTGACAGGATACATGCTGAGCCAGTGGGAGGCCGCAGCACCCGTCTGTCTGCAGCCCCTCGGCCCTGCTGCTGCAGCACTCCAAGGCACACCTGTTACACTTTCCCAGAGGTGCGGAGGTGGAGGGCCACAGCCTCCCTGAAGCACAAAGAAAACGTGCACACTTCACACGTAGGAGGGGCTAGCGAAAGCATCCACCCACACTGCACAGACTTTGTCCCACAAACTTTATTCATTGTCAACCTTTTGTGTAACACATTCCAGTGCGACAAGTGGAGCTGGACCTACATCACTACTTTCTCTTTACTTTAAAATGTATAGAGACATGAAAAGGATGAAAATATTGGTCGAGATCAGGGATGGGCTACTGGCAGCCCGCTGGTCGCGTACGGCCCTCTCCCACTCTTGGGGTGGCCCTCGATTAATTTCTGAATGTAAAAAAACCCCCACAAGGAAATTGCACATGCCCCTCTGCCGCCCTGTACGTAAAAAACATTCAATCATCAGCAACCATTAGGAAACACAACAAATATAACATAGCATTTACAATTTTGGGTATAAAAATGTATAAAGTGTGACGTCCAGCCTGGACCAAGATGCAGAACAATATTTATCTGGTAGTCTGGCAATGTGACGTTCGTGAACAACAAAAAAGTTGTGTAATTTGAGAAGGCCAGCACTCAACAGTTCAAAACAAAGAGGTTAAGTTAAATGATACCTTACCCTGTATAAAAGATGCAAATGTGGGCAATCCTGATTATGTCCTTGGTCCAGTTTGTGAGTTTAGTTGCTTGCACCCACAGGCTCCTCAAGTGTTTTTGAAATGGCCTGTTTCCTCTTGGAATTGAGAAAAATGATAACTCCATTCTACTCTGATTTACACACCCGTAGAGAAAGCAGCGAGGCACGTTGACATTGTTTGAACTATTCAAAAATGAAACTAAACAAAAGAAAGAAAGAAAGAAAGAAATCTTCACAGCCACACATACGTACAGTACATCACCAGTCGTTTTGACTGAAGGACGCATGTGCGGCCTTTGATGGCGTAGAACGTCCAATGTTGCGTGAGCCACCCTCTTCATTTGGTGATTTGAATGACACGCAGCAAAACATATGGTAGTGTCATTTTAAAATATTTGACTATTTGACAAAATGAGCTCTTGCATTTCATGTTGGTTTTGGGCAATCTTTCAATTGGAATTTTTATGCAAAAGAACTACTTGCGTGGTGGGCGGTGGGGAGGAATTCTGGAATGTCGTAAAATGACACTTTTTTATGTGTACTTGAGCATTTGAACTTTTCAATGTGGATTTGAAAATTAAAGTATATGATGATACTCTTCTGTATACCGGCTCAATAAAAAACAGGCACGCACATATTTTGTCCTGATTAAAAAGGCCATTTTTGTCATACATCTGGTGAAGGAGTATGCAGTCCTTTGTGTCTCCCCCTACTAGTGCTGCAACAAGATTGTGGCCCCCCTCCTTCTGATCTAGTTGCGTAGAGACGAGGAAACACAAATAATGCAAGTTGTCTTGAGAAAAACCCGAAACACAAGGTCAACAAATAAATACGATTCTGCATTCAAACCAGATTATTCAAGGCCAGGTTAATAGCAGGCGTTAAAAAGAATTGACGACACCAAGGCTGATAAAACCAACCGTGCCAGTGTCTTGTTAGGATTTAAAAAAAATAGTTCAAGGTTTGTGTTTTGTCACTTAAAAAAAAATACTGTGTGGTTTTCAAGATGTGTTTTATTCATTTTCATTGACAGGATAGATGCAGGATACATGATTTAACAGCAGTCCCAAATACCGGTTGCCATTGGCAACTGAAAAGTAGTTGTGATCGGTCGATTGCAATGACTTTCAACCAGAGTCCCTTGTGATTGTTGGATTTCAGAATCCAACATTCAGTGATTTATTGTTGCCTTTGTTTGTAGGAACAAATCAGTCAAGGTGAATGCCGGTAATGGCGATCGAGAGCCACTGCGCCCAATGAGGGACTATTGAGATGACAGATTTTCTCTTTGTCCTTTTTGACTAACTCAGTATCACTCCATATGCCTTCCTCTCAATAACATTCCAGCCACTGGTCTGCAGTTGGATCATAGAGATGCAGGGTCTCCGCTGGTGTTTGAGGTCACTAATAAGAAAGACAAGGAGCAGATGGTGGTCGTTTCTCCCTCCTTGCCTCCTCTTTTCAGCTTCCCGGCAAGCATTGGCCACCTCTCTATATCTCTCTCTCTTCCTCTCTTCACCAGAGCAGCATTGCAGGCCTCTGAATAGAGCCCAGCCTAGGCAATACAACCTTCTGCCTATGCAGGGACCTCTGCAACCATCTGGTGAGATTATTTGAAGCAATTAATTCTTTGAGAGCATCAATGGGAACATGTTTGCAGCGGAGATTTGAGGACACACACTGAATGTGCTGAATGGCATTCCTCACGAAAGTCCCTCCAAAAAAAAAAAAAAAATTCTAAGGAGGTGGGTGTTTCCCTGAGGGAAAGATTAGAAAAGGAAGGAGGAGTTTTGTCCAGAAAAGAAAAGTGCGCGAAAACTGGAATGCTTTTATGGGAATGTTCGAAATGACAAAAGGCTGGCTTTCCACTTTGGAATTTCCACATTCTGAATGACTTTTTAAGTCTAATTTCTGTTGCACACAAAAAAATCCCATGTGATTATCACTGATGCATTACAAATATGTCAACCTATAATTCTAATCAAGAATCAACCATGTCAAACAATAAACTGTCCTGAGAGATCAATCGATCTATCAGTCATTCTGTCCACCATCAGCAGCCTTTTTGTGTCAAACAATCTGTTGTTCTTGGCAGCCCCGCTGGAACACGAGGGCTCTAATCTGTCACCACTCTGCATTATAGACCTTCTAACGACCCTACGGGTCACAGTGTTGAGTCCCTCATTATCACTGTCACTGGTGTTGTCGTGCATACTTTGAGAACTGGAACAGAGCAGATGTGCAGTGTTTCATCCATCCATCCATTTTCAACACCGCTTATCCTGAACAGGGTCACGGGGAGTTGCTGGAGCCTATCTCGGTTGACTTCGGGCGGAAGGCAGACTACACCCCGAACTGGTCGTCAGCCAGTCGCACGGCACGTGTAGAGACAAACGACCGTTCACACTGTCACTCAGTGGAAACTAATCTCACTCTGCCCGCACACAAGTCCGGCGTGTGTACCACTACACCATCAGCGACACGCATGTTGGTGGTAAAGTATACTCAATGTGTACGGTGTACGTACATCTCTGGGGGAAATTTACTGCCATAAACTGAAAAATAAAAATGCACATGCTATGTATGCTTACCTGGACCAGACACTGACAAGTGGCACTGCTTCAAAAGTTCCTGTCATCCCTTATTGATGAATAGGCAATATTTACAAAGGGGGTTTCCCAAAGCACTTTTAGAATGGCCACACATTCCCCCATTCACACAATGATGCAAGGAAAGCAAAAGTATCATTCGCAAACTGGTGCAAGAGCAACTATAGGGATTTGGTGTATGGCTTCAGAATATTTGGGGGCAAAGCAGCAACCAACCACCATTTGTAAGACTGCCATGCTACCACAGGAATTGAGCCAACCTGTTCCTTTTAGTTCACTATGCAGAGGCATGAAATAAGTAACTGTTATTACTTAATTATTATGTATCCTTTATATGTGGACATTTGGAAAATCAGCCTCAAACAAATAAAATTTCTGATGATTAATTTTCTCAAGCGCTATTTGTATTTTACAAAAAAAAAGGAGAGTACTGCCCGGTAATTCCTATAGTCCTGTATATTTTACAATTTTAAATATGAACAAGCTATTTTGGTGATGAATTGCAATGTATTGCAAGCTTTTGTGACTCATCACTTTAATTTATTAGGCTTATAAAAAGTGATATGAATTTTAATACGTGGTGATTTAGTCTGTTTTCTGTTAATATTTAATTAGCCTCTTTCACAAGTCCAGACTGCAGTGATCATCATTTGCAATTAGCTTTTGTAATTAGACAAATGTAGCTTATTTGCAGGTCATTTTTCAGCACTACACATAATATTTGGTTATCTACTATTTTTGGAATACAAGCATCAGCTTTACTATCAATAATGTCGGGATATGGTGTGAGCACCTTGACAAGATATGTTTTCATCACTGCTTGTCCTTAGTGTTGAGCTTGACCTTATCTCAGCTGACTTTGGCCAAGAGGTGGGCTCCACCCAGCACTGGTGTCAGTCACAGGCCACAAATAGAAAATCAACCATTCCTACACCAACATTCACACCGAGTGGCAACATAGAGTCTTCATTTGACCAAACATGCATGTTTTGAGGATGCGGGAGAATGCCAGCGTACCTGAAGAAAACATTTTAACTCAAACATACGAAGGCGCGAGCTGAGATTCAAACCCACAATTTCTTAACTGTGAGGCAGGCATGCTATCCACTATATACTGTGCTGCTGACAACAAAATTAAAGTGTCGCCAAAAATTCATCCAAATTACATGAATTTAGTGGTGTTTCATTTAATAGAGAACATGAAAATCAAGTTATGTGCATTGTCGGTGAAATAATGTTTTTACATCTTTGCAGATGAACATGAACACTGGCATAACAGGTTCTGTCCAAAAACATTACGAACCTTACTTGAGCGCCGTGTTAGTGAAATCAATGGACTCTTAATTATTGCAGACCGGTATATTATTATTCTGTTCATCATTTATATTCACCTGTACACCAACCACACAGAATGACCACGAGCACAATGTAATGATATCCAGCGTTAGGAAATTTTCTGCCATTAAAGCTAGTGCTCAGTTTTGGTATGATAGACAAGCGGCATTATTTTCATGGTTTAATTTCTTTATTGCCGTTATGATGAAGGGGCCGACCGATTAATCGGCCAACTGATTTAATCAGAAAATATTAGCCCTTTTACAGACAGCAAAAACTCTTTTGCTGAAAATCAGCATGTACTGAACAAAATGTATTAACAAAAAACACTTACAGGGGAACGGAACCATAACAATAAACTATGAAACAAAACCAAGTCTAATCTAAACAAAAACAGAATCATGACAGTTTATCCCGAAGCTCATCCCAGCTGCGCGGTCGGCAGGATACCTCCTGAACTGGTTGCCTGCCAATTGCAGTCTGTTATAAACACTGCCGAACAAGTGACAAGCTGTGCCGACCCTAATGGGCCAAAGCCAAAGTCACAACAACAACAAAAAAAATCGAGATCCAACTTTCATTATGATGCAGCAAAGTTTGACAGTACTACAAAATACAACCACAAAAATGAATACTGTCCTCATTGACAGTGTTAATGAGAACAGCGTTATTTTTTATCTATGGTTCCATTGTATATCATCATATTGTGCAACTCATCAATGTTGTGGGTGCTTGGTCAATAAGGTTAAGGTTATAATTAGTGACAGTAGCTGTACTGTACAACAGGACACCTGTTCTTGCTGACACACACACACACAATGGAACATAAGGAGAGGCACCACACTTCAATTCAATATCGGTCTGTTTTTGGTTCGCCAAGGTTTGCACTACAAACAGCATCCAGCTGCACAGAGTGAGCATCCTAAACGCCAGGTAAAGGCGTGTTTGATGTGTACACAATTGGGATTGAGGAACTGAAAATACCAGCTGTAAGAATTCAGGGGAAAAAAAACACAAATTCATGGCGTGTAACCAATCTGAATTGCTTTTATTTTTTTGCTGACCTATTTATGACCCCCAGATTAAAACAAACACTAATTATTATTAAGATTGTGTGGATTTGCTATTTTCTTGCCTAGCTGTTCAATTTCAGGATCGTAGTGTGTGTATGAATTCGAACACTCAGAAATCATTCCGTGTCATGCATGCATGCATTTGTGTTTGTTTGGAAATAGGTGTGTATGCATGCATGCATGCGCGTAGACAGTTACTCAGGTTGCACAAAGTAAACAGTGAATGCACCTGTGTAAATGACACACAGCAAAGTTGTGTGTTGAGCTGGGAGGCCGTCGGGGACTTGGGCATGTTGTGCAAACTGCGTCATAGACAAAAAAAAGTGAGGCACCACAGCAGAGGCAGCTGACACACCGCTGAGAGATGAGGGCTCAGCTTCGTGTTAGCACCCGATAGATAGTCAAATGCAAATGCTTCAAATGTTTGAAGAGAGAAGTTGCGTGTCACCTCTTAACGCTAGACGACCAGCTATGTACTGCAGAGTAATGTTAACTGCCCAAAACCTGTTTAATATAAAATATTCGGAGTCTTTGGTTCATCGAACAGTTTTTGGAATGTACAATGCACAAGTAATGCCAAACTTTGGAACTGAAAAGAAAGCCAAAGTGAACCAAGGGTGCTAAAAACAAAATCAGCATTTAAATTCATTCATTATTTCAATTTTAATTAATAAAATGCAATGTGCGTCACAGACGTTGTAGTAGTACACTCGCCTGACTTGTGTGCAGACAGCGTGAGATCGGTTCCCAATCAGCGACGGGTGTGGATGTGGGTGTGAATGGTTGTTCATCCCAATATGTGCCCTGCGACTGACTGCATGGTGAACCAGTTCAGGGTGGAGTCCACCTTCCGCGCCGAAGTCAGTCGGAATAGACTCCATGTCACTTTTTCAATTATGGACTTGGCTAGACTTTTTTTTCCTTTTTTTTTGTGTTACTTATTCATTTAAGGCAAACAGAAGTTGATGACCGTATTAAAAAATATTTTAGGGTGATGTGTTTACATTGGTACTTGTCTTGTATACTCATAGTGCTGTGACCTCCATGAATGCCAAAAATTGCACACCCAGTCTCAATAGACCTAATGAAATACCAAGCTGAAATACCATGACTGGAAGAGCTTCTAAAATGATTCTCTGACATCCGTACATGCATGTAGTAGCTCACAATATGTCAATAGCACAGACTAAAAGTTTGAGATTTGATCTCTGTCTCCACATCCCAGCCACAACAAACACTCTTTATTTGTTGTTGTTCACCCGCTAGACTTATCTGGTAATGAGTCTCACGTTACCAAGCATCAGTCCCCAGTTAGCGCCATAATAAACCTTCAGGGAAGTACAGCCAGAAGGGCCACAATTAAAGAAGCAGCAGAAAGCAAACTAAAGGCAACCTTATGAAACCTATACAGGGCTTATGTTCCCTCTTGCATATTGTACTGCAGGTTTTAAACTTGAGGTGGATTCACTAAAGGTGGTGCACAACTAAGACAAATATAGACTTGAGCAATTGGACCAAAGCATGTACATTTTTCTTTTCCTCCTACTCGACCATCCTTTGTCACATGCACGCCGACGTTCCTTTGCCAAAGATTCTTTACGTTTACTGAAATCAAAGACTGATAATGTTCGACAGAAACCTGTTAAAAGTAGACGAGGTCAAATCATTTATCATCTCAGGATGACTGGATGGGTGGGTATCTACAAAATGGCAATTTGTAACGCACCGACTGGCAAACCTGTAGTGAGTAATTACAGCTGCTGTTATAGATTGTTGGGGTTTGTCATGTTGCTCTGATTGATCACCAATGGATTTTTAAAAAAATTCAAATCACACATTTGCTCGATTTCATCAAGTTATTTTTTTGCTGCTGATGTAGCACTAATACATTTTTGTAAATAATCCATCCATTGCCTCTACCGCTTGTCCCCATTAGGGTTTTTATTCAAGTTTCCTGTTCAAACATTTATAAGCGAAATATTGTAATCTGTTAGTTTTCAAAGTACAGGGCTTCAGAGTCAAGGGGAACGTTAAAGCTCCAACACAGGCTTGTCAGCCGAAAAACCTGCACTGAGGTTTCAGGCAGTACTTGATCACATTTTAACTTTTATGACAGTCAGAATACGTTACCGCAGTAATCCGAATGGGTAAAACCCATTCTTTAAAGATGCTTCAATGATCAATGAGAAGCATGTCACAAAAATTGTGCCTCTCTAGTTTAACATTAACTGGTGCACAAGCGTATAAAGAAGTTAACCAGTACTTTGACAGCGGCAGTCGACTAGACAGCTTTAACTTAAATTCACGACGCTTGTCATGAGCGTGTACCCTTGGAATGTGTGGCAAATTTGAAGATTTTAATGATTTGATAGTCTGAAGTTGTCCTTCAACCAAATATACGATCAAATCGCTTAGCTCAACAGTCACGTCCCATAGCAACAGAAAACACAGAGAATGAGAGAAGACAATCAGCAGAAACTAAAGCTTTTTTCAGCCTTTCATTATTCATTGCAGAGGAGAGTGTGGTGCTTCCCATAAAGTTTGGGACATTACCCCCGCAAAGAGGCACTGAGGTGGGTGTCATCCATGCTTGACTCAGACCTTGGGGCCCCTCTACATGCATTTTGGTTGGGAAACATTCTGGTTTGAGACTGAGATGCAGCTGAGCGTCCATGGCAACCTGTGTAACAAGACCGAACAAAGACAGCAGAGGAGAGGAGTTACGTAGGTGTGAATGGATAAGGTCCCAATATGGCGCCAATAAGTCTGCTGGACTCAGCTTCTCAATGAACACGGTAAGGGGAGGGAGAGGCGTTGTGGCACAGATCCCAGAGTGGAGGAATTTAAGAGGGACAATAAGACACAGCTGGGTCAAAGAGAGGGGAGGGGGTGCTTGCAAACAGGTATTATTCCAGGTCACATTAGAATTCTTCTTTTTTTTTTTAACGTCACAGGACCAAACTCGGAAAACAGTTTAGTGGGCTTCTTCTGTATGCCGTGACAACCACTACAACACCAGGTTCATAGAATGATAAAGCCAGACTTGCAGAAATCTTATTTTCTTTTTGGCTGGTGTCTTCACACAAAAGCTGAATGCATAAAGATATGAAATGATATGGTTTTTGGTAGCTCTTGAAGTCATGTCCAAGGCAAAACACAATGTAGACTTTTCAAGTTCCTATTGGTGCTTTGTCCTGAATGTGCAATCTGCTGATTGTGCAAGTTGGTTAAGCACATACAGGACTGGGGTTAGCATTGCCAATAACGTAATACGCATGTACAGTACATGCTGCGGATTCATAATTTACTGACATTTTGAAATGTTTGGCCTGGGGGATGAGCTTTCAAGTTGCAAATATTTTATCAAGGTCGCCAACCTAACCTGTACAAAGAGCGTGAGGGGGCAAAAGTGCACCATTCATGCATGGAGGTCAGATTTATGTGATACATTAACCCTTTCAGGGACAGCGGTTACTACAGTGGACAGCTTATCATGTTATCAGGTAACAGGGTGCATGAAAGTGTTAAATCATATCAGATATTGAAATAATCCCAAAGCTAAAGTAGTCAGGAGTAATTAGTATTTTTGTTTTATTGGGACCCAGGTCTGCATATGTACGGCAGGTAAGCACTTAATAATAATATAATAATAATAATAATACAAAAATATTGTGCAAATATGCAACCTTGTGGGCTTCTTGGGGGAGGGACCCTACGTCTGGTAACTTGTGGTTCATTACATTTTAATGAGTTCCATGCCAGTAAAGAAAATCATGACTTCCATAGATTGCAATGCATTAAAAAAAATTACAACAAAAATTATGAAACAATTTCGGAGAGTCAATTTAAATACAAAACTTAGAACTAGCTAGAAATAAGTTAGATTATAGAATACCATTATTTATGAGTCCCGCAACTCTTTAGTTTTTTTAAACTATGAGATCTCACTTGGTTGATATTTTTGTTTTGTGTTGCGAGCCAAAATGTGAGTTATAAGTAAACTTCAGATAGGCTGTTGCTTGAGTAAAGTAAAAGAAGGAGAGGAAGCAAGAAATAAAGTAAGAAAGAAAGAAAGAATAGGACAAACAGTCAAGACAAACCAATACATTCAAATCCTAAATGAAAACAGTAGCACTAAGAAGCATGGAGCAGATGCTAACACTGAAATAGCTGCATGCTATTGGCTCGTGACTGACTACAGGCTCCTGTTGGCATACTGTAGGCCACACCCCTTAAAGGCACACCTTTAATGCACGACAATGTGACTGAGCTTTACTACACCCTCAAAAATAGTTCATTTCTTTACCTTCTATGTTATTACATTCCTTTATACTGTATATACTTTCAATGCTCTTTGTCGTTTTGAAAAATGTAACCCCTGCATTTCCATCCGTTTTCTTTAGCTGATTCTCATTAGAGATGCAGTTGAGGCTATCCCAGCAAACAAGTGAAAAGCAGGACACACCCTGGAGTGGTTATCATCCAATCGCTTGGCACATATAGACAAACGACAATTTACACTTAAATTCACACCTGAGGACAGGTTTAGAGTCTTCCGTTACCTTACATGCATGTATGTTTTTGCGGTGGTAGCCACAGAAACCCAAAGAAACTCCACACAAGAAGGCTGGAGCAGAGATTTGATACACGAGTAAACTGAGTTGCGAGCATTGTCATCTAATGAGTAATTTAGAATAACAATCATTATATTATTATTATTCTTATAAAGGGCGGCCCGGTAGTCCAGTGGTTAGCACGTCGGCTTCACAGTGCAGAGGTACCGGGTTCGATTCCAGCTCCGGCCTCCCTGTGTGGAGTTTGCATGTTCTCCCCGGGCCTGCGTGGGTTTTCTCCGGGTGCTCCGGTTTCCTCCCACATTCCAAAAACATGCATGGCAGGCTGATTGGACGCTCTAAATTGTCCCTAGGTGTGAGTGTGGGCGTGGATGGTTGTTCGTCTCTGTGTGCCCTGTGATTGGCTGGCAACTGATTCAGGATGTCCCCCGCCTACTGCCCGCAGACGGCTGGGATAGGCTCCAGCACCCCCCGCGACCCTAGTGAGGATCAAGCGGTTCGGAAAATGGATGGATGGATTATTCTAATAAATGTGATTGACACGTGGGCTGGACATGATCAACGTTTCATGTAAAGGCGATATGGTCTGTAAATCTTTTTACAGTCCCTTTTATGAGAATATTCATTTTTGTACTGCCTTGCGAAATAAAATGCACAAGACACCAAATTTAAAACAATGGCAATTAACTCACTCAAATTCCATGTGCAATTAGGTGCAAGGAAGCCTATATGGGTTTTATTTTGAAAAACGTGCGTCAAAGATTCCTCGTGTCAAACCTGTAAAATGACTAATTGTAAAGGTACAGAGAAATGTTTGAAATGTGACGATCAGCAGTAAAGACGAGACCCCCCCCCCCCCTCCCTCCCCCTTCTTCACCCCAGTTGCGGTTGGTCGGTGAGCAGCGGGCTGCCTGACTGCCGCCGACTGACCAGCTTCTCCCCCTCGTGTGTCAGTGTGGTGGCTTGGCGCCTCCCCTCTTTTCTCCTCTCCTCTATAAAATGTGCACAATCTGCTCCTTGTGTGCACTCTCAGTCAGATCGAGTTAGTGTGACTGCGGCCTCACGGGATATTAACGCAGCAGAAGAGCGCCTGAGAAGAAAACACACACACACACACACACAAATATTCATATTTGAAGCAGTTTAATTCGCATCTCTAGCTCAGTGCCATATAATAGTTGATTGTCTCGTTGTCTGCGATGAAGGCTGTTCCTCCTGCGCACCCCCAGGACTCTTCGTCTTACTCCTCCTCCAGCAGCAGCAGCAGCAGCAGCAGCAGGCAGCTCTCCTTCCACTATCTGACCAAGCAGAGTCTCAACGCCGCCCGGTCCAGGATGGAAGAGGAGGACCGGCACTGTCTGCAGTACGACATGAACGACTGCTACAGCCGACTGAAACGCTTGGTGCCCACCATTCCGCAGGATAAGAAAGTCAGCAAAGTGGAGATCCTCCAGCACGTCATTGACTACATTCTGGACCTGCAGTTGGCCCTTGAGACGCACCCTTCTCTCCACAAACAAGCGCCTCAGCGGACCGGAACGTGCGTTCCTCTGGCGTCCAACCCCAGCCGAACACCGCTTACGGTGCTCAACATTGACCACCACCAGGTACCGGTTGTTGAATAGTGCGCGCTTCCATCGGGGGATGTTTAACCCAGCTGTGGAAGACTACAGCGACAAAAAGCAGACAAAGCGCGTCATCCCCGCTACATGGCATTGTCCCGTCAATGGAAGCGAAATTCTATAACCCACGCGTGTTTCTGCCGAACGATATGGGGGAAGGAAATGCGCATTTGGCGTTTCTTAGATTGCGCACTTGATTGCAGGCTTTATGATTTGCATGATAATGACGAGTGTGTGTCAGAGGCCCACCTCAACCCACGGCCGGTGAAGTATCTCAGCCTCCAGTCCACTCCACCGCGCACAAAAAAAGGCAATTTGTTATTCAATAGGCCATAAAATTATTTAATGGGGCTGCAATTTTTTTTCCATGCAATGTATTATTTCAGGCCACTTGGCACAGATTTTATAAAGCTAAACTATTAGGTTTGCTTTACTGGGTATCATTTTACATCTGTTTTTTTTTTTGTTTGTTTTGTTGTTTTTGTTTTTAGAGGACGTCAATTGTCAAAAAGCCAGAGGACTCCATTTTATGCCGCTGAAGCAAAAGCAACGCATTGGTAAGTGTCATTATTTTTATTATACTGTTGTAGTTATTGTTGTACAATTAAAATGATTTTTAATCTGCACACATGTATATGCCTTTAAATCGGGAGTCGTGTAAACACTATGGAGGGTTGGTCAGTGAAGCATCCTCATTGAAACAAACACACAATAATGTAGCGTATTGGTGTAAATGCAGGAGATTGCATGACAAGGAAAAGAATAATTGAGCAACGTGAACAGAGGCAGCTGTGCTTTGTGCAATAACGGTCACCGGTGAAGCAATCAGAGAAGCAGCCATGGTTCAAACATCACGTTGGCCTCTCTTTGAGTCTTTGACACGGACTCTCAGTCCCTCTGAGTAAAATCGGCGCAGACAGCATTTATTTGGTGTGGCGGTCGATTTAAAGTGTACCCGAGTCTCAGAGGTCTGCCAGTCGGCCGGCCAGTAGCCTGACAAACCGTGTGGAGGTTGTTTGACCTGGTTTGTTTTGGGTTGTTGATCAAGCATGGCCTCTGTTTTGTTGGTGGCGCCAGTCAGTCTGGAGCGCTGAAGCTCAACCCCCCCCCCCACCCCCCCATCTCTATTCATGCCCTCCACAGGTGTGCAGGCTGCACAGAATCGCTCCAAAAGCCAGCAAAGCTTCGCCAGGGACTCACAGCCAACTGGATGCACAATCACAAAGGAATTTGGAAACTATCGGAAGGAACTAATCTTAAATATAATGACTATTTTTATTCCATTGAGCATGGATTGAGTATAAAAAATGGTCTCCTTAAGTTTGTCCCAAACCAACCTCATCCACTTTTTTTTTGCCATATTTTCTTTTTAAAAATGAAATTACAGTTTTAGACTTTTTTTTAAACCCCAGTCACGAACAAGCATTACATGAAAACCTTTTGTGAATTGTGCTTTAAGAAAATGTGAGTTTAAAGCTTTACTGAACTGCAAAATTGCTGTACATATTTCGGACATCTATTGTTTCAAATAGATGATTTGTGTGGAGCAGGGATGCCATTCCTGCCATCACATCATATTTGATATTGTAAAGAAGAACAATTCAATCTGAAAAATAATTATAATTGTACTTGAAGAGAAACAAATGTTCTATGATTAAAAAAAAATATGTGAAAGGAATACGTTTATGCTTCAAATAGACTACTGTATTGTAATTATGAGATATTTTTATTAAGAGTCATGTTGGTTGTTTTGTAAATATTGTGTTTCCACTTTGAAGTCTTTTGTGAATGAATGTGGTTTTGTCCTCATATGACGATATCAGTTCACTTTGCAATGTTTTGGAATAGATTCATATGTAGCATGTCAGGCTCATTGCAGAGATGTCAAATGTGCACTGAAGCAGGCCTCCCCGTGTAGATAACTTCTTTTATTTGCTCAGCTTTCCCTTGTTGTTTTTATACTCACTAACTATGACACTTGACCCGTTGGGGGGCAATAGGTCGCTCAGCTATTTTATATGTTGGGTTGTTGTTGTAGTTGTTGTTGGGTGTTTTTTTTTTTTTTTTAAATGAAAAGGCCGGACTTCATTATTTTACAATGCACACTTGTGAAAAAAAAAATCCACAACATGCAGCACTTCTAACAATGTACAATGTAATACCGAAACAGGCAATTCTACTGAATCACTTTTTATTTTATGAGGACGGAGCAACAAACATTAATTACAGTTAATTGCGATGATTAGCATGTTTTTTTCTGCTATCGAGCTTATTTCAGCACGTATATGGTTAAATAAGGAAAAAAACATTTTTTCTTTTCATGACATTGAACACCGAATTTACCTCACCACCCTCCTGCCAGTGTGGGAGGGCACATGTACATGACTGTCAGCTGCACTGTTGGAATTGACCTTCACTGGCTTGTGAGGCGTTGTCAAAACAATTAAAGTTTCCAGGAAGAACTGTGTCGTCTCATTATTTGTCTCCAGAGATTTAATGTTTGCAATGCTGGTGCGAGCAAGTGAAATAATGAGCCAAAGAGGGAGGTGTGGTCTAACGGGAAAGCATTCGGATCCAAATTGTAGTTTGATCCCAAATAGTCAAGTACAACCTTATTTCGCAGAAATACAGAAGCCTGGAGAAAACCAAAACAAAAAACATTTAACACAATTTGTATTTCTTTGCTATTTCTGAATAAAAAAAACATCACACGTTACACAATGCGAAATAATAGTTCATGGGTGGCATTCTGAGAAAAGGTTTAGTTGTATTAACAATTACAGCCTACCTTCTTTAGGATATTTACTCAATAAAATGTAAATAAGATGGCATTCACTTTATTTTCACAGTATTTATGGAAACTTGAAAACCGTCATTTTAAGTAGTGATGCTGTTCTGCGGCTTGAAATTGGCTCTCATGTCCTTTCATTTGTTCCAAGTGACTGTCGAATACTTGACATACTTTTACCTCTAACCTACACAGCATGAATGAAAATAACACCTGCAAAGAGTGAAATAAATCAAAATGCTCAGTGAGTTGAAATGAAGACACTCAAACCACTTCCACACAGAACAAATGATAAGAGTGCGGTGTCACCAGTAAACAGTCCGTTCAAGCCTCAGTGGAACGTTCTGTAATTTACTCAATGATACTTTGGAAAGGACAAAAGTGGGGAACCGGGGTTCGAATCACGAACCAGTTGCTCGAAATCTACTGAGCTATGCCGCACTGCATATCAACAAGTCGGAACAATCCTGGAAATTCGAACAAATTTCATGACATCAAAGAAACAGGATTAAAATGAAAAAGGAACACAGATGAAGGAGACAAGGAGATAGAGGTACGCATTTATGCACCACGCCAGATACGCTGTTTCAGTGGGTCGATTCCTCACGGCCAATGAAAAGTTCGCTGAAATGGGCTCTAGCTCACCCACGACCCGAATGAGGACACGCGTCATATGAAGATGGTTGCAATGTATTTCACAGAGCTTCAGGTTTTTCTTCAACAAACCGACGCTTGTGTACCTGTCTCCAAAATGCCGCTCAATGTAAGTTAAGGTATCAATTTGCCATTGACAAGTCCCTCACCCTGTGGCTATCACACACATACTGTACATGTCAGATGTGGCTCACAATACCCGCAGTGTGTGTGTGTGTGTGTGTGTGTGTGGATCCTGACTTTAGTTCTTCGTGACGAGATTCAGCTGCCGTGACTGCCATCGTCTTCTTTTTTTAAGGGGAAGATCAGATGAAAGAAAGATAAAGCCTCACGATGCATTTTAATTCATCCACCGGTAATTGAAAAGCTTCTGTTTCACGCTATTTTACACCTACACCGGCTTTGATTAATTACTTGCACAATCATCCGATATATTCTCTGCATTAAATTGATTTTAAACGATAGCATCTGTTACTGCATATGAAATGAATATCAGTATTTTTCATATCACTGAAGAGATTCACAATTCATACATGGCACTAATGGGTTTGTGTTCTTGTGATTTTAGATGCATCTGAAAACACATTTCGGCATGTATGTCTAGAAAATCTCTCTAGAGAGAGAGCTCTCTCTATGTGTGTGTGTGTTTTTTTTCCCCCCAAATACAATCGTTGCATTACATTCCTGCTAATACAGAGATGATAATGCTCAATTTATTTTCTTTTTGGAGTATCATAAATACATCCCATATACTAATGATGATAAAATGATCATTATATTTTAGTGGCCATCACATTGTGACAGAATGAGCATTTTTCAAATCAGATGCATCTGCTTGTACCTCTGCACACATGTAAAAAAAAATGGTTTGAAAAACATATATAGGGGAATTAAAAAATGAACAACTGAAATTTTGCGGTTGCGCTGGCCGCGTTCAAAATTAATCCACATTCATGTGAAATGGGAGGCAGCAGCAGAAGCACTTACATGAACTCCAAATAAAAATAACCTGTTGTGCTCGGCCTTCCCTGACAATTTACTTGCTATCAGAAGTCTGATGGTTTGAGCGCTATTTTCAACTCGTCGTTTCACCTTGTCAAAGGCCCCTGTTGCAACTGATGAAAAAGCATGATCCTCACCACGCTTGACTGTAGGTGTGGTCTTCTTTTACAGAAAGCTGTTGGGTTTGCTTATCACTCTCTTTGAAATGATGAGCAAAAAGGTCAAAAAGCCTTGATTTTATTGGACCACACCAAAATCTCCCAAATACAGCCGAGATTGTGATTGGTTAATCATTTTTTAAAAAATACAGCTAAATCCTAGAAATTGTGCACCCACATTTTTTTCAGCACTTTGTTTTTATTTCCCCTCTTGAAAAAATAAGAAAGAAATGGAACCGAGTTATACAGTTTAAAAGTTATAATACATTTTGGGGGGAGGGCCTTCAAAATAATTTGTCTTTGTCTATTTTTTTTTTAATATCACAAAATGTTGGCATTTGAACAGGAATGCGTAGGCTTTTAATATCGTCGCTCGATTTCAGCCCAATCAGTCTCCCCAATGCTTGTGGTCACACATTGATTGTCATCAGTGCCAGGAACGGCCTGCAGTCATGTAGGCCTCTTCTTTGTGTGCACGTGTCGTTCTGAGGAACACTAAGTACTAAGATGAAATCTGAAAAGTGTATTCTGGAATTCATTTCATCTTCTTCTCCGGGGTCTCTGTGCGCAGCTCCTGTGATTCAAACACAGAGGATCTTAATTACTCGAGTCTGCACAACACACAGTGACACAAAACCATAAAACGAGGATGCTTGCGATTGTTGCTGCTTTGAATTAACCTTCGGCATATGTTAAACAGCAATAACAGGTTTAGCTGTGCTGTCTCACCTCCTTCTCTCGCTGATTTAACTCCACATTATGGCGTTCCGCGGGGGCCTATATCCCTGCGTGTTAATCACTGCTCTTCGCGGCGTTCCCAGAAATATATGGCGACCGCTTGCAGCTGAACGGTGGAGGACAAAACGTGCTCACTCTTGGACACTACTTCATTACACTCTAATTGGTATGGAGTGATTAAATATCTCATGCTTCTCACTAATTGCAGCTATTTAAAGCGGCTATTAGCTTAAAATGCTTTCCACAAACAGCCGTATACTCATAAAGTGTGAGTTCCAGTAATTTGCCTGCGATGCTCAAACTGAAGAAAAGACTTTACATCTGCCTGCCCTTATGGCACGTTACAAAGACTATAATCTTTTTTCTTCTTTTTTTTACTCAAAACAATGGATTACTTGATCCACTGAAACATTTGGATGGAATTTTCCACCCTGTAACAGCCGTAGGTCTTAATGAAGCGTTAATTCCAATTCTATTTTTCAAATTCACATTACTCATGGTAATTGATGCGCAGTTATATTTTCATTTGTGTTGTGTTTGCCTTGATGTGTTGACCTTTCACATTTTCATTGATGAAAGTTAAATAAGAAGAAAGACTGATCCAACGACGGATCGTTTCTGTTTCATTTCATAAGACGATGCTTGACAAAGCATTCGGCGTGATCCGAGCTCAGATCTTCCATCAAACCGAATCATTTGAAGACAATTCACACGTTGGCATCACCGTTATAATCAGCTTCTTTCCTGCTTGACACCAAAGACTGAGAAATACATCGTGAGAGCCTGTGAGGAGGAAAGGGGAAAGACATTCAAGACGGAGAGACAATTTGGCATCGCCAGTGCCAACCAAGGCTCCCAGGAGACGGGCGGTGAATTACAGAAATGAGGCAAATGCCAAGCTTCTCTAAATAGCAGAGAGAATGGCTGCATGCCCCTGGAGAACTCAATAGATTAGAGAAGGGAAACCAGAAATCTGCCAAGGCCCTGAAAGATTGTAGGATATGGATATGCATGTGTGTGTGTGTGTGTGTGTGTGTGTGTGTGTGTGTGTGTGTGTGTGTGCGTGTGTGTGTGTGTGTGTGTGTGTTAGAGGAGGTGGCCAAAAGCCATGTCACAGAACATGACCCTGAGGTGCAACCATCAGACAGCCAATATGGCATGCTAAATACCGCTGTTCCATCAGGGCGGAAGCGCTCCAACTGCCTCCATTTCCGACAGGTTTTTGTTCACCTAATGAGCCTAATTAATGAGGCTTCAGTTACAATGTTTTGCGCCCAAAGATGCAACAGCGTGGCAGTTATGTCTCTAAAATTAAAGGACTGAAACAAAGAGAAAAATCTCCATCAAAAGCAGCATGCGGGCTGCATGCGGCCCTCGCCCACGCTCGGTGCGGGCCCCCGATTATTTTTCGTAATAATTTTTTTTTACTCTTGTTAAGTCATTGAAAGATGTAATACCAGTGATCAACCACAGAATGAGAGGAATTTTCCCAAAATTGTCAGGAAAAGCCTAGCACAACAGGCTAACAGCTTCCTGTTATGTTTTTGTTTCGATTACATTTGGTTTTGTTCCCTCGTGGCCTTTTTGGCTCCACCTGTTCTCGTCATCCGTGTCCCTTGTGTTGAACCAATCAGCTCCCTCAACCCTTTGTGTCCTGTCCAGGTGTTTCTCGTTGTCTCGTCACTTTGCTTGTATTTAGTTCCCTCGGTTCGGGCAGTCTTGGTTGGGTCATTGAGAGAGTCTGTGTGCTTCTGTCATGTCATGTTTTGTTTTCTGTCACCGTTTTTTTTTTTTTTTAGGCTACTATGGTTTTCGGAACTTTTTCCGAGTACTTCAGTTCGCGTTTTCCTGTGTCTTCCTATTTGTATTTAGGGTAAAATGCATTTTGTTCAGTCCACCCTGCTCCTCCTGCCTCCCTGTTTTTTTTGGGGTCCTCCACCGACCACCATGCAAAACCTGACGCTTCTCTTTTCTAAGGAGCCTCTCTGACTGTTTAGCACTTGATTTACATCCATTCATCTATCCATTCTCCCAGCCGCTTATCCTCACAAGGGTCACGGGAGTGCTGGAGACTATCCCGTAGTTTGCATGTTCTCCCCGTGCTTGTGCGGGGTTTCCCCCGGTACTGCGGTTTGCTTCCATGTTCCAAAAACATTCATTGATTGCTCTAAATTGTCCCTTGGTGTGATTCTGAGTGCGAATGGTTGTTCGTCTGTCTGCGCCTCACAAGTGTCTGGCAACCAGTTCTTGAATTTAGGTTTAAAAAGGATTTGTAAATCATTGTGTTCTGTATTCAATTAAGTTTTAGACAGTGTCCAAACACCTGAGGTTTTGAAGAAAAAAAATTGTAAGATTGAAGCGGTAATATTTACCTTAAAGTATTATCATAAAGGAAACCTAATCTTTGTGACATTGTACTCACCATGATGTGTGTACATATGTTTGTAAATTGTGCTTGGCTGTCTGTCAGTCTCCAAACTTAGCATTTTAAAGATGAGACAGATGAACAGAAAGACATACAAAAATTTATCTTGAGGGGGAAGAGCAAGGCTTAGCAGTGGCGGTTCTGGGGGGGGGGGGGGGGGGGGGGCAGCGGGGGCCAGTGCCCCTGTAGCACCGATTCTGGCCCCCCCTGTGGCCCCCCCTCCGAGCGCAGATTACGCAATCGTGCCGAGTCGCCGACGCGAACGGTGGAACCAAAGTGCGTGATTTAACATTCTAGTCGACCCTTTAGTGCGCTGCGCCATTTAAAAATGAGCGGGAAAATGAGAAGCAGTCCGCAGAGAAGGAAATTACCACGACACGAGTGCTATTTGCGTGTGTGTGCGTGTGTGCGCGCGCGCGTGTGTGTGTGTGTGTGTGTGCGCGCGTGTTTGAGTGTGCGTGTGTGTGTGTGTGTGTGTGTGTGCGCGTGTTTGTGTGTGTGTATGTGTGTGCGCGCGTGTTTGTGTGCGTGTGCGTGTGTGTGCGCGTGTGTGTGTGTGTGTAACTTTTTTAGTCTCCTTTTTATTTTAATTTTTATTTAACAGGATCAATATATAAGACATTGCCTTTTAAAATTTGGATAATTATATGCATGTAAAACATCTAGCTTCAGTGTATTTGCAATTTTTGTCCCCGGCAGGCTGGTACCATATCATCCCCTGCCTTGAATATTCTCAACAGATGGACACGGCGTATTGTTACGCTTGCAGACATTTTAGCCCTCCTAATACTGTTTTTTTTCTCATCACTGTAATGTTATGACTACAATTTCAAAGTCTGAAGAAATAAAAAGTCAAATAAGATTTCGAATCTGTCTTTTTAGCCCTGGGTTGAATGTGCCCCCCCATCAAAACCCCTGGCCCCAGCCCGGCCCCCTCAGTGAAATTGATCCAGAACCGCCCCTGAGGCTTAGAGCAGTAGAAGTATTTCAGTGACTGCCTGGGGGGAAAGCACATTGAACCAAACAGAACACATTTGAGTCAGGGATGACAAATGCAGACCTTAAATAACTGCATTACATAAATAGGAAAAATTCATTTTCACTGCTCTGCAATATTTCAATCTCTGTGTTGAACAAATGCGTTTCGACATCGACAATTCAGAATGTTGCAAGCTAAGGCATACAGTGCTATGAAAAAGTATTTGCCCTCTTCTCAAATGTTTTCTTGTTTGCATATGTCCCCACTTTGAGATAATCCTCCCAAAAATTACATATTAAGCAAAAATAACACAAATAAACAGAGTGCAGTTTTTGAATGGTGATTTTATTTATTAAGGGGAAAATGTCAAAACTAGGCACAGGTGGTTTGGACCCAAATGCTTGACTCAGACTTGGTGAGGGCAAAAAAACAAAAAACAAAACGTTTAATCCAGGCGAAGGTCAGGACACGTGAGGGACAAACGATCGAGCGGAGGTACAAGAGGCATGAGGCAAAAAACGAAGTCAAAAGCAAACAAAGTCCAGTCCACAAAGTCAATGACTATAACGACAAACTAGGCTGGAACGGGACATGAAGAGAATCAATGAACCGGCGATGAAATAAGATACACAAGGGAAATACACGTACAGGGCTTGATTGGGGATGAGATACAGGTGAAAGTGGAAGAATCAGGGAGCATGCGACACAGACTAAGAAGGGGGTAGGGAGGCAGAGAGCAGGTTGCAGCTCATGACAGCCGACCAGACAAAAGTTTTGCGGGGAGAAGTGAGGTCAAGCAGGGGCGCGGCAGAAGACCTGTCATTTCAAATGAAGTTTCGATAGGGAAGCCCAGAAACCTGTGAACCTCCTCCTTCGATTGAGGGGTGGCCCAATTCAGTGACAGCAGAGACTTTTGCACCTCAGATAGCATGAAGTCCAAAAGAAACTGAGGGTCACATTTCTCTGCCTTGAAGTGCAACTGGTTGTCAAGCGCTTCGGATGTTTTTTTGAACCGAGGTACCCAAGTAACTTGAGGATTAATTTCAGCCATAGTTGGAAGAACATCCTGGGTTCTGCCGTTTGACACTAAATGACGGGGTATCCTGGTGGTTCATGTAAGTAACTATTTGAAACTAAAGTTTGATGCTGCGTTGCTATTAGCGCTCAATATATTTTCATAAAAGTGAAATTCAGTCTGGGCAAAGCGCTTTGGACCAGATATGTTAGCGTGGAGAAAGCATGACAGAGTACACTTTACCATCATGATAAAATTAAATGTTGCATGTTTTGGACTCTTGAGGAAATGTTTTTTTTTTTTAAGGAAAAGTACAATTAGTCATCCATTCAAAGAGATGTGGGACTTGGTGGTTAAATGGTTAATGAATAGCAATCGTGGATTTGAGATGCCTGTCCAAAGTTGGTCCTCAAGGGCCACTGTCCTGCCTGTTGTCCAGCTCTCCCAGGAGCAACACACCTGATTCAAATCATCATCATCGTTCTAATACTGCTTCAGAGCTGATCATGTGGATCAGGTGTGTTGCTCGTGAGAGAGATTGAAAACAGCCAGGTCGGTGGCCCGCCAGGCCCGGAGCTGGACATGCCTGGCCTAAGCACTATATACTGTATGACAACAGATATGACGACAACAACAGCGATCTGGCGCTTCAATAGCAAGTGGTGTGGACAAGGGAAAGCACATTCACTGACATCACATCCATTTCCAATACGGCACTTAGCATTCAAATGAAGCAGAGGGAGTGTGGCCATGCTGATCTGGTGAATAGAAGACAAGACACAAAGATGCAAACACCAGACTTTTATCAAACTCCCTTTCACCATCCATATCCAGAAATCGTCCGGCGGAGGGTACTCTTTAAATTAAGATCGTTTTATCAAATTTAACAATCAGGAATATGTCTTTGTTTTGGCTGTGATGATTCACATCAAATTTCTCATTCATATTTTGGAATACATTCAAGTCCACATACTGCATGAGGCGCAACAGCGCAAAGAAATTGAATCCAAATGATTCCCTCCTTATGTTTCCATATAGATATCAAGACATCGATTATGAGACTGTTGTCATCGAGTTGGCAGCCATTAGTCTGTTGGCTTTGAGACACACAGTCAACAACTAATTTACATGCTAATGTTTTCCAGATCTGGACTCAGTCATGGTCGCAGTCCCTCCGCCTCTTCCAAAATGACTCCTTTTATTGACTTGATTTTCTGATTCGACAGATGGCCACATTTCAATATCACAGATGCCTGTTTGTGTTTGGCTCAGGGTATGCTTGGCAAAGGCTCGTTTGAGGAGAGGTGGAGGATTTCCCGAGCTTATGAATAAACAACAATAATTATCGAGATAAACAACAACATTATCTGGCATCTGAACCTTGACGACAATCAATTATGGTCATTACTGTCACATCATGTGCTACACTCGGCTTTTAATTACTGTGAGTTGCTGTTGAGAAAAGGCGAAAGTTTAGACACGGTGTCAGTCACCAGTCTTAATTGATTTGTTCTTGTGCTTGCCAAGACTGCAATCAATACAGACAAACGTGCTGAAATCTATCAAAGCGCAGCGAGGACTGACACAAAAACACAAACAGCTGGAGCAGTTGAAGAGAATAATTCCAATAAGCGTGCATTTGTTGCATTTCTCTAACTTTTTTTTACCTTTTACCGTTTTGGGCACAGCGGTTAGTGCAGTGGACAGCTTATCAGGTTGTCAAGTTACAGGTCCATGAAAGGGTTAAAATGGTGTTAATGAATAAAACAGTGGCAGTTGGTGGAGTATATAAATCAGCCTTATGGCTCCAAAAATTAAAATTGTGATAATCGTGTACTGTATTCTAATTCTGCAATTAATTCCCTTTAAAATGATAATATAATACTGCTCATAGAAGTATCTCAAAAATGGAAAAAGTTGTTGGCAGGTTGAAATCCCTTGTTTTGAGAAAATTAGAATTTCAAATTTTGGCACACACAACTTTCAACGGCCCATAGCAACCATTGCCTTATGAAAAGAAAAGAATATTGACCATAAACTCTCAGGAAGTGTTGCAAGACACTAAAATGTGTTTTATGTTGCTGAGGCGCATGTAGGTATGTTGAACACAGTGTAATTGTATATTTTTGTCACAGTTGTTTGTTTTTTTTCCCAAAAAATGGTGTTCGTCAGCGATGGACGTGTGGACAATCAAAGCTGTTGGTCAACTCGTCAAGTCTTTCTAAACTAGGAAGAAAACCCTGAGGAGCAGGTACACCAGGGGTGTCAAACATACGGCCCGCGGGCCGAAACTGGCCCCCCATGAGGTTTGATCAGGCCCGCGGGATCATTTAAAAGTGAAAAAATGCATAGACATGGAATGAGTATTTTAATAAGGTGCAATTCATGGAGTAGCCACTAGCTGTTTTGATCAGAGTAAAAGACAACACTGTTTTCATCAGAGAAGAAGACAACACCAGTCTCAGTCTGTCACTGAGACAGACCCAACACCGCAGACGCTGTCAAGGACATGTGAATACTTTATTCTTTACACGTTTAGTTTGTAAGGTGTAGGCAGGGATTAAATTGAGATTTTATATGCACATGTGTAAATGGTTTAAAAATTCCTTTCTTTGTCAATCTTGTTTAATCTAATAATGCATTACTATATTTTTCAAAACCATATTACTTGTTAAAGTTTTGTGCCTTCTTACAATCAGTGGGATCAGTTGCAATGCATATATGTAAATGATAAAAGTAAATTGCACATTTAAGGTGGAAATCTAAGGTGCTTTATGAAATATTTTGTAAAAAATATGTTTAATAAATTTCAACATTTTCCAAATATTCTCGTGCTTCTTTAGACCAAAACAAAGGAAAGACATGGTACTTTGGTTATTAATCGCAGAGTATGGAAATATTTTAATGGTCCGGCCCACTTGACATCTATTGTGGCCCACAATGTGAAATGAGTTTGACACCCCTGAGGTACACGAACTGCTTCACGGATTCCGCCTATCGCGGATTCTTTTTGGAACGTAACCCCCGTGACAGATGAGGGTTCACTGTATTTTATGTGCACTGTGTTGCTTTGGAAAACTGGCCAACTCTCAAGTTTGCACGGTCTCCTCAGCATTCATTTATGAGCATGGTATTCAGATTAAATGACTTGTTTTGGATTTATTCAAAAGTGAATGCAAAAACACACACTCTTTCAAAGTAGCTTTTAGATGAGCCACTGACATGTTATTGCCGACAGCGTCTGGATCCATGATGCAAGTTAATTTCACAAGCAAAGTCTTATTATCAAAACAGCTCTCTTTGGAATTCTCATGTTTCGTGAAGAGTCCAGGATCCAGAAATTAGGACAAGTCTCAGACTTCACCCAATCGCGCCTCTTTGGTAGCTGCGCACGTATTTCCAGATTTTGTTTGGTGGGTGTGTCAGAAGCCTGGACGGGAAAATCACCACATCTTGAAAGTGCGTCAGAAAGGTACATCAAGAATTGACTTAGGCGTGGGAGGGAGAGAGAGAAGGGGAGAGAGAGAGAGGGAGAGAGAGAGAGAGAGAGAGAGGAAATTGGATAGCCATAAAGTAATCGGCACACATGACCACGAACATTGCAACCTATGTGGTAAAATGAGTAGAACAGGTGCATAAGATAAATATAGCTTGGCTTGATTAAGTAATTTTTCTACCTGCCCACAATTTTTCTACCTGTCCACAATGATAATTCGCTATGTTAATTGCAAGCGCAATTAATCATTTTCTCATTTGAGCTGTCAAGAAATGATTGCTAGACTAGATTATTCGTTTGAAGTACAGAGAAATTCTTGGCTTTTCGCCATTCATGGAAGTTGCAAAGAATTCACACGTTGGATTGAAAGTCATTGAGCATAGCTTTGGAAATGTATGCAGTACACACAAAACAAACAGACAATCTAACTATCCATCAAAGCCTGAAAAGTCAAAAAGAAGATGGCACCTATTTCAGCTTGCAATGTGATCTTGATATGATTATGACATAACAAAAATGCATAAGCAAATAAATGCACTCAAAGTCCAGGCCAACACCAAGGCAATATTGGTCACCTGCAAAACATTGGATGAATTGCCTCAATCTCAAATCTAAAAAACAGAGAAGTGATGTTTCATCCAGATTATGAATTTATTTTGTATCCTGCTCCCCCCCCCCTTTTTTTTTTTTAAAGATAAACACTGTACAGGAAATCAACAACATTAGCTTGACAACGCTTTACTATCCTTTGGTATGATAGATTTTTACTCCATTATTTACTCCATTATTTGTACTGAGAGAACAGATGACACAGACACTCCATTGTTATTTCTGTGGGGCAATACTTTTGTTTTATAGGGAAATGATCTGACATTGAGCTGAGGATTCTGAACAACACCTGAGCCTATTTATTTGTAGTCTGTATGTAAATAAAATATGTTTGCCCATAAATGGTGACAGTCGGGATTATTTGCTTTTTTGAAGACCTAATTTGGCAACATTTAATCGTCAACCTATTTACAGTTAAAAAGCCCTGATTTTCCTCATCTCTTAAAATGGAAAGGTGAGATGTAATTATCAAATATCTACAGTAAATTCTAATAATCAAGCATATATATGATGGGGGTTTTACAGTATTTAATCATCTAAATGCCTCACTTGCACCGTCATCTAGATTAGAGTAAAAGTGTGCTTGCATCGAGCTGTACATATCTATATACTGTATGTTCCTGCCACTTTCAGAGCAGTGCAAAGCTGACAGAGAGGGTTAAACATTTTATACTGAAACACCAAAATGTTCAACTAAATCACGTATTTTTGTGTCACGAAAGTATGTTAGCTTTATGATACAAAATCCAATTCCACTGACATATGCTGCCATCCAGCAACTTCTTTTTCATGGACACCCCTGCTTATTTCAGCAAGACAATGCCAAGCCACATTCTGTATGTGTTACAACAGCTTGACTTCATAGGAAAAGAGTCTGAGTACTAAACTGGCATGCCAGCAGTCCAGACCTGTCTCCCATTGAAGATGTGCAGCACATTGTGAAGAACAGAATACATTCCAACACCCCTAACTCGTGAGCAACTGAAACTGGACCTCAAGCAAGAATGGGAAAGAATTCCACTTACAAAGCTTCAACAATAAGTGTCCTCAGTTCCCAAATCCTGATTGAGTGTTGCTAAAAGGAAGGTGATGTAACACGGTGGTCGACATGCCCGTGTCCCAGCTTTTTTAGAATGTGTTGCTGGCATCAAATTCAAGATGAGTGAATACTGGCAAGAAAGAAAAAAAAGTTTACCAGTTCAAAAATTACATTTCTTGTCGTGTTTGAAAATCATTTGAAAATTGCGATACTGTGTTTTCATTTACACAACTTCCCAACTTGATTGGAACTGTGCATAAAACAACTTATCATTGATGTACTGTATGTTGTAGTAATTATAAACCTTCCAAAAACTGCTACATACAATACAAAAAAAAATATGAACAATGATTTCTTCTCCTCTTGAGTACTCTGGCGTGAGTTGAGGCCCTTCTCTGCCTGTTATTCTCGCCGGCAATGACACTTCATCTCTCCCAATAGAGTAGACTGCTGCCTGGCATGGTGTGGTACAATGCGGTACGCTCGAGGTGTGAAACACTTACAGTACCTTCAGAATTATCTTGTATTTTTTGGTTTGGTTTAAATCGCACAGAAATATTTACATCCAAAATGTTTGTAAAGTCAATATCAGTCAGTTCATAATCATAAGCACGATGACAAATATGGGATATAGCAGGGGGTACAAAGGTTAAAGCTCACTTTAGCAGGGGAACACGATATCAAAACTGTTTGACTGTTCTTGTGCACATATAGATTGTGTGGTGTGATGGTAGGGTGGCGCAGCCTTATAGTTTTCATGAGCAGCAGACACACACAACCAACTCCACATAAACTCCCCGTTATAATGCACAACATAGTTATGTGTTAGACCCTTGCAAAAACCGACTCGCACGACTTGAAATAGCAAAAGGCAAAAGGACACTACCGCATCTATGTGTCCAGAGTCAAACATTCGATGGAAAGGCACAAAGAGCAGCAGCAGGCTGCTGCAGACATTATCATTCCATATCTGTGCTTGGAGCCGCACAAGTCTCCAAGGCTGCTATCGGCTCCCCCATTATCTCTGAGAGAGTGCTGGAGGAGAGGGGGCGCGGAAGTCACCACCCTTCCTCATCTCTTCTTCCCCTACCATCCACGCATACATATAGGAGCAACTTGTGAAAAGTGTGGAAATGAAATGCCTGTCCCTCTGGACAGCCCGAATTGCAGAGCTTTGCCGCTGAGGCAAGTTTGATAACAACAACAGAAGTCTCATAAACAACAAAGATGCGGTACAATGGAGAGGAAATGAGATAAAAGAAGAGCAGGAATTAGAAACTGTAGGCTCGGGTGTTTCTTTTTAATGAAATGATAATGATAATCTATGTGGATCAGTGAAAACATGAATAACTGTAATCTAGGTAGAGGGGAGACATAAGTTTTACAACTTTTCGAACTAGTGTCCGTGATGCTTTTAACATATTTCCTGAGCCAGGCGTGCTTTTTTACCCAACCGCACAGAAGAGCAAGTGGCAAGGGAAAGCTGCTTAGTCATGGGTGTGGTCTTTTATTCCTCTTCTCAATGGTGGCACAGTTGTCGACTGGTTAGCACGTCCGCCTCACAGTACAGAGGTGCAGGATTCGATTCCGGCTCCAACCTTCCGGTTTGGAGTTTACATGTTCTCTCTGTGCCGCGTGGGTTTTCTATGGGTACTCCAGTTTCCTCCCACATTCCCAAAAAACATGCACAGTGGGTTGATTGAGAGCTCCAGGCTTTCTCATATTCTGAATCCAATGTTCACGCCAATAGCAATCATCGATGTGATGGTAAAATCTGTTCTTCCTTTCTTCACTGGTTTAAAAATACGAGCAGCTGCTGATTAGGTGCATGACAATACACAGCCCACTGCCATCGAGAGATGCTGTAGGGGAGCGATGACAGTCCGTTGAGATGAAAGGAACTCTACACTTTATTTTAGTCTCCAGGGATGGGAATCTTTTGAGAATTTGGTGGTCTAGTTTGCAATCTACTCGGTAAAGTAATGCTGTGTTCAAGATGGAAGGGAATCATCCCAGTTTGGACTTTAAGGATGAATTGTTGTTCTGTGGGCAAAATGTTGGCAGTCTAGACAACAAATAAATATTTTTTGCACCTTCAATCTGATGAGGGTTTTTTTTGAGGCGGGGGGGGGGTGTTTGATTAGGCATTGGTGGTGTGGTCATACACATTCATTCCTTCAAAGCACCTGGATTTACTGTAGATGTGCTGTAGAGGGAGAACGTTTGATGATGTTCTCGGGCTTCTTGCATTCAGCACACAATGTCTTGAATCTGTACAGGGTACAATGAAATATCAAAACTATCAAGGCATTCTGCATTCTAGAAAGTGTGTCAGAAAGCTTGACGTCAGCCATGGATCATGCATCCTCCAACACGCTTAAGTCCTAAAACACACTGCTTCAATGAGCCCTCACTTAAAACCTGTCGAATATCTGTGGAGGGAGCTGAAATATGCAGTCTGGAGAAATCTTCACACGAGCGGAAGCAGTATTGCTTCAGGAGTTGGCCAAAATAGCTGTCCACACCTGGAGAAGTCTCTTTGACAATTACAGAAATCATTCGATTACAGTGAATGCCTCAAAGGCATCATCAATTTTCAAGTATAAATTCTGTTTTCTAGTGTTGTTGATAGATTGCTCAGTAGTCAGGAAGAAGACAAGCGTCTGTCCAACAACTACTTGCTGGATTGAAGGGTAGCCCGCCAAACAAGGGAACAGCGGTATTTTTTCTATTTAGTATTCAACTGATCCTATGCTGCCCCCTCAAATACATGTGCACACACAATCCTTCCCCTAATTTTGTGACACTACATTATTTATTATATGCATAATGTTTCTGCCCAACATAAGTAATGTATAGAATAATGATGGTTGGTTAATGGAAGCAGCTTGTTGACTTTATGAAATGCTATTCATCAAATCTGAGACAAATTTGATTTTTGCCCCTGAATTATTCACAAGCAGGATTGATAATCTCATCAAGCTAAACCAATAGAAACGGCATCATGAGATTAGGCATAAAGTTCTTGGTGCACCAAGGTGTGCAGAGTAATTTAACACACATTTTGTTCTTTTTAACTATTAACATGCTTAGAACCATTGTTTTAAATGGGATCTAAAATGGTTGCTTCGTAAACAAAACAAAACAAAAAAACAAACAACAAAAAAAATCACCTATGCCACTGTTCTCATTGCCTTGTTTCTAATGTGTTGAAAAAAATTGTTTCAATTGTTTAAAATAATCTATGATTAGTAGACTCTGTATTTAAGGACCCCTCTGCTGTGCACCTGTTGTCGGAGTATTGCCTTTGCCTGGCTACTTCCTTGCTCATAGACTGCTTTGCTATAGACCTCGTCATGTTTCGCTTTTGAACTCTCGGTACCAATGGTTTTGTAAGTATGGTTTTTGTTTTGTGATTTGGCTTTCGCTTGCGTGTATTTGCTACATCGTTTTTTGTTTGTCTTCGCGGTTCTTATTTTCCTCCCTTGCCTTTTGTGCAAGCGCTTTTTGTTATTCGTTTTTGTGCCCTCTGGTCCTTGTTTTGACCAGCGCTTTATGTTACTTCTTTGACGGTGCGATTTTTGTATATTAAAACCTTTTTGCTACGGAGACCTTGTCTGGTGTCTACACTTTTGGGATCCCAACTTTATTCGGTTTGCCCGAAACGTGACACGGTTATTATTTTACAATGACCCTTTCTTTCCAATCAGTGTTTAAATGATCATAACGCTCTCATACAAACATAAATAATGGACTCATTTGCGTTACGGTTTTAAGAAGCATGTTTCATGGCAAGTCAGCAGGACGTAATTTCTTCCCCATTGTGTGAAAGTTCTCAGCAGCAGCAGCAGAAAGTCATTCGGTATATTGAGTAAAACAAAACTACCTGAAGAAAAACAGTTTATTGAAACACCATTCATTCATCTTCACGGGCATGCTGAAGCGTATTCAATCTGTCTTTGGATGGTCAGCAGGGTACGCCCTGAATTGGTCACCAGCCAATCACAGGTAGTCTATCGGCCTTTGATCTATCGACCATGCATCCATCCATTTTCCGATCCGCTTTATCCTCACAAGGGTCGCGAGGGGTGCTGGAGCCTATCCCAGTTGTCTTCAGGCAGTAGGCGAGGGACACCCTGAACCGGTTGCCAGCCAATCGCAGGGCACACAAAGACAAACAACCATTCGTGCTCACACTCAAACTTAGGGACAATTTAGAGTGCTCAATCAGCATCTTCAATTGCATCTTCTGCCGTGGCTGGGTTTTCTCCGGGTACTCCGGTTTCCTCCCACATTCCAAAAACATGCATGGCAGGCTGAATGAACACTCCAAATTGCCCCGAGGTGTGAGTGTGAACGCGGATTGTGGTTCGTCTCTGTGTGCCCTGGGATTGGCTGGCAAACGGTTCAGGGTATACCCAGTCTGCTTCCTGAAGACCACTGGAAGAGGCTCCAGCACGCCCGCGACCCTCATAAGGATAAAGCGCTTCATTTAATGGATGGATGGTAAAATTAACTCCCATTCTGCGGGAATCCCGCGGGATTTCTGGCAGACAAAAATTCTCAACCTCTACTCCAAACACACTGGTGATATGCATGCTCTCATACTAAAATCAGGGTATTATATCTGAGGAATATCCATCCCAAAGATAACTGTCCAAGTGCAGAAAAGATGATCTCATTGAATTTGACTTGCCATTGACCGCACCCAGTTTAAAAAAACAGACATGAATGGGCAAGTCTGTTCTAGGGAGGTTGCCCAACAGCAGGGGGGGTGGCCTGCAGTGATGTCATAAGTCACCGAACAAACTGAATGGGTGCAGAGGCCAGAACAGATGTCATCCCTCAACAATGATTGGCAGCTATCAATCAATCAATCAATTTTGGTTAACATCAATCAAAACCCAAATTCAACAGGACGAGCGAGACCAGAAGTGACATCATCCAGACCAAAGGGTACATGACATCTTCAATTTTGATGGACAGCTGTCAATCTAATACTTTGAAAGGTGGCAGGGAGTGACATCAGAGATCCTTAGCTATTCATTACTTTTGATTGACAGCTATCTGTCAAATAATTTGGCACAGTGCTAATTCATCAAACTCCTTATGAGCCCATCAATCAAGTTTTGATCTACTGCCTTTTCCCACACTCTCTCAGTCCCTTCGTGTTGAGGTGTACAGGGAGGTTCACCACTGCTAATAGAAAAATATGTTAACTCTAAATATTATTGAGGCTATTCTGTCATTTAGACAAAGTCACATAAAAAGACAACCCTTTTCTTCGGTCTCGTGTTTTACAGACACTGCATCATCCTGCGTCATACTGTGTCAACAGTACAATGAAAAGTAAAGATTCTCAGGCAGTGTTTCTTAACCTTGTTCGAGGTACCGAATCCAACCAGTTCATATGAACATTCACCGAACCCTTCATTAGTGAATAATAGATATGATTTTTTTACAAATTCAAGACATTAAAATTGTTTTTTTTTTCAACAGAAACAAGTAAATACAATTAATATAAGTATAAAGTATACGTTTTTTCATTGTGAACAAAATGAACCAGCCAGCGATGGCCAAGCGGGCATGTCATAACTAAATGACATGTTGAGTCAGGTGTGTCTTCACCTACATGGCAGAGGCTCCGGCGAACCCCTGAGACTGATTCACCGAACCTCTAGGGTTCAATCGAACCCAGGTTAAGAACCACTGCTCTCAGGTTATTCTGTAGCCAACGTACCGTTTTTAACTGTAACCTAACCCTAACCCCCAGCCCTGTGTCAAAATATTTCATCTAAGCTGCAGGCCCTGGGCCTTCCAGCATTTTATTGATCTAAAATGTGCAGTTAAAATGACAAGAATGGCTTACAACAAACATTGAAGAACTAAATCCTATTTTAAGATCTTTGGAAGGAACTGAAATATTTGTAGAGGATACTCTTCAAGCTTGAGAAAGATGGAGCAGTTGGTTGCAGGGGATGGCCAGAATGCCAATTGACAGATGCAGTGTTTTCTGTCACCATTGTGTTTTCTCTTTTTATTAACAGTAACCAGCAATTTTGTATTCTCACAAATTGGACCGAACCACTTGTGCTTAACACATTAAATAGACAACCATCACATTTGCCTCGGAAACTATCCAGCATCATAATGAAGTACCGTAGTAGTAGTAGTTTAATGTGGACTCTTTCATCTATTAGTAGTTTTCCACCTCCGTCTGGCACATCCACTCAGCGCGCGAACATTCATCAAGAGTGTTTTAAGTCCAACAATTCCCCAAACTGGAAAGCAGCCAGGAAACCTCACAGTGCCAGCAAGTGTACATGAGATCCTCAGGCACCCTGAACTCATCAAAAACAAGCACATCAGACACCAAGTAGGCCTTGTACATGAGAAGAAATTCGCTAATTGTTTGATTATACGGATCTCCATAATAATGAATGACTACACCATGATTCAGGAACATGGTGTGCTATGCAAATTAGCACCCCAACATTCAAGCTGTGAGAGTTGATTACTCATTAGCAGGTGAGTGAGTAGCACGAACCACCTTGACACCTTCGAATGCCTCTCCTGTTTATGCCTATTGTGTCTATTTTTAACTGTGCCGCGCTATACTCTACATTATGATGCAGTTGGCTATATCAACATGGTTGGCCAAATGTTGGTAAAAAGTAGAATATGAGCATTATCCTTATGCACCGTATTTTATTTATTTATTTATTTATTGCAGTATTGTCTAACGACTATTCAACAAGGTATTTATCTACTTCTGTGGTTGGTTCACTGCATACAGTAATTTGAAAAAAAAAAGTTAGAATGTTAGAATTCATCTGTTAAATGGCCTTCAATAGTAAAGAAATCCAGGTTACAGCTGAATCGGGATTCTTCCTGTAACGTATTATATCTTCTGAAGCACTTAAAAAAGGAGGGGTGTAACCAGGTGAAACCATAATTCAGACACAAATGCAAACTCAAAAGAAAAAAAACCCCAAAACAAAACAAACAAAACCAAAAAAAAAACATATGCAGTCCAACATTAACAATGGAAGCCAAAAGAAAACCAAAGATCAGGACAGCATTGGAACAGTTACTGCACATTCAATTATTAGAGGTGCATGTTTGTTTTAACTTCTATTGGAATTTAAATTGCTGCCTGGTTACATGTTTTTTTTACAATGCAAAACACAGGACACTGAATAACACGTTTTCGGTCTACCACGTTGACATCAGATTTTCATCACAACTTTGAAGCGATTATACAACCAGCTGTTGGGTTCACAGTGTTGCGTAACCTATTAAAATATGACATTTTCTCATAATAGAGTGACCTTTGCCCACACTCCCACTACACAATCACAGTTGAAGTCATCAAATTATAAATTACATATTTATAAGTTTATGAGTTTATTTCGAAACAAATCACTGTCAGTGAGAGAAGTCATTTGCATCACAGAACCGGGAAAGGACAGCGGAACATTCGCAAGTAACAATATTAAAGTTTTTCTTTTTATCTTCAATTGCCTTACCTTACCTAGAATATTGTGGTGCATTGTCGCCAAAGGTACAATCCTGGTGGATTAATGCACTTTTTAAATCCTTAAAACTAGTTATTCGTATCAATGTTTAAAATGAAAAGTTAACACATTTAAATGCAATGCAAAGCCCAATTAGTATTCCTCCAAATGACCATACGAAATAAGAAACAATGATCAAATGAAGCATCACTTGTACTGCATCTGCCAGTTAGCTCAGTTAGCGATTAGCCTCAACATGGTTTGCTTGCCAATAAAAAACATTTTCATATTTATATAGCTGGGCAGCATGGAGAGCTCTCAAGCGTGATAGATCATTTCATGTACATCACTGTAAAAGTACATATTATTACTATTTTTAAGATGAATCCGTCCATCTGTTTTCTTTACCGTTTCTCCTCTTCAGGGCCAATGGGAAGTTGGAGATTATCCCAGCTGACTGATGGGCAAAAGTACACCACCTACATATACAGTACTACACACTACACTACCTTAACCATAAAATATTTTGCCAAGGGTACCACATTGGCTAGGACCAGCTTTGGTCCTCGTTTCAGTAACTGACGCCATCCCTTGTTGTGTTTCCTGGCTCATTTCTCATGATCCTATTATTATAATTTCAGGTTGCCTCTTCAGCATATATGCACTGAACATTAAGAAGGACCATTTGCAGTAAGCGTATAAACAATAACAAATGGGTACTCACGAACTACCAGGCCCACCTCATCGTTGATGGACAATTCAAACAGATATGACTTAATATAATGTTGTAATATTGTTATAGATTTATTCTTTCTTATGATAATCAAAGAAGACACAATTTTGGGTGCACAAGATAGACAGCTGAAGGTTTTGTATGTGTGTTTGCAAAAAATAAAAAATAAAACCCCAACGTGTATACATGTTCAGTGTGGGTCAAAGAGTTCATGTAGGTTTACGTGTGGGTGTTTTTGCTCATGCGAGCGTGCTGCGTGTGTGTGTGTGTGTGTGTGTGTGTGTGTGTGCAAGAGAAAAAGAGAGCGCTGCAACAAGACAAAAGTTAATGAGGTTTGAAGGCTGCTGTGGCAGCGGCAGCCTCATCTTTTTTTCCTTTACCTCTCTGCTTCCTGCCTGGGCCTTTATTGAAAGGATAATACAGCAAGGGTCTTTAAGTGTGCAGCTGCAAACAGAAAGACAAGGGTAAGAGAGGAGTAGAGGAGGGAGAGGGGATTTGGTGTGGTGAGCAATAAGGCAGAATCCAGGATGGCATGAATATCGAAATAATAACAATAAATAGATAGATAGATAGAGTAGTAGTAATAACCAAAAAAATGGAATCAGGAAATCTGTTTATTTTGACAAACCATATGGAATCGTTACATTTTAAAATCATTACATCTTTGAATCGTAATGTACCCCATGTATCAAGAATCACATTGAATTGCCTCTTGTGGAGGGATGCACATCCCTGAGAGCTAGAGAGAGAGAGAAAGCGCATTATCGCTTATAGCTTCTTGTCAACTGATCAATCTGACAAAATGAGCTAGCCAGCATTGCCTCTGGATTGTCCAATTAGTAACTTGTTAATTGGTGCAGGTGCACGGCAGTGTCAAGGGGCATTGTTATGTATGAAATGATCTGTGCAGACCTCCCATTGGCTCAAATTAGCCCACTTTTTGGAAAATGGCAAGTCTCAGGTGTGAGTGTTGTGAGCAAGACTTGTGCCTTTTAGTGGTGTCATGTGGTGAGTGCATTGTAATTAGGATGTGGCTGTTATACGTCTCCCGGTCGCCTTCTGTGTCTGACTGGCTCATTCCACCAGCTGTCTCTGTATTTTACCCCGCTGCTTTGTACAGCATTCTCACCTCTGCTCTCTCAATCTGCCTGCTTGTCAGCTAGTTGAAATGTATGTAATGTCGTTTTTAATTATTCACTTTCACTTTCCATTCTCCATTCATTTGTCCCAGGCTACAATGTGCAAACTATCATTCACACTCATTTATTCCATGCATCTATTTTTTTTATACAGCTTATTTTATTCATTGCCACAGGGAAGCTTGAGCACTGGATTTGTATTACAAAATATTATATGATATAATGGTCTACAGTATATTTGAAAATTTGGCGACTGATCACGCACGACCCAAATATAGATTTTTCGTCGGGGCTTGTTCATGGTCATAAATGGTCGCAAAGACCTTTGCCAGACATGTGCCGGCAGTTTTAACGGTCACAAACAGCTTTTCTTGTTGCCAGGAGATGGTGAATTTCACTACATCAAGAAAAAACTCTTTCCAACCGTCTGAACTGTTGCTGCACAACTTTGGGACCGTTTGCAGCCTTTAACAAACCCTAATGGAAAAAACAACATTGGCTACATGAGCAAACACTCAACGCTCAAGAGATACGGGCTTAACAGTTAAATAGATTGGCAAATGAGTGTATGTGAAATGTATGTGTGCGTAAAACTCGAGGGTCACCACCATGTGATGTAGATTCACTAAAGATGGTGCACTCCATTAATCATTTTAACTAAATTGGATTTTTCATCTGTTGGACAATGACGTGGGTTTTTTTTCTTTTTTAGGAGGGTGGGGTAGGGGGAGGCTAACAAAAGACAGATTGGCGAACTGGTGAAATTTACTGATGGAGGCAACAGTTAAAATAACATAATGGACTAATTGACTGAGGATTACAGTTTGATTCGGCTTGAAAAAAAATGGACCTGCGATGACAGACGGGTGCCCAGGCCGCTGATGAATGACAAATAATAGACTGGCACTTTTTTTTCTTTTTTTTTGAACTGCCCAACCCTGGATTTAACAGGGAAAATTGGGGTATTCTGGGCACAGAAAAGATGAAGAGACAAAAACGAAAACCAACCACAATAACAACAAAAGACATATGCTGTAGAATAGTACGTACTGTATTTCCCTCGAACATTTCCCAACCATACCTGTCAAAATCATACAGTATCAGCTATGTAAATATCCTCAACGGAGAATTTTAAATGAAACAATTGAATTGAGGGTGTACCTTGTATAAAAGCTGGCAATGTACTTGCGGCATGTGCACGAGGATTATCTGTAAAATACTGATGTGCTACTGGGATCTTGTGAACCAAAATGCTGAAACATGACACTTAGTCACTATAGTGGCTCCAGCAAGCTGAGTCATATATTATAGCTACGCGCTCCTTGTTGTAGTGTTTGGATAAATGTATGACTTGTTGCGTCTGACTGTAATTTCCAGAAACAGTGTTGCCCTTCTTCTCAATCTGCAATCTGTATGCATTAGTTTCATTTGGTCTGAATGGATTTGGTTTGCATTATTTTTACTTGATATTTATATTTCATTTACATTTATATGATTACTTCTCACTCACAATCTAGATTTGCAAGGATTCCTGTTTATTGGGGGATTCCACACCATATGAGAGTTGTCTCAAAGGGAACATATCGGGTGAACAGGCATCACCAACCATTTGAATGGTGAAAGGGAGTCATCAGCAATGGTGAAGTGACTGCTTAGTATGGATGCAGGCACTGAAGCAACTTTCAATATTATGTGTGTGCATCATCTTTTTCTTTTTGAGTTGTTTTTTGTTTGTTTTTGGCATGGTGTTGAGCTGTACCGATGTTACCCTCTTTGGTTTAGTACACTTCCTCCTCTCTGCTGCGCCCGCTATCACTAATGCAACAGACATTAGCATAGCGTTTGATGTTGAGTCAGGATACCTTTAAATGCTCCCTGTTTAACAACAGCCGTTTGCCACGTCTATTTACTTCTAGAACAACATCAAACAATAGCCATACGTGGCTACAATTGCCTACAGTGACAACCTGGCTGTGGGGGATGTTGAGAGGAGAAAAGGGACAGATACAGAGTAAAAGAAGCAATCGAGCAGGAAAAAAGACAGCCGAGTCCTCACTCGAGTGAAAGCAAAAATGGTGAATCAGAAATGCCTCACTGCAGTTCCCTATCATCGCACAAGATGAGAAGAAACTAGACTGCACAGAGTTTGGATGTTCTACTCCTGTTTCCTCAAACAACTATAGACATGCAAGGAAGGTCAATTTCCAGCTTGATTGAGTGCTGACACAAGATTTTGTTCCGCATCTCAGGTGCAACCCAGTTGCTGCCCACTGCTCCCCATGGTTCAGTTTAAGACGTGTTCTTCAATGAGTTCAATGTAACTTCACTCACAACTTAACGTCCAGCAGTCATTGATTAGAGGTTTGTTTTAGCAACAACAGGAACACAAAGTCTCTCTGAGGTAAAGAAGCGAGAACCAGAAGGTATTAGAGGGGTGAGATGGAAATGGAAAAGAGAACCAGCAGCAGCACCTCTCAAAGCTGTTGCTCTTTCTGATAGGATATAGAATTCTTTCTAGGTTGGGTGGGATAAAGAAAACAGCAAAATGTGATGGCTCACGACACGCACACACACATACCGTAGAAATCCGTAATACGGGCTCCTACACCTGCCAAAGTGTCACCAATTTGTGCAGTTTGTGTACTGCTCCAAAAATCCATTCATCCATCGATTATCTGATCCGCTTATCCTCACAAGGGGTCGCCGGCATGGTGGAGCTTATCCCAGGGGGACACCCTGAACTGGTTGCCAGACAATTGCAGGGCACACATAGACAAACAAGCATTCACGCTCACAATCACACATGGGGACAATTTAGAGTGTTCCATTAAATCTACAGTGCAAGATTTTGGAGTGTAGGAGGAAACCGGAGAGCAACCACACAGGCATGGGGCGAACATGCAAACTCCACACAGGAAGGACAGGGCCCGATTCGAACCCATGACCTCTGCGCTGTGACGTGGACGTGCTAAGCAGTCGACCACTGTGCCCCTAGCTCCAAAAATTAAAAATGAAACCTAAAACTTGCACTCACAGGAGTGACCCCACATAGTAGCAGGCTTTTTATTGAATTGAATTGAATACAACTTTTATCGCTGGTAAGTTCCAGTGAACACCTGCTGACCCAACCAAAACCCTTACAGGACAACATGATGTCTTTACACGGTCGACTTGGTGCCTAACTCAACCTCCTTGGCACGGTGCTGTGCTGTGCTGTTGTGCCAAAGCAACACATATACAATGAATTGGTTCCTCAACGGCACACTGTGCTGGCTTAGTACAGTGCAAAGAGGCCTGAACTGTTCGGCGGCAATCAAGAGGTGCCCAGCAGGCAGACGCGGCCCAGGTGCCACCTCTGGGGGGCTACTGTCGTAGTGGTTTGCTTGCCTGGCTTTTGTGAAAACAATTTGGGGTTCAGTTAATACTCAGTGATGGTGTTTGTCCATTGTGATTGACTGCCAACCAGGCTCTGACTCCATGTGTTCCTGATATGCTATACAGCAGGGGTGTCAAATTCATTTTTGTCGCGGGCCACATTGTAGTTGCGGTTTCCCTTGGAGGGTCGTTATGAATTTTGGGAAACCATATAAATGTTTAATCCCCTCCACATATTACATAGAGAATGCACAACAAATTAATGAATAACTAGTTTTAAAACCAGAAGTCAAGAATAATGACTGTTAATGTGGATTACTTATGACAATTTGAAATTTTGGTTCAGACTTTAGCAAGCATCATGGAACTTGACATGCTTTCACGGGCCACATAAAATGGCCGGCGAAAGGGCCAGATTTGGCCCCCGGGCCTTGACTTTGAAACCTGTGCTATACAACAAAGAAAATGGATGGGTGACACTTTCACCCAAACAGATCTCCGTCATAGAGGCACATTGGTGACATCATGGTTTAATCTGGCCTCATTATGGTTTAATCTGACGTTATTTGTAAAAAAAAAGAAAAAAGTTCCATTAGTGAATTAATCTACTACACCGAGTCAAATGAACCATTCACAGCCCATGCACGCACACATATTTTCATCTATCTTCATCTTTTTTCATCTTTGCACTTCAGTTGTGAGCCTGTGTTCCTTGCGGCAGGTGTCTGCCAGTTTGAGCTGTCAAGGACAAACGGTAAGCAGTTCACTTGTGAGTAACAAGCAGTACCGGTAATCAGGAAAGGTTCTCTGCTCCAGTCAGCCACAGACCAAATCCTGCTGCAATAACTGATAACCGAGGCTTTTGGAGTATTGATGTGTTTCTTTGGCATTTCGCTCTGGATATCATTATTGAATAGGTAGCCCGTCGATGCTTGTGTGTCTACAACATTGCCCTCTGTTATCATAATTCCGCTGAGGTGGGCTGTGAGCAAAAGCCCCTTTTAGTTTGATATGTAGAGACATCTAAAGATCACTCGCTGGACGTTGATATTTGCCAATCAGCCTTTTTTTTTTCACACCTCACACTGCAGCTTCAGCGTCTACCATACTGTCTACCTCTGTCACCTCCAGCAAATCCTTTCCCTGCACTGATAACACTCCAAATATCAGGTGAGTGACTGCTGGCAGACGAGATTGCCTGACCTTATTGTTTGCTGTCGCCCCCTTTTTGTTCTTCACAAATAAAGGTTTCTTTTTCTTTTTCTTTTTCTTTTTTTTTTAAATAAACTGAAAGGTCCTCTACTGTGGCCCATGGAGAAAATGAAAGGGGGCAGTGAGGTATGGTACAATGTGACGGGGGAAAAAGAGCAGCTCATCAGAAAATAACAAAGGTGCAAGTTAAAGATAAGGTGCTTGTCAGAGATTAATCCAGTCCTGCTTGATTGTTTTCTTTAATACCAGACCTGCTACAGCAAGCGATAAGTTTGCTGAGTAATTTGGTTTTCTAGGGGACAGGCAGGGACTGGAGTGGCGCGGGCTGGCTGCTCGAAATAATATTCAGGTGTGCTCTATAATTGATTTCTTTTTTTTCTACACCGTAGTTCTCAAAGAAAAATGAGATGAAGCTCAAAACTGCTTTGACAGGCTTTTTTCGTTCAGCCCGCTACCCCCTTCTTTTCTTTCTTGTTCACTTTCTCTATTTCTTTTACCTCGCCTTCCCCCTTGGATTAATAAACTGGCTTTGTTGAATACAGTAAGGGAAAAGGAAGAGAGTGCTTGAAGAAACATTATCTTCTTCTTACTAGCACCTCAATGTGATAGTTTCGGGGGGAGTTGGGGGAGGGGATTGAATCACTGAAACCCACAGCCAACTGTGTCACATTCTCATTAGTGTTACAAAAATGAATGCAGAGAACAATAGATTAAAATCTATTACAGTAGGCTGGTAATGAAATGCAACTACAGCCACCCAGCAGTAATTGGTCTGCTGAAATAAATATGCAAATGTGGTACAGAAGAGAAAACTAGTTAAAAAGAATATCCAAGTCATCAGAAAGGGTTCTTTTCATTTTCTGTAGAAATGTGTCCCTTTCTTTTGGGGGTTTTTTTGTTTTCCGTGTGTGCGTGCGTGTGTGTATGCCTGCACGTGCGGTAATCGGTCGCGCGGGAGGTTGGTTGCTTGAAAAGTAGATCTTGAGTCCAAAAAGATTGGACAGCCCTGCATTAAACAGAAGAACTGAACATGTCTTCATCTCTGTGCAACAGAGGCAGATGGCTGTGGTGGCACCACTCTAATGTGGAACAAAGTAACTACGGTAATTGGCTTTAGCAAAAGTTATTTCTGACCAATCTTTACAAAAGGAAAGGAGATATATTACCCAGAAACCTTTAGGACAGCAATATTTAAAGCATGGTGTCAAACTCAAGGCCCGGGGGCCAGATCTGGCCCGCCACATCATTTTATGTGGCCCGCAAAAGCAAATCAAACATGTCAACTTCCATGATTGTCGCTTGCTAAAATGTTGCAACATTTCAAATTTTCATATGTAATAAAAAACATATTGTAAGCATTTTCTTGTGACCAAAGTCCTCATCACAGTCACTTCAGAAATCACTGAATAAACCCATTATGCTTGACTTCTTCATATGGTTTGACAGTCATAATGGCCCTCCAAGAGAAACGGTGACCCCAATGTGGCCGGCAACAAAAATGAGTTTGACGCCCCTGATTTAAAGGAACAGACCAACAACGAAGTTTACAGACCACATGGACGCTCAAGAGTTTCATGCTAGAGATGTAGATAAATAAAATAAATCATTACATATTTCGCATGAAGCCCTTTACAGAGGCTCACATTCACCTATTCACACACCAATCGACGGCAGCTGCCATGGAAGCCGCTGCCAGGGACACTGGGAGTAACTAAGGGCACGCTGCCGAAGGACACTGAATGACTTGCTCTAGCAACTGAGCCACAGTTGCCCTAATGAAACCACTTCCCGATCTCATTTGCCTGGCACAGAATTAAAAATTGAATAAAGGCTACATAGAAAAATGGTATGTCACTGCACAAACAAAATATACAGTATCCAGAATTAGCCACATCCAGCCAATCGACACATGAAGTACTGTAACAGCGTGTCGGTTTCTCTTCCCCATAAACAGTACTACTGTACATAATCCACTCAAATGAGCAGTCACACTTTAAACGTTCAACACAACTAGACAGTAAAGATAATTTATTACTAATTGTTTTTATTAGCAAGTCGAGCACATAGTGGGAATTCGCGCAAGTGTGTGCACACATGCATGCGCGCGCACACACACACACACACCTACACACACACACACACTTCTCCTTGTCTTGTTTTCTCCCAAGGGTCTCTGTTAAAATTGACCTTCTCTGCCTTTCATCACAGGAAAATATCACCCTCAAAGGATAATAAGGCCGCCAGACACATTAATTAGAGGGCGTCTATTTAGATAAATGTCTAAGAGAGAGAAAGAGAGAGTGAGGAAAGAGCCAATGTGGAAAAAAAATGTATGTCATTCGGCATACATAAAATACATCATGGTGCAATGTAAAGAATTCTTTAGACGTGATGGGGCCAATGTTTTACATTAACAGTAACTGATATGTGGGTTTCATCAACCGCGCACATTTAATAGACCACCAAGGATGGTTTATGCCACAGCTGCCCTAGTTCAACAGTATCCAAACTAATTGTGTCTGTAATGATTAATGTTTAACTGATATTTTCAATTTTAAAATATAATTACAGTATCGTTTCTGTCTCTGTCGTCGTGAATTTTCAAATTTGATGTCAACTCATTAAGGTAAAAATTGAACAGATTACATACATATTTTTTGACAGGACAGGGATGATATAATTGAACATGTACTTTGTCGGACTTTGCTCCAAATGAGATGTATTCGCAATGTTCACCCTGACTTGAGTCTCGCAATCAGTGGCCAGGGCAGTTGAAGAAAAAGAGAGGAACAAGTTGAAAAATTAAAAGGGACAAAGAGCAAAATGTGGTCTCGTGGAACACTTGCCGAGGTGCAACTCTTTGGTTGTAGTCTGCTACAATCTTCGGGGGCACGCTGGCGAGAAGTCTTGGAGCGCGCGGCCTACGAGTTTGTCGGGCCTGGCGAAATGACGCAGGGCGTAATTAATGATGTTAGGCTGCTGCGTTAGTTGGCAGCGAGACAGCCGCTCTTGGCGCACAGCCAAAAAACTAGAAAAGAGAAGTTCTCAAAAAAGACAAGACGAAGTGGATGTTCAACATTAACGTACAGCGAGAGAAGCGCAGCGTAGAGACACAAGACAAGGTCCGGCGTCCTGGTGGTGCGTGGAGCCAAGAGCGAGAACAAAGGGGGAGCGCGGGCTCTTTGGCACATTTGTAAATCAGAGGCCCCGTCCAACGTCTTGGGTAACATTTTATGAAATAATTATTCAAAACGTTGCTCTCTTTGAACAAAGAGATTTTAGCAAGGGTTGAAGTTTACTTCACGTATAATAAATCCTTGAAGCAAAAAAAAAAACAACAAAAAAAACCCATCCATCCGTGACTGATTCTGAAAGAAAGTACCTGTAATAAATTGTAATTTATAATTGTGACTCTTACTTAATGCTGACCAACTAGTCTAGATAATGCAATTTACAGACATGAAACACATTCACAATATTTGATCTATTTAAATTGCATACGCGTGACATTTCATGATTCCATTGTCCTGTTGCACATTAAGACATTTACAGTTCTTATCGTTGAGTTGGGTGGCGAACGGGGTGTTTGGCTTGTGTCTCTTTCCATGTTGACGGACAACCACCTAGAGTCTGGTTCAGCAGGGGTCAACAAAAACAAGGGGGCCTCCCCCTGCGGCGACCTTTTTTGAGACTTGATTTGTCGACAAATTGATTGAATTACTGGTGGTTAACTGTGGTCACATGTCTCTGGAATGTTTGCATTTTACAATGGGGATTTTCATCGCTCTGCCTTGGAGACGAACCAGACTCTCCAGTCCTCTTTGGAAATGACCAAATACAATGCAATACAATGCATCTTTATTTATAAAGGAGTCTTATTCATCTTCATGAAAAGTCATATCTGGAAAACTGTCAAAAATCGCAACACTGCTGTTCAAAACTTTACTCATTCCGACCTTACAGAGCTTGCGCTGTTTTGCAAGTAAAAATGTGTTTTGTGTTCGTTTTTTTTTTTTTTTACAGCTTGAGGGGTTTTTTTTTAATTTCTAAAAGAAATGTAAATATTTAATGAATTTCGTTTTACGTCACAATCATGTCCCACTTGGTGGTGATTTTAAAAAATCCAATTTTATTTCTTTAGGTTTGAAACCTGAAATATGGCAAAAGCTCAAAGAGTTCAAGTGGGCCGAATACCTTCACAAGCCGCTGTGTTTTTACATTTAAAACACATGTCGGGTAGTACTTATTGTCACCAAATACGTCTATTCATTATGTCCATCCATCCATCCATCCATCTTCTACCGCTTATCCGGGGCCGGGTCGCGGGGGCAACAGCTTTAGCAGGGAAGCCCAGACTTCCCTCTCCCTAGCTACTTCTTCCAGCTCTCCCCGGGGGATCCCGAGGCGTTCCCAGGCCAGCTGGGTGACATAGTCACTCCAGCGTGTCCTGGGTCTTCCTCGGGGTCTCCTCCCGGTGGGACATGCCCGGAACACCTCACCAGGGAGGCGTTCAGGAGGCATCCGAATCAGATGCCCAAGCCACCTCATCTGGCTCCTCTCGATGTGGAGGAGAAGCGGCTCGACTCTGAGCCCCTCCCGGATGACCGAGCTTCTCACCTTATCTCTAAGGGAGAGCCCGGACACCCTGCGGAGAAAACTCATTTCGGCCGCTTGTATCCGGGATCTCGTTCTTTCGGTCACGACCCATAGCTCGTGACCATAGATGAGGGTTGGAACGTAGATCGACCGGTAAATTGAGAGCTTCGCCCTTTGGCTCAGCTCCTTCTTCACCACGACAGACCGATACAACGTCCGCATCACAGCAGACGCTGCACCGATCCGCCTGTCGATGTCTCGCTCCCTCCTGCCCTCACTCGTGAACAAGACCCCAAGATACTTAAACTCCTCCACTTGGGGCAAGATCTCTCCCCCGACCCGGAGGGGGCACTCCACCCTTTTCCGACTGAGGACCATGGTTTCAGATTTGGAGGTGCTGATTTTCATCCCAACCGCTTCACACTCAGCTGCGAAACGCTCCAGTGAGAGTTGGAGAGCCCCGTTTGAAGGAGCCAACAGCACCACATCATCTGCAAAAAGCAGGGATGCAATACTGAGGCCACCAAAACGGACGCCCTCAACGCTTCGGCTGCGCCTAGAAATTCTGTCCATAAAGATTATGAACAGAATCGGCGACAAAGGGCAGCCTTGGCGGAGTCCTACCCTCACTGGAAACGATTCCGACTTACTGCCGGCAATGCGAACCAAACTCTGACATCGGTGGTATAGTGACCGAATAGCCCGTATCAGGGGGTTCGGTACCCCATACCCACGAAGCACCCCCCACAGAACTCCCCGAGGGACACGGTCAAACGCCTTCTCCAAGTCCACAAAACACATGTAGACTGGTTGGGCGAATTCCCACATACCCTCGAGGACCCTGCTAAGGGTGTAGAGCTGGTCCACTGTTCCACGGCCGGGACGAAAACCACACTGCTCCTCCTCAATCTGAGGCTCGACTTCCTGACGGACCCTCCTCTCCAGCACCCCTGAATAGACCTTACCAGGGAGGCTGAGGAGTGTGATCCCTCTGTAGTTGGAACACACCCTCCGGTCCCCCTTTTTAAAAAGAGGGACTACCACCCCGGTCTGCCAATCCAGAGGCACTCTCCCCGTTGACCACGCGATGTTGCAGAGGCGTGTCAACCAGGACAGCCCCACAACATCCAGAGCCTTGAGGAACTCCGGGCGGATCTCATCCACCCCTGGGGCCCTGCCACCGAGGAGCTTTTTAACCACATCGGTGACTTCAACCACAGAGATAGGAGAGCCCACCTCAGGGTCCTCAGACTCTGCTTCCTCCAAGGAAGACGTGTTGGTGGAGTTGAGGAGGTCTTCGAAGTACTCTGCCCACCGGTTCACAACGTCCCGAGTCGAAGTCAGCAGTGCCCCATCCCCACTGTACACAGTGTTAGTGGTGCACTGCTTCCCCCTCCTGAGACGTCGGATGGTGGACCAGAATTTCCTCGAAGCCGTCCGGAAGTCGGCTTCCATGGCCTCACCGAACTCTTCCCACGCTCGGGTTTTTGCCTCGGCGACCACCGAAGCTGCGTTCCGCTTGGCCAGTCGATACCCGTCAGCTGCCTCTGGGGTCCCACAGGCCATAAAGGCTCGATAGGACTCCTTCTTCAGCTTGACGGCATCCCTTACTGCTGGTGTCCACCAGCGAGTACGAGGGTTGCCGCCACGACAGGCACCAACCACCTTACGGCCACAACTCAGATTGGCCGCCTCAACAATAGAGGCACGGAACATGGTCCACTCGGACTCAATGTCCCCCGTCTCCCCCGGAACATGGGAAAAGCTCTGTCGGAGGTGGGAGTTGAAACTCCTTCTGACAGGGGATTCTGCCAGACGCTCCCAACAAACCCTCACAATACGTTTGGGTCTGCCAGGACGGACCGGCATCTTCCCCCACCATCGGAGCCTACTCACCACCAGGTGGTGATCAGTTGACAGCTCCGCCCCTCTCTTCACCCGAGTGTCCAAAACATGCGGCCGCAAATCCGATGATACAACCACAAGGTCGATCATCGAACTACGGCCTAGGGTGTCCTGGTGCCAAGTGCACATATGGACACCCTTATGCTTGAACAAGGTGTTCGTTATGGACAATCCGTGGCGAGCACAGAAGTCCAATAACAAAACACCACTCGAGTTCTGATCGGGGGGGCCGTTCCTCCCAATCACGCCCCTCCAGGTCTCACTGTCATTGCCCACGTGAGCATTGAAGTCCCCCAGCAGAACAAGGGAGTCCCCAGCAGGAGTACTCTCCAGCACACCCTCCAAGGACTCCAAAAAGGGTGGGTATGCTGAGCTGCCGTTTGGTGCATATGCACAAACAACAGTCAGGACCCGTCCCCCCACCCGAAGGCGGAGGGAAGCAACCCTCTCGTCTACCGGTGTGAACCCCAATGTACAGGCACTGAGCCGGGGGGCAATGAGTATGCCCACACCTGCTCTGCGCCTCTCACCATGAGCAACTCCAGAGTGGAAGAGAGTCCAACCCCTCTCGAGAGAACTAGTACCAGAACCCAGGCTGTGTGTGGAGGCAAGTCCGACTATATCCAGTCGGAGCTTCTCTACCTCACACACCAGCTCGGGCTCCTTCCCTGCCAGAGAGGTGACATTCCATGTCCCAAGAGCTAGCTTCTGCAGCCGAGGATCGGACCGCCAGGGTCCCCGCCTTTGGCTGCCGCCCAGCTCGCATTGCACCCGACCCCTTTGACCCCTCCCACGGGTGGTGAGACCATGAGAAGGGGGACCCACGTTGCCTCTTCGGGCTGAGCCCGGCCGGGCCCCATGGGTGTAGGCCCGGCCACCAGGCGCTCGCCAACGAGCCCCACCTCCAGGCCTGGCTCCAGAGGGGGGCCCCGGTGACCCGCGTCCGGGCAAGGGAAACTGAGATCCTTTAATTTTTTTTATCATAAGGGGTCTTGGAGCCGTGCTTTGTCTGGTCCCTCACCTAGAACCTGTTTGCCATGGGTGACCCTGCCAGGGGCATAAAGCCCCAGACAACTTAGCTCCTAGGATCATTGGGACACACAAACCCCTCCACCACGGTAAGGTGACGGCTCACGGAGAGGTCTATTCATTATGTGTTAAAAGTAAAAAGAAAAAGGTGGCAACATCTAATTTCCATGCAACAGTCGTCTCTCAAGACACAATCTACAGCTCAAGTGTGAGATGTGCTAACAAGACAGTTAAAAACAACGGGTGCTTGCACATGTCACCGGCACGTACTTTGAAAACAATAGAGAATTAAACGCTACGCAGCTCTCTGCTAGCTCATCTTTGTTAAATTACTTAGTGTCTAGAAAAGGCTACGCCTGCTGTCATCGTTTCTTTACTCTCTCTTCAAGTTTGTAGCGTCCCTTTCTGTCTGTTTGCAAGTGCTTCTTTGTTTGCATGAATGTACGTGTGATGTCGTACATCTGTTTGCTAAATACTATTGATGCTGAATTTGTGACACAGCTCTTTTATTGCATCCTTTAGCTGTGCGAGTGATCCTAATATCATGCTGTTGGTGCATGTCAATTATCAATAAGAATGTCAAATATACACAAATTTATGGACAAATGTGAATCATGCATGGGTGATGTGTGTGTCACTGCATTAAAATAGTGACCCAAAATCAAGTAACCCATGCATTTTATCATGAAGAAAGGAAAACCGAAAGACTTTTGCACTCATAAAAACAAACAAAAGGTCCCAGTCGATTGCAGATCACTCGAGCACATCTGATTGAATTACCTGATGGGCTTTTCACATTTCCTTTCATACCTTAACTGTGTAAATGAAGCACTTTCGTGCTCACTGATTTTAGCCCATTGCATGATGAATATGACAAGAAATTTGCGATAAATGTCAAATCAGTTTGACCGACAGAAAGTGAAAACCTACTGTTGATAAAATGGCTTCGGAGCTTATTTGTGATGCACTGTCCTGGGTTTAATATATTAGCCTGATGCTTATAAAGAGCGATTTTACCATGTAAATGTAAAATCTATTTTGCTCCATTTTCAATTATGTGTGGTCATAGACTTGTTGGTCCAGAAGTTGGCTTTTTGCCTTTTCGATGTAATTTGGTTGAGTGCAGTTTGTTGCCTTTGGGCTCATTGAGGACAATATAAACAGTAATTACTGTGCCTAATTAATTCATTGAGGGGAAAAAAGGCCGCGTGCCATTGAAGCCTCCAGTAAATCTTTTTGTGAGATCACAATTTAACAGATTAATTATGGCTGACATAATTTGCATGTTCCAAAATAAGCTGTAACAATGATTATTTTTGTCTCATTCAATGCATTTTCCCTTTTATTGTTCAAATTCTCTCCCATTTCACTACGCTCACTTTCTGTGAGTTATCCCTGTCTGATTACATCACTGTCTGCAGACTTGAATTGTAATCCCCCTATGGGCACGTTCTTTTGTCTTTTAGACCATTTCCATGCTTTGCTTTCATCCCTGAGCTTCACTTAAAATAGAATTATTTGCTTCATTCTCTTGGTGTTGTCGAATCTTAAGATGTCATTTGGTCCGAAATTATGCAGTCATGTATTATGTTACTGGTCGGTTCATTTTAGTTTTGAGCAATTATAGATTCCTCACAAAAAATAACAGTTATTTGTTTTAGACAGTGCATGGTTTACAATGGAAGCAAAAAAAAAAAGAATAAAATCCCCCAAAACAATAGGAAACGTGGTGGGGTTTTGTTAATGAAACTGTTTCGAGGACAACCCTAGCAACTGCTTTTTAAATGGCTTTCTATTTCTTCGAATGATGTAACCATGTACAGATGCTGTACATATTTTGGTTCAAAATATCAAATTAAGTAATTCTCTTCCACAGTAATGCTTGTGAGGTTAGTGTATATATGATAGATTTGTCATGTAAGTAAATGAAGAAGACGTAAATCGTCTCTACCCTCCGAAACGTTGAAAAGTTCACTTGCTATTTGTGCAGGATTTTTGTTCATTTTAAATCATCTATGGTTGAAATTCTCTCTCCTCGTTAAATTTATCGACACATTTCACTGGTGCCTCGTCTTCAGAAGAATACTCGAGCTTTTATCCCCACCTAGTGGTCTTTTGTCTCCTATTGAAGTCCTGTCACTTGTGAGGTCTGAAAGACCTCCTCTCCATCAACATGAGTCGACACAAATATATTATCCAACACAAGAAATCAACATCAGAGTTAAATTCATTAAAACACTGAATATCCTTCTATGAAACTGGATCATTTAACGTTCTTTGATGTGTTTTTGTAAGAACATGTCAATTGGGATTGCTCTAAGAAGCAGCAAGGTTTGTACACTGATCGATCGATGGAGCTTCTGAAATGTGCGCTGACAATAGAGAGCAGGTGGACGTTTAGAAAGGTGGAAGCATATGCTAGAAAGGAGAGGAATGCAGAACACAACATACAGTACCTCACAAAAGTCAGTACACACCTTACAATTCTGCAGGTATTCATAATTGTTTAAATCATTTCATGGAACAACACTGGAAAAAAAGACACTTTGACACGATGAAAAGTAGTCAGTATACAGCTTATATAACAGTGCCGATGTATTGTTCCCTCAAAATAACTCAAACAACAGCCATTAAGAGCTCGGCCCCTGGCAGCAAATATTAAGTACACACCTAAGTAAAAATGCCAAAATTGATCACTGTTTGTCATTTTGTCATGTGACTCATTACTGTTATAAGATCTCAGGTGTGTATAGGGAGCAGGTGTGTTAAATTTGCTCTCCCACTCTTTCATACTGGTCACCCAAATTTCAACATGGCACCTCATGGCAAAGAACCTACTGAAGATCTGAAACTAAATAACGTTTGCTCTACATATACTGTACATGGCCTACCCTTGTCAAATGGTCAGCCTGTCTGTGCTCAGACCATACGCTGGTCAAAGCATGGCTGTCGTCCCAGATGAGGCTCTTCTAAAGATGATGCACAAGAAAGCCTGCAAACAGTTTTCTGAAGACAAGCAGACTAAGGGCATGGATTACCAGAACCATGCCCTATGGTCTAATGAGACCAAGAGACATTTATTTGGTTCAGATGGTGTCAAGTGGTGCCAGAGAAGCATGGTGGTGGGAGCGTCAAGGCTGCAAGAGTGCTGCTGGCATTGGAGAGCTACGGTTCATTCAGGGAACCATGAATGCCAATGTGGACTGTGATAAACTGAAGCAGGTCCAATCCTTCCAGGGAAGTATTCCAACATAATAATGGCCCCCGACCATACCTCCAAGAGGACAACTGTCTTGCTAAAGGGGCTAAGAGTAAAAGATGACTGACTGGCTGGCTTCCGCAACGCTGATCCAAGTAGGTTGGAACAGGTGGAACAAAGTGTCAGGGGTTTCATGTGATAAGAATCTCTGCTAGGATGAAGGGGAAGGTTTATAAGACATGAATGAAGAAAAACAAACAAGATACGAAGACGAGTAGATCACTGAGTTTCACCGTCTACTTTCGTAGGAGACCTGGCACAGGGAAGCAGAGGAAGGTATGTACTTTTGTAGAACATACGTAGTCATTTTTGCAGGAACATAACCAATTGTATAGCGGTCATGTGCCGTTTTATTAAAATGCCGCTCCAGATTCCTTTACTTTGTCAATGTTGCATTGGAAATCACTCAAACAAGCAAGCTTTGAATGAGAGTGATAAGCGTGCAAGATAAGATAAGATAAGATAAGATATCCTTTATTAGTCCCACACTGGGGAAATGTACAGCCTCCAGCAGCAAGAATGTAGGCAGAAAGAAGAAGAAAAAACAAACACCATCCAATTAAGTGCAATATAAATACAAAATGGATAAATCGCAGTGCTATTTACAGTTGTTTTCCACATCATTCAATTATTAAATATTATTGTTGCTATTTTTTATTCAGCAAGTGTAGTGTAGTGTACACTACATTCAGTGTCACGTAATGTACACTAACACATTTATGCAAAATATATGATCAAAAAACAAAACGTGCAATTTTTTTCTTTTTTTTTCCGTTGTAGTTTTTCCTCCCAACAACCCTCGCAGGCTACTTATGATGAGTTTGCATTCTACCAGTTGAGCACGATCGACTGGTTGTTCTCGTCTAGAATATATGAAATTATATTTCATTAACGGTTGAATTGATATCAGATACATAAAGTATATGAGTAAAAAATGATAAGTATACCAATGTGAACAGATTTGTGCTCTGAATTTTAAATGTCTTCAAGTGTAAAAACTGCTCTGTGAGAGCCTGCATTCCAAGACAGTTAATCGTTATAGTTTAGTTAGATAATTCCTGAGTTTTGGTGAGACGTTTTTACATAGAACAATATTTTCTTCTTTGTCCAGTCAATTTACTTTAAATTATAAATGTGTTGCATAATGCCTTGAGTGAATGTATTTATTTTACTTTGGAACAGTTAATGGCCAATAGAGGACGCCGCAGACTAAATATGGAACTCAACCCACATGCATGAACAATAAACTGTGGATTGGAAAGACAACATGACTATGCTAGTTTCGTGAGTTTGTTGGATTAGGCCTCTTTGGTACAAACAATTAGGTGATTTGAGCTAGAATGTTGTGTCCGTCCTTTCCTCCTGCCTTGGCAGCTTCCTATCTATCTGCAAACACAGTTATCTACAAACATACTACCAATGAATTGATTTGCAAATCATGTTGAGCCTATATTACTGTAATTGGATACGTAAGAAAGACAAGATATTTAATGTTCAAACTGATCAACTTGAGTTTTTTTGTAAATCATGAACGTGTGGAAATTCCTCAGGACGAATAAAAATGAGGCTCAGTAGTGTGTATATGGCCTCCTCGTGCCTGCATTACCTCCCTACAATGCCTGGGCATGCTCCTGATAAGATGGTGAATTGGCTCATGAGGGATCCCTCCCAGACTAGGATTACAGAGTCAGCCTGCTCCTGTGGTGCAACGTGGCGTACAGAATAAAGCATGTCCCAGGTGTGCTCAATTGGATTCATGTCTGAGGAACGTACCTGCTAGTCCATTGCACCAGTGCCTTCAGCATGCAGGAACTGTCGACACACTTAACCCACATGATGCCTGGCATGCTCCAGCATGAGATCACACAACGGGTCTGAAGATCGCATCAGGCTATCTAACGTCAGTCAAGGTACTCTGACTCCCACAAGGAGAACTGTGCGGCCTTCCAAAGAAATGTCTCCCCAAATCACTACTGACCCACCTACGAAGTAGTAATGCTAGCTCATATTGCAGGCAGCATAACGTTTCCCCACGGCGTCTCCAGACTTTAAATTGGGCTGGCAAATTGGCGCCTTTATTAAAGTCAGCTTCGTTCGTTTTAAGCAGCTGGCTAAAGTAAAGCCTCTCCTTTCTCAAGGGCACTTTGAAACAGTCATTAATGCCTTTGTCACATCTCTGCTGGATTACTGGAATGCACTCTACTTTGGAGTCAGCCAATCCTCCATTAAGTGTCTCCCGTTGGTCCAGAATGCTGCTGCTTCGGCTCTTGACTGGCACTCATAAGAGGGCGCACATAACTCCTACTCTGGCATCCCTTCATTGGTTCCCTATACATTTTAGAGTTATTTTTAAGATCCTATTATATGTTTTCAAATCTTTAAATGGCCTCATCCCATATTACCTGTCGGAGCTCCCACGCACCTGCCGGGTGCCTTAGGTCTGTGGACCAGACACTTTTAGAGGTACCGAAGAACTGAGCGGAGGCTCAGAGGGGATCGAGCCTTTTCGGTTGCTGGTCCCTCTCTTTGGAATGACCTCCCACTGAATGGTTGGCCAGCCCCCTCGCTGCACATCTTATAAACTAATTTTTACTCTTTGGCTTTTGACTCCGCATGATATTTTTAGTTTAGCTGTTTTTGTGCTTTCTACTGTCTTTATTAATTGGTTTTGTTTGTTGTTGTTTGAATTATTTTTGCTCCATGTACAGCACTTTGTATACAGCGGCGGTTGTTTTAAAGTGCTCTATGAATCAAGTTGATTTGAATGACTTCGGTCACATGTGCTCAATGTTAACCTGCTTTCATCCGTGAAGAGCACAGGGTGGCAATGGTGAGCTTGACAATCTTTATCTTCTCTGGCAAATGGCAATGCTGCTGCACAGTTTTGGGCAATCAGCAGAGGACCCATTTGTGGCCACCGGGCCCTCATTCCCCTCATGGAGTCTGTTCCTGACCATTTGACCGGAAACATGCACATTAGTGGCCTGTTGAAGCTCCTTTTGCAAGGCTAGGCTAGTCGTCCTCCTGTACCTCCTTGCGCAAACGAGGTAGCGGTTCTGCTGCTGGGTTGTTACCCTACGACAGTATGACCATTTCCACGTGTCCTGGTGTACTGACCTGCCTTCTGGTATCTCCTCCTTGCTCTGGACACTGTGCTGGGAGACACAGCAAACATTCTTTTCCACAGCTAGCATTGATGTGCCATCTTGGATGAGCAGCACTACCTGAGTGATTTCAGCAGTTGGTGGACACCGCCTAATGGTACCTCCAGGAGTGGGACACTTTTTCTGTCTTCAAGGAAATTGTCTGTGGACACCACAGGAAGTAGCCTTATAGGGGTTGTCTTCAAAAGTGCCTTTCATTTCCACCTGTTGGCTGTTCCATTTGCAGCATGGCTCAGGGTGGTCATTTCCCAACCCATAGGTTGGTGGTTTGATCTCCACCTATGATGGCCATGTCAAAGTGTTCTTGAGCAACGTACTGAACCCCCAGTTGCTCCTGATGTTGTGTCATCAGGAGGTAAATGAGCTAACAGTGTGAAGCGTTTGGAGTACACAAGGTAGAAAAGTGATTATGTGGCGTCTTGTCACTCTAAACCACATTTTGTTTTTAATAATTACCATTTTAGATGTGATCATCCTCACTTTGAGTATTTTTCCCCACAGTCAGCTGCACACTCCATCTGGTTGATTTGTCTCCACTTACGAATGTGCTTGTGTGCATCTCAGCCTGTAAAATTCCGTCTGTGTCCATCTGCTTGATTGGCATCAATTCCTTATTCCCGTGTCAAACAATGAGGTCGTGCATGGGTTTTGCAAAATGGAGGACACTTTTCTTCTCATACATGAGTGAAAGTCAGTGGAACATTTATTCAGCTTTGATGTTTACAAAACAATTGTTCCAGTATATCAGAAATTAGCGAATGCTGACTTGTAATTCTCGTGCTACCTTGCATGCTGAAAACAACCAACAGATGACCCATCCTTAACATACATTTGTGCAGTAAGGTATGACACATGCCGGTTAATTTGGCTTTTCCGCTTCAAATGTAAATACCTGTATATATTACCATCATAATACCTTCATTGCACATGCAATTAAAAAAAGATTTTAGTATTCTTAGCAAATAAAACAAGTGTAAATATAAGTCAAGAGCTGTCAGTTGAGAAACTTGGAGAAAAAAAAGAAAGACTTGGGGCCTTATTTTCATGCCCAGCACAAGTCTTCGAAGGAGCGCCAGTTTTTTTAGGGTGGTAAATTTTATCAAAGTTATATAAGACAAAGGCAGGTTCATTCTTATTTTGATTAGGTTTTTTTTTGTTATTTCATTTTCAACATGTAATTTCATTCATAATTTGAGTTTAAAAAAACTAAAAATTGATGTGTTCAAATAAAGGAATCAAATACATTACATTATACTTTTGGAGAATCATCAACACGTATGTGAGGGAGTTACTCATGGTATGACAAAAAGGTTCAGGGGCACACAAGACAAAAATGATTGGGGAGCACCGTTTACGTGGGGTTTTTTTTTGGGGGGGGGGTTGTTTTTTTTGCCTTGTCCAGTTGGTTCGAGTGGACAGACCTAAGTACAAAGCTCCTAATTGTTTTGTCAGAAATTGAAGATGGATGAGAATAGTTTGTTGCCAGTCATTGCTTTAAGAGCTACATACCAAGTGTCAACAGTTTCTTCCTCCACCCAGATTGTGCTGAAGGAGCAGTGGGTTGAAAGCATCTTGGAGCGATCGTTATATGAGGGAGCAGCAGCAACGAGTGGGATGGTGACTGTGACTGTCATTTTGCCGCAAGTGAGTAAGCGAGTGCACAAGAGGAAGAGGTTATATGTGGGAGTATACCACTGTGGAAATGCTAGCGAGACAACACATTGCACTGCCTAGATATATTAAGTGGATGAGCCAATGCGCAAGTAAGCATGTCTGTTCCAGACACCCACACTGCATGGGATGGTGTCCTAGGAAATAAGCAAAATATTGTTGCATTGAGTTTTATCTGCTGAACACTGCATTGTGTTGTTTTCACCGTTTCGCTTAAAATCATGAATTGCCTAGGGTAAAATCTTGCTGTATATTTTCTAATAATGGACACATTTCAATTTAGAATACAGGAGGTACATTTAATTGTATTGACACATGCCTGAGCATTGAGACTCTCTTAGTAGCGGTTCAAGACTTCCTAGCGGCGGACACACGGTTGCTTTTATGCAATATTCTTTGCTTTGACACAAAACTCGACTCAGCGGGAATTTTTTTTTAACAGACATCAACACAAGTCCACGGTCTGAGAGATTAAACGTTGCTGAAAAATGTTAGAAAGATAAATGCCTGACTTAAAAGCAAGAATGTTCGATCAGACGTTTATCTGAGAATAATGTTATATTGAGTCGCCCTTCAATATCGGTCAAACCTTGTTTGTTCCGGTGGAGAGGACCGCTCGAGTGATTGAGCATGCAAAACATGCTCGAGAGCAGGTTAGGTTCATGGAATCTGTTACGGCTCAGCCCGAGTCTGAATTTCTTTTACCCACCCTTCGCGACAGCAGTGAAGTTCAGAACAATGGCATTTTTATGACTATTCATCCACTTTCTTCACATGAGGACTGAGCAATTAATTTAAAAGGTTTTACAAGATTTACAGCACTTATATGCAAAATACAGTAAAACAACCACTCTAGAGTCTAGAACACCTTAAAGAAGGGAAGCTGTCTTCCAAGGATCCAAGAATGCCAACAACACATATCATTCCTGGAAATCAATGCTCATTTTCTATTAGCCTGTCAATGAGATTTTACATTGCTAGCTTTAGCACTGGCGACAATTTATAGTCTTCTACTAATTTACCAAGCTTGTCTTGAAATGATGGAGAAAACCAGAATCACTGGAGAAAGCTCGCACAAATGCCACACAGGAAACCGGACTTGGACTCATTCATGACCGAACAGTGAGGGTGACGTGCTAACCCATAGGTGTTAAACTCAGGTCCTGGAGGGCCGCTGTTCTGCATGTTTTCCAAGTCTCCCTGTTACAACACACCTGATTCAAATGAACAGGTTCAATGTCAGGCTTCCGCAGAGCTTGCTAATGATCTGATCATTTGAATCAGGTGTGTTGCAACAGGGAGACTTGGAAAACATGCAGGGCAGCGGCCCTCCAAGACCTGAGTTTGACACCGATGTGCTAACCAGTCAGCCACTGTGCCGCCATATTATAAACAATCACTGAAAATGGGAAGCACTACAAAAGCATCCACTACGATATGTCCTTATTGGGCTACTTTAGGGCAACAGATTCTGAAACTGGCTGTTGTGTTCAATACATTTTTAAAAAATTATTCTTTACTTCCATGTTGTCGCTGATCGGTGTGGACACTTAGCTGCTAACATGCTATTTGGGCATCGAGACACGTGGATTGTTTCATGTGTTGAGTGAATGTACGGTACCCACAGTGATGAGTCATTTGAAATGTACATGTAAATCGATGGATATACAGTAGACATTAAATAAGAATTGATCATTTGGACCTGCAATTTAAGTCTGGCCTTACTAGTAAAGGAAGAAAACTTAACTCGGAAATAGTCCGGAGAAGGTAGTCTCAGGCAATGCTCACCCCAATGTTTTGTGCATCTTTCTCCAGAGAGTTTAGTCATGAATCCACAGAGGCCTCGAGACTCGCAGCATGGCGGCGTGCCAGTATGGTCATTTGGCTGAAAACATTTCCAATGTGTTTCTGTCAACTGTGAAGGAAGACAGACGGCAGAAGATGAGAATATGATAGAAGTTACAAGATTAAGTCTGAGGTGAACGCATGTGGACAAAACTTTCGTTAAAGCAGGCCTGGGCATTATGCAGCACAGCCCGTCCATAGTTTCTGACCAACCCTCACAAAGTCGTTATTAAGTCAGAATGAAAACTTTAAATTGAAAGCAATTTATTGTATGTCACTTGCTACAGAGAGTAATGTTAGATTTATTTTGTGGATTTCCTTCATTGAAGGGAAGTTGGGCATTTGCCCTGATAATGAATGGATAATGATGGAACAACTAGTGCTAGTGCTAAAATGTATATCCATTCTGTAGAATCTTTTTTTAGCGTTGCGCAAACACTGATATTTACAGCTCTGCATTAAAGAACGAGAACCCCACAATGGTCAACAGTAAGACTAGAATTTACCATATGATGAGCGTAAAGCTCCTGGGAGAGCATGTTTTGGACAGATGAAGCCAGAGAGGAGCTTTTTTGTCAAGTCACATCAGCACGTTTATATATGCAAAAATGAAACATTCAAAGAAAAGAACATAATTTTTTTTTTCCAAGATGGCGCCCGAGTAGGCAGCCTTCGGCAAGTGCTCTTCAAGAGCCTTGCTTTTTTGTTCTTTTTTGGTGTTTTTGTCTTTTGTTTTGTCACATGTTGTTTGTTGTTTCATCGTGTGGACCTGATATGGACTGTTTTCAGCGCTTTTTGGCCACGACATTCGTCAAAGGAGAAGTATCTGTGCTTGGTGGTTGCGCCTTCTCGGCAGCACGCCTGTACCAGCACAGATTTTGATTGGGAGGAATGTCGGCGCCATTGACTGTCGGTGCTGGACAGACCTGGGGTGGTTGTGTTTTTTGCGCCTGTAATGGGTAGCATTTTTCACAACCCCGTTTTGTTCAGTGGCTATGTCGGCGCTGTTGGACAGTCGGCGTTGGTGCGGCTGGATGGATGGCTGCTGAAGTTGAGGATGAGGAGAGAGGAGCGTTGGCGCAGAGCGCCGATGCGTATTTGGAACCGAGAGTCGCCGCTTGGAATTGAGATGGATTTCCATGGGACAGGAGAAGTGAACCAATCTCTTTTTTCGTCAATGGATGCTACAGCTTCTTGTTGACTTTGAAACTTAGCTTGTAGCCGACGTGTGCACATTTCGAGCATGACGTCTCTGATCCACTGGTTAAAGGACACTTTGATTCTCTCCTCTTTCATCTCAAACTGCTTCAAACAACAAAGCGTGTGACAGAAAAGTGGTTAGGACTGCACGACTGTCCGTGTTTTATGTTATGTGTTGTTTATTATTTTACTTTATGTTAACTGTTTTGTTAAGCGCTTTGTTACAGCTGCCGCTGTTGTGAAAGCGCTATATAAATCAGCATGTATTATATTGTATTGTAAATATCGACTAAATAGCAACAGTGCAAGATAACACATGCATATTTCCTGAATAAATATTTCATCTTTAAGATCTGGTTTTATTTGCAGGTTTTACTTTGAGTAGACAAAGTTAAGTGTTACATAACCTCATCCCACACCGCCACGATATTTTCTCACTCCACACTAGTTATTTATATTTCCTGCCTAAGGAATGTTAAATTACAGTCAAGGCTTCACACTTCATGAATTTCCCAGATTGTTTTTTTTTTTCGCTCAACTCATTTCAGTTGCATTCAGACAATAATGTCGTTCCCTAGGCGTGTGCTTCTAACAAAGACACCGCATGAGACTGTTTCCTTTTTCAAAGGAACCTCTAAATGATTTGCTTTGGAGAGACAAGTTGTTTTCTCTTCCACCCAGGCTGTTGCTTCCTGATTCTTCAGCGGGGAGGAATTCCCTCTTGTGCCTGTTGCCCACTTTCCTTCCAAATGTGCGCACACACACACAGAGCAGGTAGTACAATACATTGTAAATTGCATGTATTGAGACATTACATTAACTTAGATTGGAACCTTGAAGACAGAAAATGTACAATTTGGAAACACGCCACCCATTTTCCAGCAATAATGCCAAGTACAATTGTTTTCAAAATAGACAAGACTTATCCTTGCTTTATTCAGTAAACAAACTGTCAGTGCATACTGTATATTTGACAAAATTCCCATACCTTAGTTCACAGTACCAAATGAATTGATTAAAGAAGGATAAGTGCATTATACTGTGATCCACTGATTAGCAGGGTAGGATTCCAGGTTCCGGCCTCCCTGTGTGGAGTTTGCATGTTGTCCCCGCGCCTGCATAGGTTTTCTCCATGTACTTCCAAAAACATGCACCGTAGGTTCATTGAACCCTCTAAATTGTCCCTCGGTGTGATTGTGAGCACAAATGGTTGCTCGTTTATGTGTGCCCTACGATTGGCTGGCAACCAATTCAGGGTGTCTCCCGCCTACTGCCCGGAGACAGCTGGGATCGGCTCCGGCACGCCCACGACCCTTGTGAGGATGTGCGGGTCCGATAATGGATGGATGAATGAAGGTGCTTTATAGAAAAAAACAATTTAAAATAATAGCAGGGTCTGTATTTTTCTTTCCAAACTCAAATCTTGGCTGTACAAACAGAAAAATCATTGGAATTTAGCATTTCGATGAAACGCCAAATCATTTCAAAGAACGTGCTTCAAATCTGTTGGATTTAGGCAACCAAGAGGATTTGACAAAATTTAATAATCCTCTGCATTTCTTGATTTCGTCTCATAAATGTTATTTCTGACATCATCCCACAGGTTTTCGGTCAGAACTCATTCAATGACAATGATATATACCGTATTTGTCTTTTAAGAAGACAGACATTCAATCTCCAGTGTATATATAATCCAGTGATTAAGGAGCTAAATTTTCTGGGGCTTTTTACCCGCAGCAGGGTCACCCCAGGCAAACAGGTCCTAGATGACGGACAAAGCATGGCTCAAAAAGACCCTATGATGAGTGAACACTTTGGACCTAGTTTTTCCTCGCCTGGGACATCCCTCTGGACGTCACACACAAATCTCCTGACTTCAAATACACACTCAAATAAATGGAACAGTTGTAATTTTGTAAGTTTATGCATTCTAACCATTCTTATCATTAACTGTTATTTGTACATATCTTGGGAATGTCAGAAAATCGCCTATTCAGATTTTAGGATGCCAAAATGTTACATGCTCAAAGCTTAATGTCCGCTGTTTATTCCTGTCATCCCTTCAAACTCTCAGTGTCTTAGAGAGAGTAAAACATCCTCACATGCAATCAGTCAGCCACCTTAAGTCCCAGAATTTGTTCAGCCACAGTCTTCACTCACTTTTAACATCATCAAGCACTTTGTGCTCTCTGTGCTCTGTATCCATCCATCCATCCATTTTCCGAACCGCTTGATCCTCACTAGGGTCGCGGTGCTCTGTATCCTGATGGCTTTAATCATTTCTCTATATCAGCATCGAGCAGGACACTTGGCAGTCACACCCAAGATGCGGGTTCATTTCCTCACTTCACTGCACACTGTCGATTCTCTGCTCTGCATTCATTCCATCTCAGGTCTCTTAGCATGAGTCTTTCATACAGCTTACTCTCTCTCGACGGGGGGTAGTGTTCACATGGCTGACCTCGCCCCACCCTACCACACACCACACTACCCCACCCCGGCCAGGGCCCCCCTTCGCCATATTCGGTAGACCAGCAGATGCTATTCGGATAATAAAGCTGTTGGTTGAGTGGAGGATGGGCTAAGGAGATGTTTTATTGGTTTTCCAAGTGCTGATGGACTCGTGCATTACAAATAGAAGTTGAGGGACGTATATTGTTGTATATTTTACCACTTTGGAAGTTACTGTGCTCCACATTTTCAGCTCTGCGTTATGGGTTACTGATGCTCTTTCATTTATTATGCGTTGCATTAAACCCTGGAGTTAAAAGTGTGTCGTGTAAAAGAGTGTAGACAGCATTTGACGTTTAACTTTTATGGAATAGCAAACATTTTTTTTAATTTTGGTGTTATGTTTTCATGGGTGCAGTTCATCACACTCTTCGTTGTTCCATTATGTTTTGGAAAATGAACACAGGAATCAATTCCAATACCTTTTTCAGTTTATTCACGTCTTCTTTCTCTTACCACTGCCAGCCCCCGTTTTCTTCACGGGTCGTGTAATTTGTGCCACTCAGTTTTGCGTGTTTGTGTGTGAGCATGCGTGTGTTTGTGCGTGTGTGTGCGCATGCATGTGTGTGTTGACCTATTGAAATCATTTCAGAGCAGTGTTCCTGTTGCCATGGCAATGCGGGCTTCTGTGTGTTTTTTTTCTTCGCGTTTCCCCTCCCATTGCATTTCCCTTCCACTCCAGAGTAAGGTCACGTGACTGTGCTGACGTCAAGCCGAACAGGCGAGCGAGGGAGAGCGTTAGCGTGTGCGTGTGCGCGCGCGTGTGTTTTAACAAACCCGCCTGCTGCAACGAAGAGTATCTGGACGTCTGTGTGTCTCTGTCATCCAGTTATCCAGTCAGTTTTTCGTTTAGCCCATATTGTTCTTAAATCTCTTTTTGTTTTTCCCGTTACTATTCTCGCCTGTTGCTTCCTCTTCTCCCTCCACGAACTTGGTGTACAGAGTTTTGAATGATGGACTGCTAAACAATTTGCACATCGCTACAAAGTGAGGTAAGCGCCATGGGGTATTTATTTTTACGATGCATTTTTCGAGTGACTAGTGGTTGCGTCTAGAACCACTGCTGAGAGCACTGAAAAGGTTTCTGCTTTTTGTTCCATAGCAAGTAGATTCCTATACTTGTTCGGGGTGGGGGTGGAGGGGGGACATTCAATATACTGTATTTATTGACCGACTGACTGTCCGTACTCGTTTTTAACCTGCTTTTCGTAACCTGCAGATAATGCGATTAGGAAACATTTAGTTATGATAAAAAATTGCATACTGATTACAAGACAAGTTGCTTTCTGTCTGACCTTTTTGTCAGAGCTACTGCAGGGAAGTTATGAGGGGGAAAGCGGGGGGGTGGGGGGGCGGTATGCTCAGGCGAGTGTGATCATTACGGAGGCTGAGTGTTTGTGCTCTCGAGCCACGAGTGATTCGCTGCGCCACATGGCTTTGAGAGGCAAAGCATTCTAATGTTAGTTGCAGGCTGACAGTCGTGGGCCGTAGCTGTTTCTTCTGCATGCGAGAGATTTAGAAGACGGGGGTGGGTTTGTGCAGCTGCCACCTGCCCCCCTTGGAGAGAATGCGAAACAATGAGTGGCATGAAGTGTATGTCTCCTAGTCTTCATGTCAATTTTAATTATGATTTCAAAGCGCATGTCACGAATATGGTAAGAATACCGCCGAATTTCTCTTGATGAGGGTCACACTGAAGAACCCCCTCCCCCATCTTTGCAACACATTCACACACAAACCAACTCGTCTAGCTGCACGCCTTAAAGGGATCATCTGGCCGGGATGTTCCTATTCACTAAAAAGCTCAACTTCAGTTTTTTAATCGGCAAAATTATATTAGCTAGCATTTTCAATTAGGTTTTGGAGAAATCAGCAAATAACTGACTACTCACAAAACGCCCCTTTCTAGTCAGCATTATAGCCACGCCCCCTCCTTCTTCCCATGTCTTGGTGGGAGTCAGGAAATGAATCGGACCTAATGTGTTCATTCAAAAGCATTGTACATACATTGCTAATGATTTCCAAAAATGGTGATCAATCGGCACCCAAACTGATGTGAATATATCTACTTATGCTCACTTCAACCTCAGAAAATATCACAAGGATGAGACTCTCCATGACTGATTTATAAGAGATTGAGGAAATGAGCAGCTAACATGCAGGCTCTTTGATGCCGGATCTGTTTTCTCCCATTAGTCACCAAGATATGGCAAACACAATGCTTTCCGAAATGCTTTTCGTAAGCTGAATTGTTTGTAGGTCATTTTTATTAGATTGCAATCAAGTGTTAGCTTGGCTTCTTAATTCCCACATCCACTTCCAGGGGGTACACCCACACCACTCATCCGAAAACAACGCGTTGAAAGCAGCCAAACTCGGCTGAGGAGGGTCGACGTCTTGGTTGGAGCTCTGTTCCATCCATCCATCCATTTTCTGTTTCGCAAGTAGTCTTGCTAGTTCTGAACTAAAATTCATCACTTTAAAAAAACAACTGAAATCACGACAGTTTTTTCAAATGGGTTAATTTTAGTGCTGACATCACTTTTACACACAGACCTATTATATAAGTGCCAATGTTCAAGCAAACAAAAGCGTGCCAGCCCACATTTAGCTCAGAGAGGACGGAAAATAGGAGAAACAAGTGGTTAAATTTTCCTATAAAACTCCCCACTCTTGCTTACTTTTGTCTTTGCTTTCTTCATCGCTGTGAGACTTTTTTTTTTAATCGCTTTCTCTCTATCCCCACTCCAATTTTGTGAGGCCAGACCAAGTAGCAGGTCATTTTGTCTTGTTGAAGGTTTATATTTATATTCAAGTTCCCTAAGTAGAGGAGATGGTGCTTGTAATTTACTGTGTTTGTCTCACAGTAGCCACTGCACTGGAAGTATTTTTATCACTTAATTGCAGGTAGTAGGTTCTTCAGAATCACAGAGTCATGTAAAAATGTTTTTAATACAATGGACTGACTACATACTCCTAGATAGATATATTGTGAAGGAGTTGGCGTGGAACAAAAACAATATACAGTACTGTCGTTGAGAATATAAAGAGCAGTTGTTCTCCTGAATCCACCACCACTGCAGACAGATAGCTTACTTTTAGCTTTATCTGACATCCTGCAGACCTACCGCAACATGTGTGTGTGTGTGTGTGCATTTGTGTGTGTGTGTGTGGGTGGCTGGGTGTGGGTGTTTGCGCACGCGTGCTATGTCATTTGTGCTAACTTTTGTAAATGCAAAATCCAGTTCATGACCATTTTCTTTTGAAAATCTTATCTTAGCTGCAGAGTGGTAGGCCACAAAAACTAATTTAGTGTAGAAATGTTAAAAGATAAACCTACTTTTTATTTTCCTCTGTTAATGCAGTAGTGTGTACAAGATCTTTTACCCATAATTATATTCAGCCGTCCTTCCATTCTCTGGACCTCACTTACTTTAATCCTAAAATATGCTGTTCATGAATTTCAAATGTAGTGTTTTCCCTGAAAAATGACCGAAAACAAATACACTCTAATTTCTTGATCAAGATGCCAAATTATTTACTTGCTTTACTGAATAGAAAAAAAAAGTTTTATTGGTTGTTATTATAACATAACTGTGTGAATAATTTATGACTTTTTTCAAAGTTGATTTTTTCCATGTATAATTGTACATTAGATATGCTTTTAATGCCCCCAAGTGCAGCGGCTACTCTAGCTCCCAGGATGAAGCCCTTTTACAATGATATCAAAGGCGATTTCAGAGCCATCTCAATGCTCATCCCTTGCATGAAGTATAGCTCGGATTAAGTAGAAACCAATTTAGAGAGAGTTCAGTGACAGCTATTTCATCTGCATTGAAAAGTACTTCCACCTGACTGCATCTCCTTTGAATGGAAAGATACACAGCACGGGGAGACGGGGACAACTGATTGCATTGCTCACGCAAACAAAAGCGGGGTAAACGTGCTGGAAGGTTAGCTCAGCTGAAGGCTAACACGCCACCGATACCATCAATCTTCCTAGCTAACGCTCGCTCAATGGATAAGAAAACTGATTTAATTTTGTGGTTCCAGGGAGATGCAGACTTGTTCCTTGCTTTGTTTGATGGAAACACACCCAAACGACAACATGCCCGACGCAGTCTTCAAGCTTGATGGACTAAAACTATTTGTTATTCTGAGCTGACTGTGATGCCCACTTGGGGGCGCTGTATCGATATCAACAAAGGTTGGCGCACAAACAGTGGACTTATAGCGAGGGAGCCATTGCCCTGAGGAAATCGAGAATTTGAGTCTTAGAAGCTGGTCACAGTACTTACATCACGAATTCACGGCTGTTTACATCATTGCAGTTTGCATTGGTCCCAGAGCTCATGCTAATGCGAGCACAAGCCAGGCATGACCGAACGACTCCAATCGTTCCTTGCAATCCAAGCACCCAGTGGTATTATATGTGGTCGCAGGTGATTTTCACCACACAAAACTGACGGGACACTCTCAACAGCATGGTGCCAGACCAACATGGGCTAATAACATCCTGGAGCTGTGTGTATACAAACTCACGTGGTGCAGACAGATCCCTCCTGTGCCCTCACATTAGTTGGCCCAAGCTACCACATCACCATACTGATGGCCCCAGCCAATAAACCAATGGGGAAATGGTCCAAGCCCACAGTTTAGAGCTTCTAGGTGTGGCCCAGTGATGCTGCATCTGTGCTTCAAGACTTCTTTTAGTGCACAAATGTTCAGAGAAGCAGCTACTCTGGAAGCATAATAGACCTGGAGGAATATGCTTCATCCATCCTGCGCTGCATCTCAAAATGCACTGATGATGTCTCCCATCACCAAGACGACCACAATGTACCTGACCCAGAAACCTGGGCTGAGGTGTTTTTTTAAATTGATGTCACTTAGTGGTGAATTTCATATCCTGACGGGCTTGGAACCCCCCAACCGAAAGTCAGTTTGCTTGCAGACCTTCTTTTCACATGTCGTTTCAATCGTTAAACCTCCTCATCCCCACCCATCTATTTTCTGATCTGCTTATCCTCATAAGGGTCGGGGGGCATGCTGGAGCCTATCCCAGCCGTCTTCGGGCAGTTGGCGCAGTACCCACTGAACCGGCTGCCAGTCAATCGCTGGGCACACAGAGACGAACAACCATCCACGCTCACACTCACACCTCGGGACAATTTTGAGTGTTCAGTCAGCCTGCCATGCATGTTTTTTGAATGTGGGAGGAAACCGGAGTGCCCGGAGAAAACCCACGCAGACACGAAGGGTACATGCAAACTCCACACAGGAAGGCTGGAGCCGGAATCGAACCCTGCGCCTCTGCAATGTGAGGTCAACGAGCTAACCACTGGTCCACTGGGCCACCTATTAATGTTTAACCTTGGATATTTGATAGAATTCCATAGTTTAATTGCTACATTGCTGTTAGGTTCAAAAAACACCTTTACAGAATACACGTACTTTTGAGTAAAAAAGAATATTTATTTGTTATACAACTTTGTTGAAATGTACCGGTACCTTGTTTGAGAATTAACATATTAGTAAAAAATTGTGTTTTGTTGCAGGCGGCATGGTACAATAAAGTTTAGCGCAGCCGCCTCACAGTGCAAAGGTGCAGGGTTTGATTCCATGCAAACTCCACACAGGAGTTTGCATGTTCTCCCCGTGCCTGCGTGGGTTTTCTCTGGGTACTCCAGTTTCCTCCCACATTTCAGAAACATGCACGGCAGATTAATGGAACACTCTAAATTGTCCCGAGGTGTGTGGGTGAGCGCTAATTGTTATGTGTGGCCTGCGATTGGCTGGAAGCCAGTTCAGGGTGTCCCCAGCCTACTGCCCAATGACAGCTGGGGTCGGCTCCAGCATGCCCTAGACCAGGGGTGGGAAAACTTTTTGGCTCGGGGGCCGCATTTACTTTTAAATTTGACAGAAGGGCCAGGTCAGCACGAGCTATGGTACATTAAAAAAAAAAACTGCATTTGTTGACAGTCCATATCAAACATCAACAGAACAAAAGCATAAACGTACTGTATTAATATACTTTTTTAAAATGACGACAGTGTTGTTGATGACCTATTTTAGCCTGTGCATTTCTGCAGATGGGTTGTGATCAGACCAGTAGAAGTAGAGCGATACAGAGGTCCTAAGTGGTCGAAAAGATCCGGCCCCCCCCCCCCCTCCCTGTGTTCTGCAACTTCAAGTCAATGCGCCACCTGGCGGTGAAATGCCTGTCATTACAAGTCCAATTTAAATGAATGCAATCATTCACATCGAACCTTAATTGTAGACCGACCTTCGGCGGGCCGGATTAAAAAGACCAACGGGCCGGATACGGCCCGTGGGCCGTAGTTTGCCCACCTCTGCCCTAGACCCACGTGAGGATAAGCGGATTAGAAAATGGATGGATGTTTTTTGTTGCCTGTAGTTCCCCAAGAAAAAAAGAAAAGGGATGCATTCAACCTGTCTACACAACTTTCAATTTCCAGTGCTGCATCCTTCTCGAATGTTGACACTGACTGTTATGTCCCATCCTCACCAACAAGAAATGGGAGACAGTGCAGTGGGGTTTTTTTCTCTCCAATATTTTCTTCATGGCCGTGCATTCTAAGGTGATTTTTCGCTATTTGTGGCCAGGTCCCTATCCCACACAAATAGCAGTGATCCACTGTATTTATTTATTTATTGGTGGGAACTAAACTACCGTATTTTCACGACCATTCGGCGCGCCGTATTGTTGGGTACAGTCTCAGTAACGGGTGCTATTTCTGTATTTGACACATACACAAAACACACTGTATTATTGGGCGCAGCCAGGCATGGTAAAACATACGCCAGCTTAAACATACGGCATGCATGCACGCACGCTAAAAACACGTTAGCTTGAAGCATACGGTAGCATGCATGCACGCTAAAACATACCAGGTATGTTAGCTTAAAGCATACGGTAGCAGCTAAGACATACGGACACACGCTAAAAACGTGTTTTTAAAAAGGCAACGGAAGCAAAACTGAGTTCGGTTGTACTTTATTTAGCCATTTTACAATGTACTCACGCGACTGGTACCTGCTCGGGGCGTGCCTTTAGCATCCTCTTACACGCCCACCCTTCACTCATTGGCGACTGGTATCTGCGAGGGACGCGCCTTTAGCGTCCTCTTACACGCCCACCCTTCACTCATTGGCGGACTTCCGCAGGCCTGTCGTCACTCACGTCCGCCTTTTCTCTGTATAAACAGCGTGTCGGCCAGAAGTGCTCTCAGTCATGCGCTGTTAAGTGAGAATCAATATGGCTTCAGGGAAAAACGGACCACCTCAATGGCAGTTATGGAGTTTGTGGAAGCAATCGCCACTAATATAGATAACAAAGAATTTACTGTTGGGGTTTTCCTAGATCTAAAAAAAGCTTTTGACACAATGGTATATTATTGAAAAAACTAGATTAAAAGTTATTCAGAAAACAGATATCAGTACGTGCAGCTCAACAATAAAAAAAACAAATCAACTGAAAATCACTCATGGAGTGTTCCTCAGGGGTCAGTGCTTGGTCCAAAACTATTCATCTTGTATATAAATGATATCTGCAAGGTCTCAAAACAATTTAAATGTGTTCTATTTGCTGATGATACAACTTTCTACTGTTCTGGAATAAATCTGAAACCGCTCCTGACAACCGTAGAAAACGAATTAAACAAATTAAAAAACTGGTTCGACAGAAATAAATTGTCACTTAACCTGAAAAAATCGAAGTTAATTGTTTTTGGCACAAGACCAATCAAACACCAAGCTAAAATTATGGTAAACTCAATTGAGATTGAAAGAGCATATGAAACCAAGTTTCTCGGATTAGTAATAGACTCAAAACTATGTTGGAAGCCACATATCGATAACATAAAAAGAAAAATAGCCAAAACCATAGGGATCCTCTACAAAACCAAGGAAGTGCTAAATAAGAGATCTTTGTACACATTATATTCTTCATTATTCCTACCATATATGACCTACTGTGTGGAAATATGGGGAAGTGCCTGCAAAACAAACACACACCCTATTCTAAAACTACAAAAAAAAGCAATTCGAATTATTAATAAATCAAAATATACGGAACCCACAAATCCACTATTTATCAAATTAAATACGATGAAATTGTATGACCTGGTTGACTTTAAAATCGCCCAATTAATGTACAAAGCACACAATAACCTGCTCTGCCAAAACATTCAGAAGTTTTTCGAAATTCGAGAGAGCAGCTCTGATTTAAGAGGTACCAACTTATTCAAAAAACTCAAAACAAGAACAAACATAAAGCAAAGAAGTGTATCTGTCAAAGGTGTTAATCTGTGGAATAATTTCTAAATGGACCTGAAAATGAGTAAATCGCTTGCTGAGTTCAAAAACAAATTCTAAAAAATAGTACAAACAACCTACATCAATCAGAGTTAAAATGATAAATTCTAAACATTAAATATAATGATAAATCAGAACTAACTTGATAAATAGAGAAAGGTGTTGAAATATCCATTATGAATACAAGAGAAAATTGATACAAGAGTGCCAGGGTGTGCATGTATATAATCCCGATACAAACCAAAAGTTGTAAAAATATCACGGTTAAGGGTAAAGTATGAGCCTTAATGGAGACTTCTTTCTTCTTACTTTCTTTCTTTTCTGATTGATATAAAATGATATATTAGATATAAACACATAACATGGGGTAGGACTAGATACGTTTTTTTACTTCTTCCTACTCCCTTGAACATAATAACTGTGTTGAATGATGACTGATTTCTCTTTCCTTTTTACTATTTTATTTACTTTATTTTCTGTCAAATTATTACTGTATATGTTTTATGTTCAATAAACAAACCAAACCAAAACCAGTCAGGCTTTGGAACTCGGCGCATACACTACACCAGGGGTCCCCAACCTTTTTTGCCCCACGGACCGGTTTATGTCAGACAATATTTTCAGGGACCGGCATTTAGAATGTGGCGGATTAATACAACAAAATAGTATGGTATGAGCTGCATGAAAACTGTGGTGTTTTTGAAATATAATAATAAACACAAGGAGCGTCTAATCTGGCCGCAACACTGATCGCTATGGTAATGTTTAATGCCTTCAAAATACGATACAACGCAAATTCAAAGTGCATGAAAATGACGACTCACCACAGCCCCCAGCTTGATTTTCTGCAAGTAGACGGTCCCATCTCGGGGTAATAGGAGACAATGACACCTCAAGTGTGTGGTTTATGTCCAGTCTACTTCGTAATTTTGTTATAGTCGCCGTTGCTGCAGAAACCCCCCACCTCACACAATTGTGGCGATCTCAGAGTATTCAGCCATAACTTTAATCCAGTTGTCTCAAACGTACTTTTAAGACCGCCGTCATTTGTGATCTCCAACAGTTTTTTAACTCATTTTGCGACCTCCAACGTTTTGTTTTTAGCGTGTTCGGGCACGTGACGGAGAAGCGTGGTTTGACGTGAGTAAAGCGTGACACAGACGGATGTAACGGAGAATCCGGTAATTTTCAAAATAAAACATCTTTCGTATTCCGAAATAAATAAAACGGAATTAAGGCAAGTTCTTTCTGTGCGGCCCGGTACCAAATGCCCTGCGGACCGGCGGTTGGGGACCCCTGCACTAGACGCTCTGCATTATAAGGCGTCCTGTCCATTTTGGAGAAAATTTAAGATTTTTAATGGCGCCTTATAGTTGTGAAAATACGGTAACAAGAAGTGAATGCATAATGCAGAGCTGCAATATTTACTGCAAATAATGGTGTGGATGCTACATTTATTGTAGTTGAACTTTCAAAGTTCTAGGAAGTAAAATATATGTTCAGCTGAGCTTCTGAAAGTATTGTATCTTCAACATCCTGTTTTGTACTTAAGAGGGCTCATGTAACACTAGTGGAAACTAACTTGAAGGCAGTTTATTTAACCAGTGATTTATGACCACAGAAAGAAAGAGATGGAAAGAAAATCCAAGTGAGAAAGAAAGGAATTTAACAGATGAGAGAGCAGGCAAATACTGCAGGAATTAAGTTTGAATCGGATTCTTCTCAAACACTGAATGGTTAGTCAGGCTTAAATAATGTGTCTTTTATTTTCACAAAAGTAAGCTGGCCTCCACAAAATATTCCTTGTTATGTTGAACCTCTGAGGCCAACCAGATTCCATTTCACGATGCTGGTTGATATCCTAACATTCAGAAAATGAATCATTCCCTATTGGAAGTAATGGGAGCGAGAATTAATCCAGGGTTGATCTGGCCATTCTAAAATTTTAATAACCATACAGGCAATGTTTTAAGTAGTATTGTTTCCTTCTTAATTTCCATAAAAGTGTAACAATAAAAAGCGCTCAAAGTTTTAATGACTAAGGTTTCATATAAAGCCAATTTGAGTCCCAATTGAACATCTGTGATGTAGTGTGCTAATCATAAACATACCTAAAGTGTAATAATCTGATCCACTATTTTTTTTTAAAGAACAAAAGTTCATGGGGGTGCGGAGGATTAAAAGTCTCTACTCATCAGGAATCGCACAGTGACCACTCGGTTATGTCAGTTACCAGGTGGAAGGGGGGGTTCAAATGTTTTTAACAATCAAATATTGTCAAACCTCGATTTTTCAAACGTCTCTGTTCTCGACCAATTCGGTTTTCGACCAAAGATTTTGAGTTTTTTATGCCTCGGATGACGAGCAAATTTCGGTTCTCGAACAAACTGAGCGCACTTGAATGCACCACTTGACTCCTCTCGCCTTCCTTACACGAGGAAATGACGCTTCCTCGGGTAGACGAGGAAGTGACGCTTCCTCGTGTCGCTTTCTATTGTGAGGAGACGTGTTCAATAAACTTTTTTTTTTTTTTTTTTTTAAGAGCGTGGTTTCGGTTTTCGAACAATTTCGGTTTTCGAACAGCCTTCTGTAACGGATTATGGACGAAAACCGAGATTTGACTGTATTAATCAACAAATGATGTCCATCCCTCACATTGAGACTATAGGGGTGTTCACACAGCACACATTTGCTCCGGCGCTGCACCGATGTATTTTGTTGCGATATATTTTGCACCGCAGCAAATTGTGTGGAGCGTTCACACGTACAAAGCCGCTGAGCGTGTCTGCACCGGCACAGCGTCGGTGCAGCCCCACTTGCGTTCACACGGCAGTTTCTGCAGCGGAGCAAAACGACAGAAAACAAATGAGCTGTCGTGTTGGTTCTTTTTAAAACGTATACACAACTCAAGCGACTACTGGACAGGCACGTCCTTCTCCTTCTCGGTCTCCGTGCCTTCTGCTCGAGATTGACCGCCCCCGAAAACGTAAAACAACGATGACTTCAATGACACTCAGAAAAGCAAATACGCAATGTGCCAAACAGAAAATCAAGAGAGGAAATCACAAAATAAATTATATGGGGGCGGGGGGTTGTGAACACATAACAAAGGAACAAACTACACAAACAACTCCGAGACAGTCCAGTCTCCTACAAAAGGAAAGATGTTACCAGCCAAGTCTTGTGTCGTTATTAAACAAACACATGACGGAAGTCCGACAGAGCGCGAAAGCAACGCATTCTCGCCGTACGTAAACTCTTCACAAGCATTTGCTCTAGAGCAAATTTAACCCAGTTGCGTTCACACGTTCACACATTCAACACAATTCAGTAACCTTTCATAGTTTCCTTCCTTTTGTCAGCAAGGTCATCTTTTTTTAAGCTCTGTGTAGCAACCGGGGCATTGTGTGTCGGTTGTCAAATATTAATTGTTTCACCTCTTTGAGGCAAACGCTATTAGGTGTAGTTGCATCACAAACTTGCAGTGTGGCTCACTTATGTGCTTTTACACATCAACTTAAATGTTCAGTTCAAACCCATTTTCGAAAATAAATGGAAATGAGGCGTAGTTTGTTTGCTTCTGCATGATTCACGAGTATGAGAATCATGTGGTCATTCCCCCCCAAAAAACTGTTGGCTGGGATCCTGAAAGTGTCTCTGGAAGGGAAAATGTAATTTATAATCAGGCCATCGGGTGTATTTATGGGAACATGAAGAAATGTACAGTTGATGAACTGACGAGCTAAAATTTGCTGGTCTTGAGTGTGGCGCAAGACAGGAAATATGGTGGATGCAGTACATACGACAGAATTTGAGCGCGCTGGACAAGTTTTTATTAGTGAATATCGTCATGAATCTTCTCAGTTTGCTTCTGATTAACACAACTCTGCTCACGATTACCAATCTAAGAAGAGTGTTACATTTATTTTCAATAAAATTAATTTATGAGTCCACCACACCCTTGTGAAACACTGCACAGATATGTCAAACCCCAAACTGACATCGGTGTGTGGTGTTTTAAACAGCCAAACATCCTCCACACAAGTCCATCCGTTGACAGTTCGGATGTTCTTGGACATCCCATCTATTTTCTGATTCGCTTTATCCTCACAAGGGTCGCGGGACGTGCTGGAGCTTATCCCAGCTGTCTTCGGGCAGTAGGCACGGGACACCCTGAACCGGTTGCCAGCCAATCGCAGGGCACACAGAGACGAACAACCATCTGTGCTCACAGTCACACCCAAGGGCAATTTTGAGTGTTCAATCAGCCTGCCATGCATGTTTTTGGAATGTGGGAGGAAACCAGAGTACCCGGAGAAAACCCACGCCGGCATGGGGAGAACATGCAAACTCCACACAAGAAGGCCAGAGCCGGAATTGAACCCTGCGCCTCTGCAATGTGAGGTCAACGGGCTAATCAGTTGTCCACCGTGCTGAATGTTTTATAATTTAGATTGTTCAAAGTAGGCACCTTTTGCCCAGAAAACAGCTTTGCACATCTTAGTATTTTCTCAGTCAGCTTTATGATGTTGAGTATCTGTCGATATGTGGTTCACGTTTGGTAGCAATCGAAGCAAAGTTCAACTTTGATGCCAAAACACGGAACAGCCAGATCCACCCCTAAAGGACAGCTGCAAACTCAAATGGCCAACTTTACGACTTTCCAGTTTGGGTTCTTGAATTGACACCTTGAGATCCTTCGCGCCTCATGCATGAGCGCAAATTAAACAAGCGTTCCTCTGTTGCCTGTATTTACTCTTTCTCCTCTTTGCAAAAGGCGCCGACCATGTCACCTGAAAATGATGAGTTATGCATGCCGAGTGACATGACATGGATGCAAAGGAGAGCTGGCCTGCCTCAGAGTTTTGCCACTTTGCAGTTGAGTTCTTGACAAGGGGGTCATGGGTCATTTGACCGAAATCCCACTTCATGTGGTTGAAGAATGCACAAAGGGGTCGTCTGCAGCTAAAGACTGCATGCATGGTGTCATGGCTCATTTGTAAAGGATAACCCTGGCCTATAGGCTCTCATGCATTTGTGGGACCTATGGGAAACAGATGTTCTATTTTTATCCTCAGAGTGGAATTCCCACACACTGAAAAGTCATGCTGGCCACAAGCAAATGATAAAAAAGAAGATGATGTCTCTGTTGCTACTTTCTGGACTATGTTTGAAAGTGACACCATTTCATGGGAAAATTTTGATACTGTTTGTGATATAAATTTTTCTAGCTGCCATAAAATCATCATGTCTCGAACAAAAAGTTAAATTCTTAACCAAACTATACCTAAAACATTTTTGTGATTTGCTGTGATTCCTTTCAAAAGCAGATGTGACAATGATACTGATAATACAAAATATACGATGGTGACCCGGTAGTCCAGTGGTTAGCGTGTCGACCTCACAGGGCAGAGGTGGAATGTTCGATGCTCCGGCCTCCCTGTGTGGAGTTTGCATGTTCTCCCCGGGCCTGCCTGCGTCTTCTCCGGATACTCTGTTTTCCTCCCACATTCCAAAAACATGCAGGACAGGTTAATGGAACACTCTAAATTATCCCTTGGTGTGAGTGTGAGCGTGGATGGTTGTCTATGCGTCCCCTGCGATTGGCTAGCAAGCGGTTCAGGGTGTCCCCTGCCTACTGCCCGAAGACGGCTGGGATAGGCTCCAGCATGCCCCGCGACCCTTGTGAGGATAACCGGATCAGAAAATGGATGGATGGAAAATATAAGATATTATTCAACATAGATATTTAATAGTTATTAGTATTTTTAGATCCTTCCTGGGATGAATGAAAAGGAATTCAAATCATGATTGTTTTTGTTAACTTCGGCTTCATACCCTGGTAAAACTCAGCCACCAACATGTAGTGTGGAAAAAAAAAATGCTAACTCAGAACTGGCCTGAATTTTTTTCAAAGCCTTTACATTCCTCAACCCTCAGCGCCATTTTCTATTGACCACAATACCGTCCAGGCAGTTTGATTTTATAGGAAATTTGGCCTTAATATCTATCTTTTTAATTCAATTCAGTTTTATTTAGATATATTACTGCTTAACATCCAAAATTAAAGTGAAGGCACTTTAAACAGGTCACCTCAGGGCCTAGAACCATGCTTCCCATATGGTACCTTGTTTGTGTTGCTCAATGATTTCAAGTGTTGTGTCTTTGCTTTTGTGAAGCACATTGAGTTGCCGTGTGTATGACGTGCTCCAGAAATAAAGCCGCCTTGCCTTGCGTTGCCTTGCTTTACCTTTACTCCACATGTACAAACACTTTGACACAACTTCATCAAGCACTGAAGTGTGTAGCACTTCTCAGAAGCTAATGTTGTTAGCTAATGCTAACCATCTGTGCAGTCAACAAAATTCAATGTAACCTTGCTTATCTTTTGGGTATTGATGTAGTGTTTCACCGTATTGCAAATGAATGCCACCAGGGCTGGACTGGAACAAAAAAATTGGCCCTGGCAATTTTGGCTCAGACCGGCCCGCGTACACACCTATGCATTCTTGCAACCCTCTCTGTAATTAAGAAGTCATTGTATATAGGGCTGTCAGTATCGAACATTTTCAGGATCTTTTCGATTGTTCAATTGATTAATCGAATAATCTGATAAAATGTGATTTGGCATTAAAGTGTAAAATAAGAATATTTTTCCCCTTGATTACTGTTTATGAAGAAATTATTATTTGGAATTGGTTAGTAATAAAATAAATAAAATTTTAATAACAATTAAGCAACATCACACGAGAGGGACTGTTGTACTCACCAACCTTTTTGAAACTGATGCAGTTGCTGGTTTGGTTTTCCAAAGCAAAAGGAGATGGTTGCAAATGTCTGATTTTGATTAAACACAGAAGATAATTCAGTCTGCATTCATGAAGGAACTACAGAAATCAGATTAAGAGGGTGCAACAATTTGAAGTGAAACAATGTCTTCAAATGATTACTGTACTTGATTTTTCAAATAGTTGTCAATGCATTTGATAATTGATAAGTTGTCAATTAAACGAAATATTTTGACCCCTTTAATTATTCATGAAAACACCCACTGTCATGATTACTGTATTGTAAGAATCAGACGCTTGTGAGGATGGATTGATGACTCCTGACCACCCGAGGCGACCCAATAGCTCTGCCACTGATGTTGATTCTGTATTGTAAATTGGTTAATGGGCTCCTACCTTACTGTGGCTCGGTCTGTTGGGGGAAAATGGAGGAAAATAATAGTTAAATAGCACTGGGTCAGTCCCAAAAGACGCCGGGTTACCGGGCATCTGCCCTCTTACCCAGATGGCCAGTCTAGCTCTGAATGTGCTAGGCCACCACTATTATTTTATGCATACACGGCCCACATAGTTTCACTAAAAATTCTGTCAGACTCGTCCCACAGTTCAACACATGTATGTTAGGTTCATGGAATACTTATTCTAGATTAGTAATCATGAGGTGGCACAGTGGTCGACTGGTTAGCATGTTCGCCTCACAGGGCAGGCATTCCTCTGTGGAGTTTGCATGTTCTCACCGTGTCTTTGTGGGTTTCCTCCGGGTACTCCGGTTTCCTCCCATCCAGCCATCCATTTTCCGATCCGCTTTGTCCTCACAAGGACAGGTAGGGCGCTGGAGCCTATCCCAGCTATCTTCGGGCAGTAGGTGGGGGACACCCTGAACAGGTTGCCAGCCAATCACAGGGCACACAGAGACGAACAACCATCCAGGCTCACACTCACACCTAGGCACAATTGAGAGTGTTAAATCCGCCTGTCATGCATGTTTTTGGAATGCGGGAGGAAACCGGAGTACCCAGAGAAAACCCACGCAGGCACGAGGAGAATATGCAAACTCCACACAGAGAGGCTGGAGCTAGGATTGAACCTCTGAACTGTGAGGTCAATGTGCTAACCGCTGCACCATCGTGCCGCTCGGTTTCCTCCCACATTTTAAAATCATGCATGGCAGGTTAATGAACACTCAAAATTATCCCTAGGTGTGAGTGGGAGTGCAGATGATTGCTTGTCTATGTGTGCCCTGCGATTGGCTGGCAACCAATTCAGGGTATACCCCACAGACTGCCCTAAGACAGCTGCAATAGGGTCCAGTCCGCTCGCAACCCTCGTGAGGATAAGCAGATTAGAAAACGGATGGATGGATAGTGAACACGGTGAACGTCACAGTATTTGGATTGCGGAATGCTATCCTGTGTGCATCCTGTGCCCCACCTGATATTAGATGTGTGATACTTTATAATTGTGTTTTGTACAGCAGAGGTCACAACCTCTGTCTTAGCTGAATTTGAAGGTCATTTCCATCAGGCATGGGCAGTTTCGATTGTGCTCTTTCTTTCTCATGAGAAAGTATCTGTTTTATAATCTATTCCTGATATGATTTTTGATGATATTTCTTGACTATTATGAATATTGTAATTATTACCATACGTTTTGATTGATGTCTGTTTTTCATGCTTTCAAAAGGCAACGTTAAGATATAAATCATTATTTGGTGAGCACACAACTCTCATACCACTAAGTTAAACTGTCCAGCGGTCTGTATTTTGAGAAATACTTTTTTAAAAACCTTTCACACACATCCTAGTTCCTTGGAGTCATCCTGTCTACTGACCTCTCCTGATGTGACTTCCGTTCTATTGGTTATTTTCCATGATGCTATATCCTGTTTCTAATTTTTTCTGCACAGGAAGCAAAGCGAGCTCTGGTCCATCCCTGGGGGGCATACTTAATGAGAACCATCTCTCGATTCAGGCTTTGCCTCGAGACTGCTCTCACTTACTGCCATAATTCATACACTGTAGTTATGAGTGGCATACACATCTCAATGTCTGTACACTCGCTCCGGTTGTTCTAATTAGGTGTCAGACTAACACCTTTTTAACCACCATTGCATTGCACACTCCTGATCGTTTTATGAATAAGCAGGTGTTATTACGGGCACACTGTGCCGGTCACACACGACACTGTAAGTTGTGTTCCTTTCACTAGTGTCAGCTTTTCCGTGGCCCCAACACAGTTTGGAGGCGGTCACTCTGACACAACACAGAGTTCTAGATATGCACGGGCACCCAGACTGAATGTGTTGTAGAATCTGTGCGATCACTCCTGTCACCAATTATCAATGTGAACTGTCTTGCATAAATATAACCCAAATTACCTTACACCACAATACAGTATTGGCGTACCTTCACTGTGCATACTTATACCTGTATGCATAATTTTAGATGAGATAAAAAGAACAAAATTATTCTTTTTCAAATTAATTTATGTATTTTGTATGTTAACGGGAAAAGAACGGTTCATAAAAGTTTACAGAGAGTAGGTCTGTCTGCAGAAACTGCAGAAAGTGTTTGCTGGTTTTACTGCACTCTGTTTTGGCAGGTAGAACAATATACATCTGTGTCTCTTGCATTACCAAAGGGAGTGCCTCAGGGGTCAGGCCTGGGGCCACTCCTGTTTATTCTGAACATCTATATCATTGACCAAAACCTATGTAATGTGAAGCTTCAGTTATATTCTGACAACACACTGATGTACTGCATAGTCCCGACCGCAAATCACACACTTTTTTTTTTTTATACAACTGTCTTATATTCATACCCAGAAAAACTTTTTGATTGAAAACATGCTAGATGCAGACTAAACTAAAATCATGATCATTGATTGGTCTGAAAAATATTGTAATTGTCCATCTGAAAATCTCTTAACTGTCCCGCTGCCTGGACATTCTTGAAAAGTATAAGGTTTTCTTGGTTTATTAACGGTGAACTAAAAAAATCAAGTGTATGTAAATTTCAGATTACGAGTGTAGGATTTTGAACTGATGGAACAACTATATAGATTATGAAGGCCTTGAGGTGTGGTTGAAATATTTCTTGCATTTTTCCCCCATTGTCAAAAAGAAAGAAGGACACATTGTTTTGAGAATTTGAGCAGTTCAAAACATGCTCACGCTCATATTCACAGCAAATGTAGTGTAATTCCAGGCAGTGACATTCCTAGTGTTTGTCAGGTCCGTTTGTCATGTCAGGCCGACCAGAGCCCTAACGACATGTTCAACAAATTCACCACGACCAATATTGGGAGTACAAAGCAGTGAGGAAGCTGAGTTGATTACCTTCCAAAATAGTTGTCAAGTGTGACTCACTTGAGTGGGTGCTGAATCCACTGCCCTTGTACCCTTCACACCTTTTTTTCTTTCCCATGACATAATCTTTCTGGAAAATACCACACATCTCTTACAGTATTGTTTTATGTTCATTTTTTTATTACATCATCTTTAGCACAAGAGAAATACTGTAATATTTTTAGTGATGATGAAATTGAGTTTATCGTCTGGCTGGTTCCATCCATTTTCCTGAATCAGTGATGCTCGATCGCCTACTCATCCTTTTGCGAGGTCTGTTACTGTGGCAACCTAATAAAGGAGGGAGAAAATTCGAAGGCATGTTCACCCTCCATCCAGATCTTGCCTGGTCAACAGATTCTCGTCAGAATGTTTCAAGGAGTTTGACCTTTATGGGCCTACTGGAACATATGGGATTACAACATCATTATCCAAGTCTTGGTGAACAGATGCAAACACTGTGGCATGGGATTGTAGGCAACTTTTTTTAAGGATTTTTTTTTCTGGCTTGTGGGCGGAACAGTGAGGGGAACAAAATGGTTCAATTGAAACAACCAGAATTAGCACAGTAGCAAGTGTATTCAATAATGGGATTTTTATTCCTCACTTCATTTTGTTTGCTGTTTCTCACATTGTAGAGCCTTTCTTCCATTTCAACCATCATAAGGACTGTATTCATCACAATAGGCTGCCTGCTACTCACCTCACGCACCTTCACCCACACATAGCCTCCACACCCACACAGTAGACACACAAATCATGCAGTCCCAGCCTCTGTTTTAGCTAAAAGTAAATCCATGTATTTGCGGATGAACATATCAGTGAATTCAGCCAGAAAGCTCATCAATGAACAGAATGTTGCTATGGTAACTGTTATTAGATTTAAAAAGAGTGTCTGTTGCAGTAAAAGGGCTCGTGTATGGAAATAAGGTGCAAGAAGGGAAAGAGGGGTAGCATTAAGATATTTGTGTAAGTTACATGACACGGCATATGTGACTATTATAGTGGAATCCCAAAATTGTAATTGTCTTTTCTGGGGTGATAGTCGACCTCGAATTTGTTTAGGAAAATAAATAAAACATCTGTAATGAAAATGTAACTATACCTCTTGATTGAAACGTTAGTAGTCGATTTCACTGTTTGGATTTTGCCATCTCACCCGCATTTTAATTTGCATTACATCTGCATTGGAGTCTGCCCCGACCTAATTGATGCTTTCTTGCATGCTGAACCAAGCTCAATTAAGGTGAAATCTTTTGCTATGGTCAAGCCGACGGCAAAACATTGCTTTAATTCGCGTTTGGTTTGACCATAGGATCTTATTCAACATCATGCATGCTTACAGTTCAACCTCCATATTTTTGTGCATTTTCTGCGAATCCAAGATTCAAACTACAATTTTCCAATTATTATACTGCAGCACTAACATTCCCCAGCCATCGACTTTCACAATACTAAACCAGGCAACATTACAAAATGTTTTTATGTGCGGTTACCATAATTTTCACATCCTTAAATTATAATTTTAACTGGTGAATGTGCGAATGTGAGGTTATGTCATCGAAAAGTAGGTCAGATTGCCGACCTTCTTTTATTGCAGTCTGACTCGCAGTCGGTCTGAATGATAATGTATTTGCTCACTTTTGATTTGAAGAAGCGTGATTGATTCCGCAGGTACGTTTCTGTTAAAAAGCATTTGTCAAGGAAAGAAAAGTGTCCTGTTTTGATTTACTTTGCATACTTTATCAGAGCTGTGATGACAGTACATTTTCCCTTGTAACATTGGAAGCTCTTTCACCAACAAAAACATTACCATGTTTGGCTGCTTAGCATGCACTTCTACAAACAGTAAATTTGCCTTTTGATGTTACTTTAGAGAAGGACTAACAGATGTGTTTGGCAAATATGCAGCTGTCTCTGGGAGCACTGGCTGGGATTTTACACTTAAGTGTTTCCAAACGTAGCGCTCAATAGAGCTTCATGCAATTCCATGAATGCAACTTGTTACAATGCAAGCATTAGCTAAGATCTGGGTGAACATTTGGAAACTGCCTTTAACAAACCGCAATATCACAGTTCATCACACAGTCTTCAGTTCCCCATCAACAAATGGGTGTCGCTTACTGTGAGTCAACATCAGGAAATGGTGCAGAAGGGCCAGCCCAACTTAGTTATCCTTCCTTTTCACATTTGTAACCCTTGTAGCGGCTGAGCCTGCGAGTAACCTTGTGTGAAACTATGCTGCGGACCGGCGCCAACATTTATTCTGTTCCATCGCTTCCCCGGTACCACAATTACTGTGTCATTATTGACAGAGGTGGGTAGCACAGCCAAAAATTGCTTTCGAGTGAACGACGATACTTTGAAATTATGTGACTCAAGTTAAAGGAAGGTTTTGGCTCACCAGGCAGAGAGTTGTCATTTTATGTATTATTACATTGAACTTCGTGAGATGGATTTAAGTTCGTAATAATAGTTCTGCCAACTTCCATCTTTGAATCCGTAGTGCTACGCATACATTGCGGAATGCTTTTTCTTCCTGTTCTTTTTGAATGAACAAAACCCTTTCAATAGCTAGACAGCTGTTCTTTTTTTGTAGTCCATCCGTTTGGTGTGCCACTTATCGTGAGCTAAAGCCTATCTGTAAGCTCAATATAGACTTCTGTTACATTGCACTTTGAGTCACTTTGAAAATGTTGCTTCTGTGTGTCGTCATGGTGCAGTCCTGTGACTGTCTGCCTGGCTCTGTTCGATGGGTCAAATGAAGTCAAAACATCTCACTATTGGATTGGTGAAACAGTCACATGAGATACGTCTCTCTCAGGAGCCAAAATGGATGGTGCAAGGAATAATAAATACATTTCAATAAAAAAAAAATAATACAAGTAGCAGGCAGAATTGTCATTTATTTGTAACAGAGTAAAAGTATTGTTTGTTTTAAACAAAAGTACAAGTAAAAAGTATGCAGAATTAAAACCGCTCTGAGAAGCACGTTTCCAAAAAGCGACTTCAGTAAATGTAATAAAGTATATGGCGATTGTTAATGCCTGCCTCTGATTATTTACAATGTGACCATAAAAAAGGAGTCAGTGGGACATGCAGAAGAGACAGCCAATGAAATAGCGATGGCATTATTTCGAATGAGGATTTATCGTGATGTGGTGGTGCAGCCGCCCGGTTCTCAGTCAGTGAGCTGTGAGCGTGAATGGTGACCAATGCAGCTTGTAGTAGTCCTGCCATTTGCCCCAAGTCTGCTGTCATTGACTCCAGATCCCTGCTTCAGTAATCAACAGGATATACGGTCAGAGAAAAAGAATGGAAGGATTCATCGTTAAGAGAGGCTTCAAAGTATGCTGTATTGTTAAGATTGACTCTTTTACTTTGACTTCTATCTGAATCGAAATGGCAATTAATTTGTAAAGTGTTAAAATGTCGCTGGGGGTGGCACGATTCACTCACCTGACATTAACGCCGGCAATGTGGGTTGAGTTCTCACTCAGTGATGGCGTGAATGTGAGCGTGAATGGTTGCCTCTTTATATTCCCTGTGATTAACTGCCGACTAGTCCAAGGTATAACCTTCTTTTCATTGTAATCAGCTGGTAGAGTCTCAATATCGTGAACCTGAACAGGATTGGTGGTGCCGGAAAAATGTATGTTAGTTTGCATTGCCTGCCAAGTAAAGAAAAGTGTTTTCTGATGACAATTTGGGTTCCTGAATAACTTAGTCCAGATATAATGGGGGAAAAAAGGTTTTTAATCATTTATACAATATAAAGGACTTAGAGATGTCCTAATCACATTTTTTTGCAGCCAGGTCAGAGTTCGAGTCATTTGCTTTCTTCTGTCAATCCTGAGTCTCGATGTATGCACTGGGAATTTATTATGAAGAAAAAAAGGAACGTATCCAAATTGTCCGATTTATCCAAAATGTTTTATTATTCGAATAAAGGTATCCCGAAAATATTATTTATATTATTTTTATGTGCCTGTAAATCAGCAGTGGTTCAAATGAACGAATCCCATAAAATATTGTAATCTTGATTTTAGAAATGACGAAAAATAAAATCACGTGATTGGCCCCTTTATCTGATAAAAGCGGGACAACTCGATAGGATGCGCTCAAGAACCATATACAGTCAAACCTCAGTTTTCGAACATCTCGGTTCTCGTTTTTTATGCCTTGGATGACGAACACATTTCGGTTCTCGAACAAACTGAGCGCACTTGAATGCACCACTTGACTCCTCTCGCCTTCCTTACACGAGGAAATGACGCTTCCTCGGGTCGCTTTCCATTGTGAGCAGACATGTGCAATAAACCTTTTTTTTTTTTTTAAAGAGCGTGGATTCGGTTTTCGAACAGCTTTCTGCAACGGATTATGGACGAAAACCGAGGTTTGACTGTATAAGTTAGTAGCTTCTGGAAGACTTATTTGGATTATATAGAGCCAATTGAAGCTCTCTTTACCCTCCATCAACCAACTGGCCTGTAAAAGTCAGACGACGGTGACACAGACTAAACTTCCCTAACAAAACTGCGGAGTAGGTGCTTTCCAACACTCCCTATAAAATAAGCTATAGCAGGAGTCTCAAAGTTCAATTCTCACTCACACACACAGACGAACAACCATCCGCGCTCACACTCACACTCACACCTAGGGACAATTTGGAGTGTTCAATCAGCCTGCCATGCATGTTTTTGGAATGTGGGAGGAAACCAGAGGACCCGGAGAAAACTCATGCAGGCACGGCAAGAACATGCAAACTCTACACAGGAAGGCCGCAGCTGGAATCGAACCCGGTACCTCTGCACTGTGAAGTCGACATGCTGACCACTCGACTCCCGTGCGTGCGCGTGCGCACGCTGTATGTAAAATTACTAAAATGGAGTTTGCATGTTTGGGCAGCATTTCACTAAAGCTACTTAAGAAGACACCTCTTTTGCCTGGAAAACACTGGTTTTGTAAATTGCTAATAGCCATATATTCACGTTCATTCTGTCTTATCACCGTCAGATTGTTATTCTGATTGTGAAAAGGACGGTATTTACTCTTATACAGTACAATATTACACAGAGCAACTGAATCAAAGTCAATTTATATCTGCACTAAAACCCTGATTATCTGTCTGCATGATTTGGGGAGTTAACGGATTATTCACAGGAATGTGGATGTTTAACTCATGAAGCTGATTCATTTTGCTCTTTTACATCTTGCAAAATGTAATGTTTTTAATTTTAATGTTACGGCCGTGCTCGCGTGATGTCGGCAAAAGGTGGACCCAAATGCAGCAAACGGGAGAAGGAAATTGTAAAAATGCAAACCACACTTCCCAATACTCATGTCTGCCTCACATAAAACTGGGATGAAAAATGTCAAGTCACATTTCAAAGCTCAGTGTCGCTGTCTTTTGCATCCGAATCTCAAACCTACTCATTTTCTGTTTCCTCCAGCAGTGAGTCTACTACTTTAAGGCCCGGCAGACATGGGGAAGCAGAACAGCAAGCTTCGTCCTGAGGTGATGCAGGACTTGCTGGAGAGCACCGACTTCACCGAGCATGAGATCCAGGAGTGGTACAAAGGCTTCTTACGAGATTGCCCCAGTGGAAACCTGTCCATGGAGGAGTTTAAAAAAATCTATGGCAACTTTTTCCCTTATGGGGATGCCTCGAAGTTTGCCGAGCATGTCTTTCGCACATTTGATGCAAATGGTGATGGGACAATAGACTTTCGGGAGTTCATTATTGCTCTTAGTGTGACGTCACGTGGCAAGCTGGAGCAGAAGCTAAAATGGGCCTTTAGTATGTACGACCTGGATGGAAACGGGTACATCAGCAAATCTGAAATGCTAGAGATTGTACAGGTAAGTCATCACTATATCGTGTACAAGGGCTAAAATACACAATTAACCATTTTCACTTTCATTTCCAACTCCCATGTCATCGTAGTCTCTTTCCAAGAGGTAGTTCACCCACGCACAAAGCCCAGCATTAGTCACGACACAGATTGTACCAACAGTAAACCTCAATGTCCATAATAAACCCTTCATGAGAATAGAACAACCACTGCTCATGATAAAGAAGAACAGTTTTCTCCAAGAAATCAAAGAAGCTCTTATACCTTTGAAAGGGCAGATGTGCATTAAATTAGCACATTACCAGCACTGAAAACTTTCATTGAGTATGAAGAAGGAAAACAGCATTTATAATATGAAACTGTTTTCAGCAGGCATTCATTCTGTGCACTCTTTGAGAAATGGCGTTGAGGCTCTCATAAAATGGAAGGGATTTCTTCTGTCCGAAGATAAATGTCCTGGGTCTGTTCAAAACAGTCCCAAGTTTCGTTCTAGAATGGCTTGGGGATCCCAAGGGGGAATGAATGGCAAAGTACTGATTCGCTAACATTTGTGGATATTTGGATGGCGTTTCATTTTTTTAAAAATGTCTGAATATATTTTTTCAAATGTAAACTTTCGGGAGCAGTGCTCCACCCACCTTTGAACAAGAAGTTGAAGGAAAGGAGAGAGCTTGAATGGCATTTCCTGCACTTGCGCTCCAAATGTAAACACCATCACATGCAAAAGTCTTCCCGTAAAACATGTTAAACACACTGTAACAGCAGCTAAGTGGCCCACTCCGGCTTCACATTAAATCAAGAGACACATTGCCCCGTGCAAGTCTAACGAGTGATGTAAATCTGTGCAGTGACAAGTTAGACTGGGTTTTGCTATTTTCGCAGACACGCACCTTGGCATAGTTAAAAGTGGCCGTTTTACGCCATTCTGGGTGCGAACATAGGGAAGAAATTGATTTGGTGGACCCCAAGCAGGTCAAAGCACATAAATGATGTTGATAATTCTGCGGCCAGCCAGACCAAACACTGGTTCAGCGTTCATAGCAGGTTAGGTCCTCAACTGACCGGCTGTCACCAAGAGCTTGTTGCGGTGCTTTGCCAGGACCTTAACGTCACTGGTCATCCAAGACTTCTGCTCACAGCACACTGATGCGTTTCTCAATCGTGACTCTGGCATCACAGGGTTTGATGTAACTGAGCACATCAGAATCATATGACTCTTGGTCTTGCGAAGCAGTCTTGGTGGCAGGCATCCTCAGGCCACTTTTTTACAGACTTTATGACCAAGAACGCTTTTTTCCATAAGGTGGGTCTATGCTTAGGTTACTTACTTAGATTACTTATCTATGGTCACATCAGCTGTTTCATTCAGAGTGGTGTTGCTCTGAATCCATTTTTATTAGCGCATACTTTTTCCAGAATATTTACTCCCCTGGTGGCACATGTACTTGTGGAATTTGAGGAGAATTGTTTTTAGGTCTGCATGGTTAAAATCACCAGAGACCATGTGGACTGTATCAGGATAAATGGGTGGACAGTTGTTTATTTCAGTACGTAGCAGGCTAAAAAATGCTAGCTTTAGTACTGATGAAGGATCTACAGCAGTTACCATTACAACATTAAACTCACAGGAAAGGTAAGCGGGTCTGCTATTAGTATTAAAATATTAAAAAGGAACCTTACCTATAGTCTGTTTGTACAGCACCTGTTTTTAATACAAATACTCAATTACACAGTAATTAAACCCCGTTTCTGTACTGGAGTTGTGTTGTGCAGCCTCTTAGCTCAAAAGCATGACTGGGTGCAGCCACATCTCTGTGATCAATGGAGGAGGACCTGACAAAATTGTTGCTGCGGTGGGTGGCAGTGCAGTCGTAGGTGTCGAGCGTGAAGAGTAATATTTCCTCTCGATCAGCGTTTTTCTTCTCTTCATATTGTGTTCTTATCTGTTTTCCTAATGATTGATTTTTGATTGGAGAAAAAGATGCTGCAATCATTTTGTGTGGCTCCATTCCTTTTCTTATTTGACTTAGTTTTTCAGTTGTCTGTCTGCTATTGTGTGATCTGCAAGTACCGGTATCCTTTTAAAAAAAAAAAAAAAAAAAACGGAGTCGCTGGCTGCTCCAAATTTGTACTTTACATTTTTAGAGTGGCATTATTTTCTTTTAATGCCTGCTTTTGTTTTTTTTTATACCTCCAATTTGCTTGCAGTTATAAAAAATAGGTATAGGCATATCACCTCGATCCACAATGGATATTTATTCATTCATTCATTATGTGAGCACTTCAGCCTCACGAGTGTCGTGGGCGTGCTGGAGCCTATCTCAGCTGTCTTCGGGCAGTAGGCGGGGCACACCCTGAAGGGATCGCTAGCCAATTGCAGGGCATACATAGACAAATGTCCATTTGCGCTTGCACTCACATGTAGGGACAATTTAGATTTTACAGTGTAGTATTGATGGTTTTGTTTACCTTGGGCCCCAAATGTCGAGCCCTGGGCTGAGCCAGTGATGTTGTAAACCAGCTGACATACCTTACCCATAGTGTGATTAGCAACTCGTGCTTCCCCCGGACGAACAAACTGCGATGCAAAACTGCTCATTTCCAACCTTGATGTATATTTACAGAAAAACAACAATAACAGGAACAGTTTTTCTTGGTCATCGGTTTTGTGTTGCTCCGAATTACAGCTACATATCTTTGCTGAATAAATATCGAAATATGTCGTCGTTAACAACAGATGACGGTAACTTGCTGTTGATCAGCTGTTTTGTGACCCAGAAGATGACCTGCCCGGACACTTTGTAATGTGAAGCATAACCATCACCTATATAAAGCACTATAATCTCCGTGAGCCGTCACCTTACCGTGGTGGAGGGGTTTGTGTGTCCCAATGATCCTAGGAGCTAAGTTGTCTGGGACTTTATGCCCCTGGCAGGGTCACCCATGCCAAACAGGTTCTAGGTGAGGGACCAGACAAAGCACGGCTCAAAGACCCCTTATGATGAGTAAAATTAATGGATCTCAGTTTCCCTTGCCCGGACGCGGGTCACCGGGACCCCCTCTGGAGCCAGGCCTAGAGGTGGGGCTCGTTGGCGAGCGCCTGGTGGCCGGGCCTACACCCATGGGGCCCGGCCGGGCTTAGCCCGAAGAGGCAACGTGGGTCCCCCTTCTCATGGGCTCACCACCCTTGGGAGGGGCCAAAAGGGTCGGGTGCAATGTGAGCTGGGCAGCAGCCAAAGGCGGGGACCCTGGCGGTCTGATCCTCGGCTGCAGAAGCTAGCTCTAGGGACGTGGAATGTCACCTCTCTGGCAGGGAAGGAGCCCGAGCTGGTGTGCGAGGTAGAAAAGTTCCGACTGGATATAGTCGGACTTGCCTCCACACATAGCCTGGGTTCTGGTACCAGTTCTCTCGAGAGGGGTTGGACTCTCTTCCACTCTGGAGTTGCTCACGGTGAGAGGCGCAGAGCAGGTGTGGGCATACTCATTGCCCCCCGGCTCAGTGCCTGTACATTGGGGTTCACACCCGTAGACGAGAGGGTCGCCTCCCTCCTCCTTCGGGTGCATATGCACCAAACAGCAGCTCAGCGTACCCACTCTTTTTGGAGTCCTTGGAGGGTGTGCTGGAGAGTACTCCTGCTGGGGACTCCCTTGTTCTGCTGGGGGACTTCAATGCTCACGTGGGCAATGACAGCGAGACCTGGAAGGGTGTGATTGGGAGGAACGGCCCCCCCGATCTGAACTCGAGTGGTGTTTTGTTATTGGACTTCTGTGCTCGTCACGGATTGTCCATAACGAACACCTTGTTCAAACATAAGGGTGTCCATATGTGCACTTGGCACCAGGACACCCTAGGCCGCAGTTTGATGATTGACTTTGTGGTTGTATCATCGGATTTGCGGCCACATGTTTTGGACACTCGGGTGAAGAGGGGGCGGAGCTGTCAACTGATCACCACCTGGTGGTGAGTAGGCTCCGATGGTGGGGGAAGATACCGGTCCGTCCTGGCAGACCCAAACGTATTGTGAGGGTTTGTTTGGAGCGTCTGGCGGAATCCCCTGTCAGAAAGAGTTTCAACTCCCACCTCCAGCAGAGCTTTTCCCATGTCCCAGGGGAGGCGGGAGACATTGAGTCCGAATGGACCATGTTCCGTGCCTCTATTGTTGAGGCGGCCAATCTGAGTTGTGGCCATAAGGTGGTTGGTGCCTGTCGTGGTACCTCCGTACTCGCTGGTGGACACCAGCAGTAAGGGATGCCGTCAAGCTGAAGAAGGAGTCCTATCGGGCCTTTATGGCCTGTGGGACCCCAGAGGCAGCTGACGGGTATCGACTGGCTAAGCGGAACGCAGCTTCGGTGGTCGCCGAGGCAAAAACCCGCGCGTGGGAAGAGTTCGGTGAGGCCATGGAACCCGACTTCCGGACGGCTTCGAGGAAATTCTGGTCCACCATCCGACGTCTCAGGAGGGGGAAGCAGTACACCACTAACACTGTATACAGTGGGGATGGGGTGCTGCTGACTTCGACTCGGGACGTTGTGAACCGGTGGGCAGAATACTTCGAAGACCTCTCAACTCCACCCAACACGCCTTCCTCGGAGGAAGCAGAGTCTGAGGATCCTGAGGTGGGCTCCCCTATCTCTGTGGTTGAAGTCACCGATGTGGTTAAAAAGCTTCTCGGTGGCAAGGCCCCAGGGGTGGATAAGATCCGCCCGGAGTTCCTCAAGGCTCTGGATGCTGTGGGGCTGTCCTGGTTGACATGCCTCTGCAGCATCGCGTGGTCATCGGGGAGAGTGCCTCTGGATTGGCAGACTGGGGTGGTGGTCCCTCTTTTTAAAAAGGGGGACCTGAGGGTGTGTTCCAACTACAGAGGGATCACACTCCTCAGCCTCCCTGGTAAGGTCTATTCAGGGGTGCTGGAGAGGAGGGTCCGTCGGGAAGTCAAGCCTCAGATTGAGGAGAAGCAGTGTGGTTTTCGTCCTGGCCGTGGAACTGTGGACCAGCTCTACACCCTTAGCAGGGTCCTCGAGGGTACGTGGGAACTTGCCCAACCAGTCTACATGTGTTTTGTGGACTTGGAGAAGGCATTTGACCGTGTCCCTCGGGGGGGTTCTGTGGGGGGTGCTTCGGGAGTATGGGGTACCGAGCCCCCTGATACGGGCTGTTCGGTCCCTATACTGCCGATGTCAGAGTTTGGTTCGCATTGCCGGCAATAAGTCGGAATTGTTTCCAGTGAGGGTTGGACTCCGCCAAGGCTGCCCTTTGTCGCCGATTCTGTTCATCACCTTTATGGACAGAATTTCTAGGCGCAGCCGAAGCATTGAGGGGGTCCGTTTTGGGGGCCTCAGTATTGCATCTCTGCTTTTTGCAGATGATGCGTACTGTTGGCTCCTTCAAGCAGGACTCTCCAACTCTCACTGGAGTGTTTCGCAGCCGAGTGTGAAGTGGTTGGGATGAGGATCAGCACCTCCAAATCTGAAACCATGGTCCTCAGTCGGAAAAGGGTGGAGTGCAACAGACAACAGTTATGTGTGTGTGTGTGTGTGTGTGTGTGTGTGTGTGTGTGTGTGTGTGTGTGTGTGTGTGTGTGTGTGTGTGTGCGTGTGTCTGCGTGTGCATGTGCGTGTGTGTGCGCATGCATGTGCATTATTGGTGATTATCTCAAGAGAGGTAAATTAGATGTACTGCAGATGTTGATTAGCAGCAAAAATAATAATAATTTTCAAAATCATCTCAGCCATTTAATGTGAGATAAACAGCTTTCTGCTGATCCATCTACTGTTTGATCCCGATACTGTATTGCAAATTCAAAAATCATAGCGGATGCCATTTATGTGAGTTGGTTCAATTCAAAGAGCAAAGCCATCTCTTTCTTTCCTGCTCTTTCTCTGGATATACTGTATATCGATCTCTTGATCAAGCTAGCTAGCTAGCTATCCATCTCACTCGCTATCCATCTCACCCAAAGTCAGTTGAGATTGATTCCAAATATTTGGCGTTTAAGTTAAAAAAAATAAATCAATAAATACAGTTTCTAAACATGTCTTTTTTAACCATGTAATGGTAATCCCTAAAATTGAAGAATGGTTTGTAAAATTTCATTTATGTTGTAAATGACTTTTCTTATCAATCATCAAACGGTTTACTTTCATCAAAGTAATTTGGAAAAGTTACTAACACTATTTGTTTGCCTTCATGCAGGCTATTTATAAGATGGTGTCCTCGGTGATGAAGATGCCGGAGGATGAGTCAACGCCTGAGAAAAGGACAGAGAAGATCTTCAGGCAAATGGACACCAACAGAGATGGTAGACTTGCTTTACGTGCTGCTTTTTTTGAGGAGACAAAATTTCTAGGGGTTTGCGAAATGCTGTAGTGCAGTCAAAATACCATCAAATATAAAGAATTTTAACTCGCATTACAATGCCTCTTTTTGGTCTTGTCGAAATTAGTCTCTTTTGAATGTTCTATATTGTCTCATGCAAGTGAAGAAGGGCTCACCCAACACATTTCATTGCTGGGCCAATGATGCTTACAGATTTCTTCGGCATAACAACTCAAGACAAAACTTGGAGAGGCTGTACTTTGAGCGCCGAATATATCTATTTTTTAGAAATAAATACATTTTAAAAAGCAACTGGAAAGCTCATGCAAGTCCCCCAAAAAACAGAGAGACTTATATTTTTCCTCATAGAGGAAGCAAGTCATCAGCTGCCAAAATACACTTTGTCAATCAATGGTCAGTGTACTGTATGTGACACATGCGAAATGCAAATTGCACTTCAGGAATAAGTGCCCAGTTATGCGCAATATTCAGGCCATATTTATTAGTCTTTTACCTTTTTTAAATATTATTATTGTTATTATTTTTCACTTTAGGATTGTTTAGGTCTGTCCATGTTGTACATTGTCCATTGACTTTGCAGTTGCATTGGCACATATCCAATTCACATCTGAATTTTATTCACTTCTAGAAATGGTTATCAAATTCATGCCTTATTCTATTTACAAAAAAGAAAGACAGAAGATTTGATTTGTATGATTTGAACAATGTAGTGTAAATCCAGCGTTATCGTTGAATCTAGGTGCAATGAAAAGCATGTATTTTGAAGTGCGTGTGTGTCAAAACATGTCACTGCCAGCTGGTTTACTGGCTGTCAGCTGTCTTCTTCTGATGAACTCTTTGAGAGGCCCCAAACAGATGGAAATCAGAAGTCGCAAGGTCTTGACTGTAAGGGGATGGGGAAGCAATTCCCAAACCAACTGGTTGATGGGCTCCACTGTTTTGGCTGCTTCATTTTGGGAACCCAGCGGCAGCTGACATTGGAGTGAAGAAAATCTTCATGAACGATTTGGTGTGCATTTCCAAAAGAGATACTTCAACTGCATTGACCATGGTTGGAGTTCTCACTTCTGCCCTGTCTTCGTCAAGATCATTATTCCGCCCTTCCTGAAATAATCTAGACCATAGGTGCCCGTTACGTCGATTGCGATCGACCAGTAGATCAAGGACTGGTCTCAAGTCGCTCCGAGGGGTGTGGGGGGGGATAAATGTGTCTCTGTGCATGTGAGTAATACATTTTTGGTGTTAATGCACACTGCTCCCTAATCATTCTGTCAGTCTCACTTTCACAAAAAGTATTTAAAAAAAAAAAATAATAATAAAGCAGGTCATCTTTAACCGGAAGTTGTTAGCACGCAGTAGTCTGCAGTTGCAGCTTGTGACCAGAGTTGCTGCTCTATATCTTGTATCGTTATCATATTCTCATTCAGAGTTTGTTTTGTACAATTCACCGAGGGGACGGGCAAAGAATGGGAATCTGGAGGGCTGAGAGAAGCATTTTAAAACGGTACACGTGAGGTACGATCGTGAACAGGCTGACTAAGTGTGTCTCATGCCTCAGCGTCATGCTATTGCTGATCATGGCATGCGTGTGTACGTGCGTGCCTGCGTAAGCGTGCGTGCACGGTAACGGGTCGATCGCGGGAGGCGGGTTGATAGAAAAGTAGATCCTCAGTCAAAAAGGTTTGGGCACCCCTGATCTAGACCATTTATAGACTTTTTTTCTGAATTGTGCTGCTACATACAGAGCAGACATTCTTCTAAAAAAAAATCACTTGGTTTGCACTGTTCTGATCTTGGTTCAGTCCTTGAGCACATTTTCATGTCAGCCATTTTGTATCATTGGAAAACTGATTACAAAACAATTATCACAAAAAATAGATACTGTGAATAGGACACTGGAGGTTCGAACATACACACAAACGTGCACATTGCGTGCACAAACATTTTTCCAATTCAAGTTTTATTTTCTGCATTCCCCGGCAAGTTTTATGCATGTCACGTGAGTAAGAGAGCTTAATGGTCAGCGTATCAGACAGATTTGACACACCCTGTCAACGTGACCCTGACCTGAAAAGACACATAAACACATTTTACAAGCACACCTGAAAATCTCAACAACCATAACAGTGGTCACTGGCATAGACTATTAAATATGGTCTGAATATGGAACATTAAGTATGCATAGATTATTAACAAAGAATCATTCATGCTGACGGTGTCCGACAGAATAGTGCCACGGTTACTCATTTGAATCAAAGTCAATCCAGGCCACGCAAGTGGTGCAGTATTCAGTTGTTGTTGTTGTTGTTTTTTAAACTTTGCTTCTTTTTTTTCCCAAACCCTGTGATAATAATAAGAATACATTTTATTTATGAGCGCTTTTCAAAACACCCAAGGACACTTTACAATCAGGAACAAGAACAATAAAACGCAATGCGGGTTGATGACACTTAATGTGTGAAGGCTTCGGCGTTTAACCCTTTGTCAGGTTTGTCCAATTTGACACTCAGGAATAAACAAAAGGAGGAGACAGGAGACTTTTTCATGCACCATGTAACCTGATAACATGATAAACTATCCACGCTAGTAACCACTGTCCCTGAAAGGGTTAAACATGTTTTTCTACACCTTCAACTTTATTGGATTTCATTCCTCGCACTACTACTTCCATATTTTCCAACCGATTGTCACCATTCTAACTTGAACATATTGCAAAAATTAACGCCATATATGCTTGCCGCTTTCTCTTTCCAAAAATTCACGTTTTTCTCCAAATTCCAAATTATTCCCCATTCATTCCCCAATGACACATTCTACATTTTCCACCTATTCAATTCCTACAAAAACTCACCAATCATTCTCATTTCAATAAAACAGTGTCACGTCATTCCCCTTCCAAATTCGAAATGTTCAGCTCATTCAGTTCACCTTGAAGACAGTAGTCAACATTCCAAAAATTATTATTAAAAGTATTACGATTATTTATTGCTTATTGTACAGGATACACGCATGGAGGAGATGGAATTAAATTGGTCTATGGAAAACAATGTGTGTTTGAATACTGTACAAACAGCATGCAGAATTATGAGGGTTGTAAGCTGTAAACAAAAATTTGATAAAAAATAGCATGCAAAATTGCATTTGAAAAAAAAATCTGCGATAATACAGTATAGCGAGTCCGCGAAAGGTGAAACGCAATATAGTGAGGAACCACTGTAGTTAATTTCACATTTAATGTGAACGCCGCAATCTGGTAACTCGACTTCACCGAATCACGCCTCTTTGGTGGTTATCCACTAATTTCCATCGTACACATGGTGGGTGTGTCAGAAGCCTAGACGGGAGAATCACTGCACCTTGAATGTGTGCAAGAAAGGCGTGTGAGAAATCGATTTACGCACGACCGGAAGAACGTGCATTCATAATGTTACAGTACTGAAATGACTTACATTGTAATATGCTTTAAAATAAAATCATGACATGAAATTCAAGCCAGTCACATGTTTTAATGCACTTTTCTAACACTGCTGTGTTCTAGGCAAGCTGTCCCTGGAAGAGTTCATCAAGGGGGCGAAGAGTGACCCCTCTATCGTACGCCTGTTGCAGTGTGACCCCAGCAGTGCTGGACAGTTTTAAAGATGAGGCATCAACTTGACTTGTAAGGCTCAGATGAATAATCCACAAATGACATCAGTCTGTCAAATAGATTTCAGAAGATAGTGAAGTGCATTTGTGACCTTTAGTGTATCCTGCTGCAAGATTTTCCCTTAAAAAAAGGGAGCAGTACTTTCATCTTAAAATATTATGGAAGCACTGTCCAAGGACAGGGCGGCCCGGTGTTCCAGTGGTTAGCGCGTCGACCTCACAGTGCAGAGGTACCGGGTTCGATTCCAGCTCCGGCCTCCCTGTGTGGAGTATGCATGTTCTCCCCATGCCGGCGTGGGTTTTCTCCGGGTACTCTGGTTTCCTCCCACATTCCAAAAACATGCATGGCAGGCTGATTGAACACTCAAAATTGCCCTTGGGTGTGACTGTGAGCACGGATGGTTGTTCGTCTCTGTGTGCCCTGCGATTGGCTGGCAACCGGTTCAGGGTGTCCCCTGCCTACTGCCCGAAGACAGCTGGGATAAGCTCCAGCACGTCCCCGCGACCCTGGTCAGGATAAAACGAATCAGAAAATAGATGGGATGTCCAAGGACATCCGAACTGTCAACGGTTGTATTTGATTAAAAAACTTTCCTATTCTCATTTCTGAACAGGTCATGTTGTCTCTTTTAGAACTTGTCTTGGTGATCCATAATGCCCTTCACTCTCCACTATGGAGAAGACTGATGATGAAGAATGTCAAGCAAGTGACGACGTGACGAAGACGACAGGCCTTCAGTATACACTGAAGATGTCAAAGCTGTGCACAACTCCCGACCCACTAGTAGTTTTTCTAAATCCGGGCAAATTCCAACTGCCTGACCTTCTATTGGTTTTGAGAACCAAGTGATCGCTGTCAACAGGCTTGTAGAGAAGATTTCCACTCAATGTATATACACGGGTGTTTCTGTATCAGTGTCCTTGCTTGGCTCTTTGTGGACCCACACAGAGGCACAAATGTGCATTATAGACAAGGGTGTTCAATAATGAGAACCCCAACCATGTTCTGTAAGCAGAAGAATTTCATCTGCAGGGCAGACTTGAGAAGTATTATGTTTGACTTCTTCTTTGCTGCATTGTGTGACAATGTATTTGGTGAATTCCACAAATTAGTGTTTCTTTGCAAAAAAACAAACAAACAAAAAAAAACACACCCACAATGATATGCTCATTTGCCTTTACTGCACTTGCAAGAGCTCACAAATGAAAGGATGGTTTGAATGTCATTGAGTATCTTGAAAAGGAGTGTTGGATAATTTCAGCTCTCTCCAGTTTTGGGGAATGTAGGGGGGGGGGGGGGGGGATTTGTAAAGCAGATCCATCCCAAGGTGATTGTCATCGTCTTTGTATTCATGCTTCTGTGAGATTTCCATCTTTAAAAAAAAAACAAAAAAAACACCTAACTTCACTTTCGATGTTTTGAAATGCTGCATGTTAGATGGGATCAACCAGTACTCAAACACATATGCATGGAGCTTATGCCTGTGTGGAGTTACGACTGATGTGTGAAGATGAGTGGCTGAATGGCCAGTCACACATGCGGTTCTGTGATTCTGTTCTCAAGTACAGTGTCGCCAGAATCAGTACTACCAGTAGTCAGTATTATTGAGACCACTATCGGATTTTCCTTTTAAACAGTTGGACAAACGTGACCCCGAGTGGTGCCTTGCTCACCTTGATCATGGAGGAGCTAATTCACTTAGGCTTGGCTTTGGGTCTTATATTGAAGAACTGCTGTTCGTATTTCATACCATTCAGATTAAAAAAAAAAAAACATAACTACTCCATAAACTACTGCAATGACATGGGTTGCTTTTATTGTAATGGTGAGATTTTTTTTTTTATCAGGACTGCATCAGGTGTAACTTTTCTGTAAAATGCAAAAAATGAAGTGGAAAAAAAACGTCTTGTGGTCAAGTGCCAAATAAGCAACAAAAGCAGTATTGTATGAATGTATACTGTACATTTGTTGTTCAATGGAATGTTTGTAGGTGTTACATTTTTGTAGGTTTTGTGTGGTATCCTGTGCTAAATGACTCCAATTTGAGAAATACAGGATTCTGATTTTAGTCAGCCTTAAATGTAGAAAATTAAATTACAATTTAATTTTAGCTTTTGTGTCTGGTGTTCGTGATTTCGTTTACAGGCTGATCTCAGAATCCTTCTAGCTTGTCCTAAAAGTTTGGGTCCCGGCATACCACTCAGCAAAAATGTTACAATAAGTATGGCTATTGAAATAATTATATTGTCTCAATTTACTCAGAAATTGACTTTGTGTGAAATCTGGCTGTCTAATTGAAAACAAAGCTGATGTACTGTACCTACAGGAAACTATGACTTCTTCTATCATAAGCACACATTCACAGCAAAAAAAAAAAAAAAAACAAAACACTGTAAGTAACAGCGCTGGTGCAAAAGTGACAAAATATAAAGGCAAGCACTGACGATGGTAATAACGTGTAATTGCAAATTGTGACAAGCAATAATAGAGCCCACCATCTTCCTTCGGCTTCACACCCAAATTTGTAGAAAAAAAACAAAACTGAAGTCATTACAAATGGCATCTTTGTGGCTTTCATGAAAACATAGAATCACATTGTAAATTTCCATTCCCAACACTTAACACCTGCATCAGATAAGGTCTGCTCATTAGTCTGCAGTTAAACAGGAGCGATCACACCTTGGAGAGCTGTTACACCAACTGGACTGACATAAATCATAGCTCCCAAGACGAGAAATGTCAATTGAAACAAAGGAGACGATGATCAAACTTCTTAAAGGTAAATCATCAGTGTTGAAAAAGATGTTTTTGTAGTTTCATACCTTTTTCCTTAAATTAAGCAACTCCAGACTTGTTCCTACTGCTTGATCTTAAAAAAGAATTTATACTGCCTACCACTTTTTTTGTGTTTCTCAAAGCCAGGAAGTTGAACGTTTGAAATGACTTCAGTTTGGTGTCATGTCTGTGATCAGCTTTGTTTTGACAAAATTAAACAACTGAATGCATATACTCTGAGGCTTGTGATTCTCGCATTTTTGCCAGGAGTTCTGAAAGGTTTTATGTCCATTTTATTTCTTGAAACTATGACAAACAATGAATTAGCCATGTTCATTGCCTGCTATTGTGTGAAAATATTGAATACAATTGACTTTGACTGCAACAATCAAACATTCTATTCTAAAGACAATTACTACTTCAATATATATATAGAGAGAGAGAGAGAGACATTAGTCACGACCACCCGCGTAGCTGAAAGCACAAATTAAAGTCTAATTCTGAGTTAAGGCTTTTCTCAAAATGTGAAATTATTTTTATACCAAACGGCTGATAACGCTTCATGTGATATCCAATAAAATGAGCTTTTGACCCCTCTCCTCCGCTTTCACCCCATTAAGAACAGAACATATGTGCATGTGCGCTCATTCGAATGCATCGGTGTGCAGGCCTATTGCAAACATGAGTGTTTGTATTTTCTGAAACACTAAAGTTTAGGGGGGGCGGTCAATTTTGCCTATCTTGACACAATTAAATAAACACTGAATTCAATTACTGTATATGATGATATGCTCATTTTAAAAAATAGCTGATCTTCTCCACCAACACACAGCACGTTCCTTAATAATGGTCGTTGTCAAAATTTAACCAAAACTAATAATTTACTCCAAAATATCTGGTTGGTATGGAACACCTATCAGGCTAATTACCCGTAGGCATCCAGACTACAGTAGTCTCATTCGCTGCACAGAGCTTCACAAGAACTTCAAACTCTCGTTTCAACCAACCTCTCACAAACATACTGTACTGTTTACACATCACAAAAAAATCAGTTTATGGCAATTCCCTCTGGTGGTGCATGTGAGTAGTGGGAAATGCTAAATAAAGAGGGTCGTTTAAATGTGGAAAATGCTTCACAGCGTCACAGCATGCGCCAGATGTTAAGTAAGTCTGCCCTCTAGCGGAGGAGCTGTGAACAGAACCAAATCAGGCGTAGCCGCACTAGGCATGGATTCCCTGAATTCCTACGTCAATGACGGTGGTGTTTACACACAAAAAATGGACAGAGCCTGGGCCAAAAATAAGCGCTAATTCATTCAGACCTTTGAAATGTGACCAATAACGTACAATTTTAATTTTAATTAAGAAGAAATGGTGTATTATATTTTTATAACACGGTGTATGGCTAAATCCAAAACACTTCACGTGCATTAAAAAAAATCAGATGCGTGAATCTGTGCATATACATGAATTCAAGCATATTCCTTTCATACATCTCAATCAATGTCAAAATGTTGGAGTACCAGAGTCCTTTTCCACTCCTCTGCATAAGTATGCAAATTAATATAAACAGGGCCTGAAAGTGGGTCTGCATGATCAGATAATCAGATTATGAAGTGTGTCGCCAATGAAAGAAGAGGAACTTTACAAATGACAGCTGGAGATACTTGTAAATGAAGACGAATCCCCAAAAATTATAAGAGCGGGTTTTATCTCTGAGCTCCCAAACCGGAGACATGGTGCCCAGCATCACCTCTCCAGCTCGCCAACGGCTCAAAAGAAAGAAAAACATGCACACACCAGCCAAGTAGTTGGTGTGTTTAGTACCGCACATTCCCACGATCAATTCCACGCGATACATCCGAAGGTATGGGGAAAGGTGTGTTTCTGTGTGTGTGCACCTTGACTACATGAAGACCCTTGTTATTACAGTGGAGTTCCTTGCCACATTGCTTAAAACATTGGTGTCAAACTCTGGTCCTCGAGGGCCGCTTTCGTACATGTTTCCCATCTATCTCTGCGGCAACACACTCGATTCAAATGATCAACTCATCAGCAAACTCTACAGGAGTTGGCTAACAAGCGTGATCATTTGAATCAGGTGTGTCACAGCAGGGAGAGATGGAAAACAGGCAAGACATCGCCCCGCGAGGACCGGGTTTGGACATTTGTGGTTCAAAGAAATGTGTGTCTGTCGACCAATCAGATGACAGCTACATTCTTCATCAGTCTGCATTCTGTAATCCGGTTGAACGAGGTACTGAGGAACAGTTCTATTGCAACCGCACAGTCCCCTAAAAGCATACTGTACTAGGAAAAGCCACCATGCAGGCTGGAACCAGGCTGATTTGGGGGTACCATGGAAATGGACCTCATGTTTTATTTTGTTTTTTTTTGGGGGGGTTGTTTTTTGTTTTGTTTTGTTTTATTTTTTACCTTTCCAATGACGTCACCTTCAATGTGTTTTGTTTTCATGCAAAGAGTTGAGAGCAAAATAGTGCAATCAGTTTCGTACAATGACAATTGTACAGATGAAGCCGAGAATTGTCGCACAATTTAAAGTGACCTTAAAGTCTTGTTGTAATTGTGATATAAAGATGATACAAAGAGTCCTTCCTTGAGCACTTTAAAGTGTCCGGCGGGGTGCATTTACACTTGTGAGTTGTCCTGGAAAATTCAGTTTCCTCCCTCTGCTTCTCCCTGCCTTGTGGGTGAACGCAAACGGGCTAAACAGGCATGTCTGTCTGTTCTCAGTTGCCTTCAATGGGCAACATTGAGGTGTAGCGCTTTTCTGCTTCATCTCTGCTATGAGCTGGCGCAGTTCGCCATATGATTTTAACAACCAATTCGATACAGGTATTGTATGAGAACAGTTCTGCTCTTTGTTGGTGGATTTACCGACTTTTCAGACACAAGTAAGGATTTTCTTTCTCCAAAGAACTGCCAAAACTAGCGACTTTCAGTTCAAAAGTGTCACCTTAGCGCCGTATATCGACGGTGTGGGGCCCCCCCCCCCTTCTCCATCCTCTCTGTTGAATGACAAGAGAGCTGGAGTGGGTGTGAATGACTGAAACTTCATTAGGAATTCAGCTCAATTCAAATACTGTATCGTGTATGTGCACAGAGTGGAGCTCTGACGTTTCATGCAGTTTTTAGCTCGTGTTACAATCTGTCAACGAGGTTAATCAACTTGGGTATGGCATTGCCATGGGTGCTAGCATGGGGTTTGCAGCTCATTAGTCAGTCAGCTGTATTCCATTGTCTTGATTTGCTTCGCAATGAAAGTAATTTAAATGTCAACATCCTAGTAAGATCTAATATTGGCATTGTGACGTTCACGAATGTGCACCGGTAGTTCTTTCGATTGTCTCTTTTGGGGTGAACGATGAGATGAGAATTGATTTGCAGCTGTGAGAGAGAGATTTTTTAATTATTATTTAAACCACTTTGGTCTGGTAATTGGCCACATTGAAGCAACCTGGCAAAATGTACAAAATATAAGGCACCAGTGTAAAAAAACAAGACTTCCCCAAAGCAAAGTGGACACTTGAGACCCCCTTTCACTCCGATCATAGGTACAGTACCATGTGAGGTCATACTCCACTGTCAGGGTTGAGAGTCCCACTTTAAACAGCTCCTTGACCATATGGAAGAACAACAAAGACACGAGGAGATATTACACAATGTGCTGTATATATTTTTTTAATATAATAAAATTTGGATCGACACTTTACTCGGGACTCTTTGCACTTTTTGAACCCTGTGATAATACAGGTCCTTCTAAAAAAAATCCTATTTAAAATGTTCATATATTTTAGATGTATTGCACACCAACAGAAATATTTCAGGTCCTTTAATGTTTTAATACCGATGATTTTGGCATACGGCTCCTGAAAACCCCAAATTCCTATCTCAAAAAATTAGCATATCATGAACAGGTACTCTAAACAAGCTATTAACCTAATCATCTGAATCAACGAGTTAACTTGAAACACCCGCAAATGATTCCTGAGGCTTTTAAAAACTCCCAGCCTGGTTCATTACTCAAAACTTCAATCATGGGTAAGACTGCCGCCGACCTGACTGATGTCCAGAAGGCCACCGTTGACAACCTCAAACAAGAGGGTAAGACACAGAAAGAAATCTCTGAGCGTATAGGCTGTTCCCAGAGTGCTGTATCAAGACACCTCCGTGGGAAGTTTGTGGGAAGGAAAAAGTGTGGCAGAAAACGCTGCACAACCAGAAGAGGTGACCGGATCCTGAGGAAGATTGTAGAGCTGGGCCGATTCCAGAACTTGGGGGACCTGTGGAAGCAATGGACTGAGTCTGGAGTAGAAGCATCCAGAACCAACATGCACAGGCGTGTGCAGGAAATGCGCTACGGGTGCCGCATTTCCCAGGTCAAGCCACTTTTGAACCAGAAACAGCCGCTTGGCTGACCAGGGCTACAGAGAAGCAGCACTGGACTGTTGCTCAGTGGTCCAAAGTATTTTTTTTTTCTTCGGATGAGAGCAAATTTTGCATGTTATTCGGAAATCAAGGTGCCAGAGTCTGGAAGAAGACTGGGGAGAAGGAAATGCCAAAATGCCTGAAGTCCAGTGTCAAGTACCCACAGTCAGTGATGGTCTGGGGTGCAATGTCAGCTCCTGGTGTTGGTCCACTATGTTTTATCAAGGGCAGGGTCAATGCAGCTAGCTACCGGGTGATTTTGAGGCACTTCATGCTTCCATCTGCTGAAAAGCTTCATGGAGATGAAGATTTCATTTTTTTAGCACGACCTGGCACCTGCTAACAGTGCCAAACCCACTGGTAAATGGTTTACTGACCATGGTATGATGGTGCTCAATTGACCTGCCAACTCTCCTGACCTGAACCCCATAGAGAATCTGTCGGATATTGTGAAGAGGAAGTTGAGAGACACCAGACCCAACACTGTGGATGAGCTTAAGGCCGCTATCGAAGCATCCTGGGCCTCCATAACACCTCAGCAGTACCACAGGCTGATTGTCTCCATGCCACGCCGTATTGAAGCAGTCATTTCAGCAAAAGGATTCCCGACCAATTCCCTGAACATAATTATTTGACGGTTTACTTTTTTGTGTTAACACCTTTTTTTTTTTTAATTGGTCGGATGAAATATGCAAATTTTTGGGGCTAGGGATTTTTGGTTTTTCCCTTACTTTTTTGCCACAATCATGAATATGAAAGCAATAAAAGGCTAGAACTATTTCATTTGTGTGTAATGAATCTAAAATATATGAATGTCTAATGTTTATCAGTCCATCACAGAAAATAATGAACTTTATCACAATATGCACATTTTTTTTAATAAGAACCTGTATGTTGAATCAGACTGTAAAATGATAGCAACAGAACACATTGGCTACCGACACAATCATGTTTGTAACTGGTGACAAAGCAGATACTGACACCCCCATTCTGATTTGTTTTGTGTACCAACATAAACTGGTAGCTGATAAGAACAAACCATGAGCTCATTTTCTGACTGTGGTATTGCAATCGCTGAGGTCAGTCTGTGTTGAAGATGGCAAAGAAGTCCAACAGGTTTTGTGAACAAATGCAATTTTCTGTTTCACCCTGGAGACAAATACCACTTGCTCACACCTCTTACCACGGGAAACATACCACAACTTAAAAAGTGCATGTAAAATGCATCATGTAAAGGATGAATTAATCATGTTTCACTTGATAATCAACTGCCAAATAAAAATGATGTGTGTGTCTGTCTATGAGACTTGGCTGATTTATAACTGGTTTAACTAGTTAGACATCTCATATTCCCTGAGTTTAACTCTTTGGTTGTTGTCTAAAATTCCTTTGCTTTCTCATGGAACCACACCTTGACATGAAAACTCAAGATTTTACTGACACAAAGAAATTGCAAATACAAGCCTCACACGCTCTTCTGAAGTCAAAAAATAACAAATGAAATACTCCACTCCACCCCTTCAATATCAGTGCTTCATTTCACATCCACCCTCAATATGCTTTTAAAAGAACGATTTTTTATGAGGTTTCCAGACCTTTTTTGAACAAAAATTTACTTTAAATGCCAGAATAATGACATATACGGGACACAAATGAATGACAAAGACCACAGAGGAACTAAATTTACGACAATAAACCCCTTGCCTGAATCTAAAGAGAGACAATCAATGCTAACCATGATTGTCTTATTTAAAATCCATCATCCTGGTTTAAGAAGGCAAAATCATACAAATTCTGTCACTATCCAAATACTAAACTTACTTCATACATTAATTATAATAGTAGCAATAAAATGATTATTCTGTAGAATATATGTTGATGAAGAGAAAAATAAAGATATTATGAACGTGAAATAATGTAATTATCTATCTTTACGGCAGAAATATTTGTTAAGAGAAAAGTGGTCACTGACCTTTCATACAATCTTTTTGTCTTGTTGGAAAACTCCAAACTTCATTACCCAAATTATTCACATCCTCTTCCTCCTCCTCCTCCTCTTCCAGTAAGAGATAGCAAGAAAAAAACACGGGGATTTGGATTGTGTATCCGGATGACGTTTTTGCGGTTTGATTGAGGACATCATAAGCACAGAAATGATTGAAAATAAAGTAATGAGTCGCTGATGGTGTAGTGGTGCACTCACCTGGCTTGTGTGTGTGTGTGTGTGGGGGGGGGGGGTGCAATGCGGGATCGGTTCCGATTCAGTGATGTGAGTGTGAATGGTTGTTTGTCTCTATATGTTAAAGGGATACGAAATTGATTTCGCCATTTTCAGCAGAAAAAAAATTAATACTGTTTTGTGTCTATTAATGATTTGAGAACTTATTTTTCATGTACATTTACTAACTTTTAATACGGTTAATAATAATCACCGCCATGTCCATTGGACGATCGTATATTCCGCAAATGTTGGACTAGACTGCACAATCATATTCACACTCTCCGTCGCCCAATGCATCTATGCTAGCTTTATTCCTGGAAAAAATGACACAAATCTACCACGTGATATTCTACTTTTGATGTGAAAGACGTGGTGTAGGATGGTCTATTTTGGGGGGGGGCACAAAATACACTTTGGAGAACTGCGGCTCATGTCCTGCATCTTGCTGGTGAAAATGTACTGGGATGGCGCATCTGTTTCATCATTCACTGTCCTGTAATGTTCACAAACGCATGACGTGCCTGCCTTTACTGTTTGTCTACCTTCTGCATACGGGGACCGACAAAACTTGCGTAGTAAACTTTTTGTAAAAAATGTGCGATAACATGCCGGCCTTTCTAACTTGTTTACAGTTTCTGATCGACCCCTTGCACATTTTTGCTGTGCATTTTGGTATAGTTTTTCTTTGTGTCCTCGTTGTTGTCCGACTTGTCTATTGTCCAGCAATAAATTAATAAATAAATGTTAACGTCTCGTTTGGACGTACCCATGTGTTGAAAATGTCGCCATAAAAATGAAATATATGAATATGTATTTTGCAGGTCTTACGCGTTTTCCCATCCATTTTCAACACTGCCTATCCTGAACAGGGTCGCGGGGAGTTGCTGGAGGCTATCCCTGCTGATTTCGGGCGGAAGGCAGACTACACCCTGAAGTGGTCGCCGGTCAGTCGCAGGGCACATATAAAGACAAACAGCCATTCACACCCTCATCCACGCCGTCATTGAGTGGGAACCGATCCCACGTTGTCCGCACACAAGTGAGGAGGTATCTGAGACTAATAGTGATGTGTTGTTCACGAACGAACCGGCTCTTAGAGCCAGCTCTTTGAAGTGAACGACGGGGCCCGGCTCCTCATAGGGAGCCGATCCTAATAGGAGCCGACTTTTTTATTCTCCTGCAGTGAGCAGCACACGTATAGGAGAGACAGGGAGAGGAGCGAGAGCTCGAAAGCGCTACAGAGAAAAAACAACACGGTGGAAAGTGGAAAGGTGAGAAAATGGATAGGAAACGAAGTGAAATTTGGACTCATTTCAACTTAATTGATAGTTCAAAGGCAGCGTGTAGACTGTGCAAAGTTAAAATATCCATCCATCCATCCATTTTCCGAACCGCTTGATCCTCACTAGGGTCGCGGGGGGTGCTGGAGCCTATCCCAGCCGTCTTCGGGCAGTAGGCGGGGGACACCCTGAATCAGTTGCCAGCCAATCGCAGGGCACACAGAGACGAACAACCATCCACGCCCACACTCACACCTAGGGACAATTTAGAGCGTCCAATCAGCCTGCCATGCATGTTTTTTTTGGAATGTGGGAGGAAACCGGAGTACCCGGAGAAAACCCACGCAGGCCCGGGGAGAACATGCAAACTCCACACAGGGAGGCCGGAGCTGGAATCGAACCCGGTACTCTGCACTGTGAAGCCGACGTGCTAACCACTGGACTACCGGGCCGCCCCTAAAATATCCAATATCAAATTTTAATTTATAATTTGTTGTATGGTAATCAAAGCTTACTTATGTTGTTTTACTGTAAATAGTTAAAAGCTTATAAATATATACAATCAGAGATTGGAACTTTTTGTTGACCTTGTTTTGAGACGTGTCTTTGTTTTTGTACTTTGTAATTTATTCTTTGTAGCACTCCATGTTGTACTCCATGTTGATTATGTTCAGAAGAATATAAATAAAGCCATATAACTAATACATATTTGATATACTGTATATTTTTTACATTAGTAATTCATTTTACACATAATTTTACACCTAATTTTACATTATTTTTGGTACTAAATTAATTTAAGCAACAAAAAAACTGAGGAGCCATTGGGAGCCAAAAGAGCTGGCTCTTTTTAGTGAGCAGAGCCAAAAGAACCGGCTCTCTAAAAAGAGCCGGAATTCCCATCACTAGAGACTACAACTCCCATGATGTCTGCGGTGGTTGCCATGGTGGTGCTGACGTCATCCACCCTTGCACAGGCTGCGCCTTCAACGAGTAGAATTGTAAGGAAACCATCGATTCTTCACGCTGACAACGCAGAGGGGTATCAGCTGGAAGTTGAAAGCCAAACCCGCTGGTGTCTACCATTACATAGGTAAGAATTGACGGAAACACACTGCAACAATCCTGTCGCGTTAGCACGGGAGATTGCTCGCCTTTTTGTCGTGTAATACAGCGACAAATTGTCCCAGTTATAATTGTAATTGACCTTGGGTTTGCTGGAAAACGCCGACAATCGTCACAGTCCAGGAACAATGGCCAGCTCCACAACAATGAAACCTATCTTATTAGCTGCTTTCAACTAAAACCCGAGGAAGGCGTGTCACGTCGAAACTCAGCTTATGTACGTGTGACTGACTCCCTGCCAACTAACTTCTACCTGTTGGGCTGTGTTTGGTCATTGTCCAACAATAGCTAACTACAAAGAAAACCCAAGTTGTATTGTCTCGATTGTTGCTTTTGTCGCGGATTCTTTAAAGGAATCCTTGTTAGCTTTCGTGATTCTATACGTTTTGAGATCCCGAACTTTGTTGTATTTCCTATGATTCTAACGCTAATTTAACAAGAAAGAACGCTTGTTGGCATCGGACATTGTTCAATATTCGAACAACCTTTGAAGCATTTTGACAAATGCCGTGCCTTCGCAGTAGTTAGATAAAAGCCGCGTGTGGAAACTCCTGGCCTAATGTCAAACGTTGTCGAGGTTTGTTTCAGGAAATATCTCGATGTCGTTCTGAAAACGGGTCACGAACTCTAATATTATCGCGTACTTTACTGTTTTCGACTACGTAGATTATCTCCTATCAGAACTTCACCAGGATTTTGGGGATGCGTGGTGTAATCGCTGATCGCCGGCACGATATAAGGCCTCATCGTAAAAGTTTTCTATTTGGCACGTAGCCCGCGCTAGTAGGGCGAGACTCAGGTATGGAATTGGGTGTGGTGTATATATATGCAGGAGAAAAGTAGTGGGGGGGTGTTTGCCTTGCAGCTTTGTAAGGAGGGTTAGAACAAGTGTGTATATGGCATTCCAGTAAGTTATTTGTCCCGGTTGCTATTTTACGGTCATAGAATACAGTACTTAATAATTGCATCCTTTACTTGTAGCCTTCCATCACTTCAGTGAGCAGGCGAGACGGTTCTTCACTTGGTTTGTAGATGGGGATAATCAGACACTGTGCAGTCATTTAGCATCGTGAAAACCAAGTGAAAAATTAACCCAGTAATGTAAACTCCTAGATCAGAATCGAATAAGATGAAGAATAGATGTATTTTTTTAAACATAACCCTTGTTAAGCTTGTCAACAGAACCAATTTATTATTGAAGATTTCATCACTGTGTGGTCTTTCTGGAACTGTGGTTTGGTTTGTCTTGAGGCTCAGGATTTGTGTGAGTCTCTTCCTGAAGCACCTTTTTTCCAAAAAGACTCAAAACTCATTCCTTACGCGGACCTCGAAGTCCAATTCTATGTAATATCGCACCTTTAAGGAATATTTTATTTATGATGTTCTTGTATAATAATATATATTACCCCAATGCTTACGCCATCCAACCATTTTTATTTGGGGATCTGCTTATCCTCACATGGGTCGTGAGGGCATGCTGGAGCCTCTCTATCTATCTATCTATCTCTATCTCTATCTCTATCTCTATCTCTATCTATCTATCTATCTATCTATCTATCTATCTATCTATCTATCTATCTATCTATCTATCTATCTATCGTATATACACACACAGTCAAACCTCGGTTTTCGTCCATAATCCGTTCTAGAAGGCTGTTTGAAAACCGAAATTGCTCGAAAACCGAAACAACGCTCTTTCCAAAAAAAAAAAAAGTTTATTGAACACGTCTGCTCACAATGGAAAGCGACACGAGGAATTGTCACTTCCTCGTCTAAGCGAGGAAGCGTCATTTCCTCGTGTAAGGAAGACGAGAGGAGTCAAGTGGTGCATTGAAGTGCGCTCAGTTTGTTCGAGAACCGAAATTTGTTCGTCATCCGAGGCATAAAAAAATCGAAACTTTTGGTCGAAAACCGAATTGGTCAAGAACCGAGACGTTCGAAAACCGAGGTTTGACTGTGTGTGTGTGTGTGTGTGTGTATATATATATATATATATATATAATCAGGGATGAGATTTTTCCGCTTTTTGGCGGAATTACGCTTTTTTTCCAGTCAAAATTTTACATATTTATATATTTTATATTGTTCCAAATCCGTAAGAAAAATTCTGGGGGGGGGGGGGGGGGTCCGTACTTGTCTTCAGCAGATTCGGGGCTCGTAATGTTTACAAGTAATGTTTGCAAGCATCCATTTTGAATCCCGTTTTTTATTGCGAAGCGTTAGTTTGTCGTTACTTCCTATATGGGCTAAAACCAATGTCTTACTTGTTGTGATTGGTCGCTATGTCGGCAAATGCAAATCACAACCAGTCCATGTTCGCCTTCCTAAATTCCTTTCTCGCGAATGCCGAATGTTATCGAGACTCGTGACGAAGCTAAAGTGCGTCAGTCAGATGCGGATCTGAAAAACACGTTTCGATGGGACTGGTTGGATAGAAAGCTGACGGTGTCCCCAGTAGAAAACAGTAAAGAGGAACCATTGTGCTTGTGTCGGATTTCGTGAAAAAGCTCAATATCACCGGTAAAGCTCTGTGTACAGTGTGCGACGAGGCCATTCTATACGGATCAAGAGGATGGAAAGCTTTACAGAGTCACGCAACCTCGGTGAAACACCGAAAACAGACATTTCTACTGAAAAGTAACTACTCTATCTCAAGCGCTTTTCGACAGCCTGGAGCATGTGTAAAAACAAGAGGGTTGGCTAAAAAGAGAGTGGAAAAAGACGCAGTGGACCAATAAGCTTTTAGCGCTTGGTAAAAAGCTTAAAATGAAGAGAAAATAAAGTATTCTACCTCATGAAACTGTATATAGAGGGCTCCGTCCTTTTAGCAATTACCCACAATGCACGACCGGCGGCCATATTGGAGGGCTGTTATAAACAAGCCATACACAAATATAATTCATGTATGGCTTGTTTATAAATATATAATTAGTGTATGGCTTGTTTATAACAGCCCTTCAATATGGCTGCCGGTCGTGCATTGTGGGTAATTGCTAAAAGGACGGAGCCCTCTATTGTTGTATATAGTTTAAATAGACTATATAATAAAATACATTCATAACCCATAGATAGTAAAGAGTGTGGGACTTCACTATCACTGTATGAGGTAAGAATCAACAGCTTTTTTTTCACATTTACACAACACTTTATGAATACAAGTAATGAACAAATCTTAAATATGGCAGGGAATGTGTTTCCTTTTTTAGTTTTGATTTTGAGCAGCAAATTTGAAGTTACATGTTGGTGCTCACCAGGAATGCATAAGCAAAATTGCACAAATTTTCACTTGAAAGAATAGTGAACAATCTTGGGATTTTTTTCTGTTCAAGTTTCAAATAGTGTGTAAATTGAATACACTTCATCTTCAGCATGTTTAGTGCCACTTTTGTAAGTGGCCCCGCCCCCGTCACGGCCACCCCCCCTTCTGTTTTTTCCATCACTAGCCACTCTCATCCCTGATAAGAAATATATATATATATATATTAGTTTCATTATATATATATATATAATGAAACTAATGGGAATATATTTGCACATTTGGATTAATTTGTAGCTTTGTGACCTTTAAGTGTTCAGAAAATAATAACCGGTCACAGGTTATCTACCCAGTTTAATCGTATTTCATGTATCATCTTCTAAACTCAGCTCTGATTTACATAACGTGATCCCACAATGCACATTGATTTGCGTCCTTGTGGTCGTAAATACAGCACACTTGAAATATGTGTAATCATGCAGTAATTCTCACATGTCATTTTTATACAATAAAATGACACGTGGCAAGTAGAGTTTATAACTAGCTGTATACAGATGTTATATTGTAATATTACAAAGTACGTCTGTAATAATAAGAGTAACATCTATTTAACAAATATAAATCATTCAACTAAAGCAGTGGATCTCAACCCTTTTACAGCAAGTACAGCCTAAAAATGTCATTTCAGAGTTCCCAACATAATGACGACCCATCAAAATACAGTAACATAGTGGGTTGAAGTGTTCGGAAAAAGTGAGGCAGAGGTTTTATTCCTGAAATATGCCCGCATTTAATAATACTTAGCCATTGCAACATTATGCAAAGTTCAAACATTAACACTGGTTAAATATAAGAAAATAAAAATGCAGTAAAGCAATGATTCCAATTAAATGTTGTGTGTGTGTGGGGGGGGGGGGGGAGTAAGATAGAAATCATACTTCCAATAAATGTTTTAAAACAAACACTTTAACATTTAATTTCTGTTTTTTGTTTCCCTCAAGACATTAAATTTGTTAGAATACAAGTGATACCAATCTGTAAAGACTGGGAAGAGTTTAGTGCTGAATTGCTTGGATATAGTGTACAGCTATTTTTCACCCTCCTAGTTATGCAGATTTTTTTGGGCAGGGCTGAAACGTGGACGAGCTGACGCAACCAAGGAACAGCATGAGTCGCTCCTCCCTGTTGTAGGTTTGAAGTGCCCTCATGTCATCAGTGCAATTGTCATTTCCTTGTTGATAGTAACTTGGCCCATTTCTCATACTACAACGTAGCTTGGTACAAGCTATACCTTCAACTTGAAAAAATACATATTCCCTGGGGTTTTAATGTGTTTTGTGTCATTTGGACAAGAATGGGCTACAATGTGAACTCATGTATGGTGCATGTCACAAGACGGCGGCAAACCATAAATGTGATGTCGTGGCTTGCTCCAGTGTGGCTAGGAGATTTTCATTCTGTTGAGCCACATTGGCGAAGAGGTTTCATCACCTCGTGCCACCCCTGAGATGGTGTCCTGGTAGCTTGGAGTAGACGGCAGCCGGAAGCTCGTACACCTCCGTATTTTCCACCGGAAATACCTCACGACCCGCCGTGCATAAGGTCCATTCACCATTTAATTCATATTTAATGCCCATTATTTAATTTTCTTTTTCTGTATATAAATTGAGCTTGATTGTTTTCTTTCTATGTTTAGGTTGTTTCATAACTTCAAACCGTTCAATATAATTTATATGTCCCTCACTTGGGCCGCTGTCGGCTGAATTTGCGGCAATAGTTAAATTGAAGAGAAGAGTTTGTTAATAACAGTCATGATAACAGTCAAAACTATCAACCTAAAGTAATTTCAGCATTCAACAGTGTCATTGGCCATCAAAGAAATGCCTTTAACAATACAATTTTGAATGGCTTCAAGGATGTGCTCACTAATTGTCATTTGGAATAATTTGGAACGTCCAAACTGTTGCCATCATAAAATCTTTAACTGTGTAGGCCAGGGTTCACAAAACCTTAAGGATCATTGAAAGGAGCTTTCAAGTGATGGACATGGTGATAGGAAAGGTAGGACGGAAACGGAGATAATGTTGAAAAACTATCCAATGAAAATCAGGCATTGCTTTTTGTGGTACAACAGAACCATTCAATAACAAAACAAATTATATGGACAAAAATGATGGTAACCATAGGAACGATGCAAAATACTTGTGAAACCAAGGTGTATCCACATTAAAATAAAATGATAAGAAAACCTTTATTTCTCTCACAATGGAGAAATTCCCATATTATGCTTTCAAAACAAAAATACAAGCACCGCCGACCGATATTTTACATTTTATCATGTCTTCATAAAGACAGTGAGGGCCGGTCCAGACGAATAAGCTCTGTGTTGCCCGCAGGCCGCATTTTGCCAAGGCTGCCGTATATGATACCAACATTTTGGGGTACTGCATTGACATAATTGCAGCCACTGCAACAAACATGCAAGCTGCAACATGTTTTAAAGCAGCAGCATGGTGGCCGCTGCCGACAATTTTAACTGCGATGTGAATGTACATTGCTTGGGCTAATTCTGCCCAAAAAGCACAGGTGAATAAATCCCTTGTGTCACAGTGACGCAAATTTATTGAGACTATGTAAAAGCTTTACATAGTTTGAGCTTGACTTGCTGTTGTATGGAGTTTGTTTCATGGGTCTTCAGCCAGTTCAGTATTCCCTTGACTGATTTTTGACTCCCTCTTTCCTTTTTTAAATCTGTTTTTCCAGTGAGCCATCATGAGCGAGGAATCCAAGGAGAACTTGATCAAAAAGGCCAAACTGGCCGAGCAAGCAGAGCGGTATGACGACATGGCTGCAGCGATGAAGTCTGCAACTGAGATGAGTGACAAGGAACTGAGCAGTGAGGAGCGCAACCTGCTTTCTGTGGCCTACAAGAATGTAGTTGGGGCCCGTCGTTCTTCTTGGCGTGTCATTACAAGCATTGCAGGGAAGGCCGACGATGACAAAAAAAAGGAATTGGCCAAAGAGTACCAGGAGAAAATTGAGGCAGAGCTCAAGGGAATCTGCAAGGATGTCCTGGTGAGCTTTATTTTGTAAATCATACATTCAATTCCTGTGAGGTTTATGAAAGTAGTTGTGGTTAAATCTGTACTTTTTAAATCAGAAAAAAATACAGTTGGGTGACTCTTGTTAAAAATATTTAGGAATGATCATCAAGGTTTTACGTCAGGGACCCCCCCCCCCCCCCCAAAAAAAACATGGACATACTATTTTGGAGTGTGCCATTTTTTAGAATTAACCAATCACATTTAAACTAGTGGTCAATATATAAGTTTGTGTAGCATGCTCAACAAATGATTTACACCCCAAGAGATTTGTTTGAACATCTTGAGGTCCTTTCAGAATCAATATCCGCATTAGAGATTTTTGAGGAAAAGTGGGAGGGAAACCGAGATAATGTTGAAACATTATCCAGTCAAAATCTGGAATTGCTTTTTGTGGTAAAACAGAAACATTCAAAAACAAAACAAATTATTTGGACAAAAATTATGGCAACCATAGGAAAGATGCACAATACCCAAAACTAAGGTCTGCGCTAAAATTTGCATCACAGGTGTCTTTCCGTCTGCTTAATTGGTTTGATATTTGGCTCAGTGTGTACCGCGCTACACATGGACCACAGAAAGCAAAGAAGAATACTTTTTTTTCGGAGATTAGAAAATTACAAACACGTAGATGTATGAGTAAGTTTTGTCTTTTTTTAACATTGTTTTTCTGCTAGGATCTCTTGGAACGTCACCTCATTCCAAAAACCTCTTCGGCGGAGAGCAAAGTCTTCTTTTTTAAAATGAAAGGCGACTACCACCGCTACGAGGCCGAAGTGGCAATGGGCGAAGACAAGCAGGGTATGTGAGGATTTATCACATTTAAGCCATCTGTTGACGCGGTAGTGTTTAAATCTTCGTCTTTCTTATTCATTTGCTTGCGGCATATTTCTTCAGCGTTTATGTGCAATTCCCATGGTGAAAGTTGGGCTCTGTGGGATGATGCATTAAACCGCTGGTCACCAAACTACGGCCCACAGGCCAGATCCAACCCGCCTCCACATTTGGTCCGGCCCCCCTGAACAATACCAGAGAGTCTTTTGATTTATTTTTCATCTATGTGTATTTGTATTTTATCATAACTTTGGGCTTTTGCAATAAAATATTCCTTAGTTCTGACGTATTTTCATTATTAACTATTCGTTAGTAACTATTTCATAAACACATATAACGTGACATTTGTTACCTCTTTCTGCGGTCTGTGCCGTTATCTGGCAACCCCAGAAGAAAAATCCTAGACCCACCCCTCTCAAAGAGAACATAATCATGGCGAAAAGGTTAGGTAAGAGAATAAAATGATTCAGAATACAGGGAATTTAACCCAAAGTGGAGAAACAATTTTTTTTTTTCTATGCAAGGTGGTTGTGTCATCGGTTAGGAGGCAGTGGCGAGATTCAAGGAATATATTCTGCGGAGACGCTATGAATCCCGTCACAACGACAAGTACGATATTTTGCATGGCCAAATGCGAGCAGACAAACTGTCAATGCTAAAAAGAGGAATGTTAGCTCAGCAAAATACATTTGTACGCCAAGCTCAGCTGAACCAGCCATCTGTTTGGGCTAGCTTTCGGTTTGCTCAACTGATAGCAAGCAGCGCTAAACCTTTTTACTGATGGAGAGTTTGTCAAGAAAAGCATGAAAGCTGTCGCGAAGGTGGTGTGTCCCGAGAAGAAAGACGTTTTTAGTACCGTGAGTCTATCAGCGAGTACAATCACCAGATGTATCGAAGGAATCGCAGGTAATGTATACGCCCAGCTGCAGCAGAAGAAGAAATAATTTGAATTGTTTTCATTAACACTGGATGAGATCACGGACATGCAGGACAGAGCGCAACTGCTAATTTTTGTTTGTGGAGTTAGCGCAAACTTTGAGATGTGCGAGGAGCTTGCAGCCCTCCAAAGTCTCAAAAGGACTTCGACGGGGGAGAATGTTTTCAGCAAAGTGCACCAAACTATGGACGAGTTAGACCTGGGCTGGTCAAAGCTGGCCAGCAACACAACTGACGGTGCTCCGAGTATAGTGGGCGCGTCTCGGCGATCTAATTGGACGCATGAACCGGCAGATGGAAGAATGGAGTTTCAAAACCACTGCCTAATTGACCAGCAAGCACTGTGCTGCAAAGTATTGACTTGGGATTCTGTCATGTAGGTTGTGTTGTCAAGCATAAATTTCATTAGCGCAAAGTTGATTATTATTTATTTTATAAGTCGTGAAATTTATTTCCTGCCTTTTTTTCTGTGAAGAACCCAGGGAGGGTTATTTCGTTATTATTTATTTCATTAATAGTGTTATTATTTCTTCCCTGACTTTTGTTCTGGGAAAAAAAAATCAGAAAAGTTATTTGATTTTGTGTGGGTTTCTGGGAAAAAAATCAATTTTTACGTTTCGGTACTCTTAAAGTCACACTTTTTCTGTTTCAAACAAAAGCGAAAAGTTATGTGGCCCTCACAGGAAAAGGTTTGGGGACCACTGCATTAAACAGTTTTAGGCACACTTGCAACAAAACAGTCCTCACTGTGCTCAGGCTGGCAACGTTCAAATTGTTATCCTAGTGTATGTACAGGGTACCCTGTTTGCTGAACAATTTTTTTAAACATCCATCCTTCCATTTTCTAATCTCCTTATCCTCATGAGGGTCGCGGGCGTGCTGGAGCCTAACCCAGCTGTCTTCGGGCGGGCAGGAGGCAGGGTACAGCCTGAACCGGTTGCCAGCCAATCGCAGGGCACACAGAGACGAACAACCGTGCGCCCTCACACTCACACCTAGGGACAATTGAGTGTTCCATTACCTGCCATGCATGCTTTTGGAATGTGGGAGGAAACCGGAGTGCTCGGAGAAAACCCACGACAGAACATGCAAACTCCACACAGGGAGGCCGCAGCCAGAATCGAACCCTGTACCTCTGCACTGTGAGGCGGACGAGCCCTTTTTTGAAACATTTTGAAATTTTTAGAAACAATAATTATTGATGGAAGCATGTAGGTTGATGCAATGTTTTCTCACTTGAATGGATCTTCCACAGAGACATTGTTTGGATCCAAAGCAGCTCTGTAGACAGATGTTAACATTGTCAATTTAGTTCACATCAAGTGACCTCAGAGATTAAAGACTAAGCTCTTCGAGTACCACACATCGCTTACTTAGTGTTATTTCAGTGTGATGTGTTGAGGATAAACTGAATGTTGTATTTGGAAGACACACTGTATTTTGGTTCTTTGATGTCTTTGACTGTAATTTTTATTTGACTTCAGAAATCAAAGCTGCGGAAGAAGCCTATAAAAAGGCTTCTGATACAAGCAAGGAACATCTGCCGTCCACACACCCAATTCGTCTTGGTCTTGCACTCAATTTCTCTGTGTTTTACTATGAGATCCTCAACTCGCCCGACAAGGCCTGTGAACTGGCTAAATTGGTAAGAGCTCATGACATATGTTCTGTCATTATCAATAATTGTATTTTTATTCGAACACTCCCAGGCAGGTGACTGTTACTAAAAACAAAAACAAAAAAACAACGCATTTCATGTACAATTCATCAAGGGTATGGGCAAAGAATGGGAATCTGCAGGGCAGAGAGAAGCACTTTTAAACGGCACACGCTGCAAAAGTGCATCCCATGCCTCGATCATCTTAGGGGCCGTTATGGCTGCTGCTCATTATGGCATGCGTGTGTCTGCATGTGTGCGGTCACGGGTCCATCGTGGGAGGTTGGTTAATTGAAAAGTAGATCTTCGGTCAAAAAGGTTTGGGCACCCATGCTCTACAGGATGCACTGCAGGGGAAAAACTTAAGTTATTTTGATAATAGGCTAATATAGCTAATATAGATACAGTGGTACGTCTACTTACGAACGTCTCTTCATACAAAGTTTCAAGTTATGAAACGTCTCAACGGGAAAATATTGCCTCTTGTTCCGAAAGAAATTTCAAGATACGAAATGTAAAAATACAGTATGGACTGCTCCTTGCAGTTCCGAGTTTCCTGAACGCAACATACTTGTAGCTGCTCTCCCATTGGCTATTACCGAGCGTCATCCTGGCATGCCATTGGCTAAGAGGGACTTCTACCGTATGTGTCTGAGTGTGTAGATAGATATGTGTCGATGCAGTCTGCTCGTCATTCGCCCCTCGTGTCATGAGGTGTGTTCCGATAGTTTTATGTAAATCACCCAGAAAAAGCGATCACCAGTCGGCCGATCGCTCAATATGCTGACATGCCTTGGACATTTTCGAAGGATTATTAAAAGCCGACAAAAGCAAATGCCCTTGGATCAGTTCTTTACAAAACGGCAGGCAAAAACCATTTCTGAGAGAGAACATGAAATAGAGGGCAATAAACGACGAGGATGCAGTTAAAAGTTATAAATGACCATCATTTTTATTCTTTAGTCTTTGTTTTTTTACATTATGCACAACTCTCATTTTAAGATTTAAGATATCCTTTGTTTCCCACACTGGGGAAATTAGATAATGTGGCAGTGCTCTTGACAATTGTTTTTCACGTAATTTTATTTTATTCAGCAGCCTGACAGCAGTCGGTAGGAACGAGCGGTGGTATCTCTCCTTCTTGCAGCGTGGGTGTAACGGTCTCTGGCTGAAGGAGCTACCCAGTGCTGTCAGGGCGGGCTGGAGGGCGTAGGAGGGACTTCCATCATAGCTTTTAGCTTAGCTAGCATCCTCCTGTTGCCCACCTCCTCCAGAGTGTCAAGGGAGCAGGCCAGGACAGAACTGGCCCTCCTGACCAGTCACTCCAGTCTCTTTCTGTCCCAGGCCGAGATGCTGCCTGACCAGCAGACAGGCATAATGGATGGCCGAAGCCACCACCGAGTTATAGAATGTCTTAAGGAGTGACCCCTGAACCCCAAAAGACCTCAGTTTCCTGAGTAGGAAGGCACTGTCCCTTCCGAATCAGGGCATCCGTGTTGGTAGACCAGTCCAGTTTATTGTTTAGAAGAACACCTAGGTACTTGTAGGAGGTCACCCTCTCTATGTCCGTACCCTGGATGTTCATCAGTGCAGGGGCGGACTGTTTCCTCCAGAAATCCACAACCAACTCCTTTATTTTTATTTATTTTAAAATAATAAATTAATAAATATTGTTTTTATTTATTGTGCAATAATGTAATTGTAACATGTATTTCTTACATATTTTGATGTATTTTTATTCTTTCGGAAACATGTCGGAATTTGGGAGGGGTTGGAACGAATTTGGGCATTTGACATGGAAAACACCTCTCGACTTACCAAATTTTCTAGTGAAGAAATTTCTTCCAGAACCAATTCATTTCGTAAGTAGAGATACCACAGTACAGTAACCTTCATTACAAGGCTTTTAATTTTTCGCGGCTCCAGACGTATTTGGTTTTTTTAGTTTTTTTGTCTTTAAAATCCATAACCCGAAAAGCTGTTATTTTATCTTTCAGGCTTTTGATGAGGCCATTGCCGAGATAGACCAGCTGCAAGACGATGCTTACAAAGACAGCACTCTTATCATGCAGCTACTGAGAGACAACTTGTCAGTAAGTTTCTCTTTATTTACAATGCTGAGCCATAGGTCCATTTATTATCCATACATTTATTTCTTAAACACGTGTATAGATGTGTTTCATCAACATTCTACAGAGTGGGCCATAGATTTCCATACGCTTGCTGTGGGTGTCTGCCAATGACACCCACCTGTACACCACTAAGGGCAGACTCCACACAAATTATTTTTGCCTGGAGAACAGTCTCCCCTAACTCAATTTTACGGGCACAAGCAGAAGATTTAAGGATGCTCCCTGTGAATTGACATTAAAAGTAAATATTCACATTCCTCTTACTTAGTCTCTGTATTACTGCTAATGTGCAGCAGCTCATCCCCAAACGCAATATCCTGCCTTCTTTTGCCATGACAGTCGCCTGAAAACCATTTGGGCCCATCAGGATTTGTCTCCTGTGAAATTTACCGGGGAGAACCTAAGCATAGGTAGTCCTATTAGCCATTGTTCACTATTAACGAGAGTTATGTGAAACCTTTAGATTTGCACGAGAACCCTAACAACCTTTCACAAATTAGCCAGTCACAGTAGGACTACGTTTTTTTCCCCCGCTCTGTGTGTCAACGGGCAACTTTGACAATGTTTTTAGCGATCACCACCCCACCATCGAAGCCAAAGCACCACCAGGTGATGATCAGCTGACTTTTTCACCTTGAGAGTCCAAGACGTAGCGCCAATAGTTCGATGACATGAGCACAAAGCCGATCATCGAACTGCGGTCTAGGGTTTCCTGGTGCCAAGTGCAGTTATGGAAACCGGAAAATGGTGTGTGATGGACAATCCGTCATAAGCAGATATGTCTAATAACTAAACACTGCTGTTCAGATCGGAGTGAGGTTCCTTCTAATCACACCCTTCCAGGTCTTACTGTCATTGGCCATGTGAGCATTAAAGCCCTCCAGCATAACAAAGGAGACCCCAGCGGGTGCCCCCTCCTGGGTGGGTACTGTGGCCTGCTGTTCTGTGCACATTCACAGTCAGGATTCATCAGTCCCCCACCCGAAGGCTGCGTGAGGCTACACTTTCATCCAGGGGCGTAAACCCCAACGTGTAGGCACTAAACCTTGGGGCAATAAGTATTCCTGCATCTAATCGGTGCCATAGGACTGTTTGGGAGCCCAAGATGTGCATCAAGGTGAGCCCAACTGATTAGTTGGATCCTCTCAGCCTTGCACGCCGGCTCAGGCTCATACCTCTGAGAGGTGGCAATTCCACGGCCCGAAAGCCATCTTCTGTAGCTGAGGATAGGATTGCCCAGGTCCCTGCCTCCTGCTGCCCTCCATCTTACATTGCACTCGAACCACTTGGTCTCTCTCCTATAGGGGAAGCTTAAAATAGATAAATATGAAATGAATGTTGTTTCTCTACCTTCTCATCAATTCTCTGCATTTCTTTCCTCAGTTGTGGACATCTGAGAAAGAGGGTGAAGATGTATAGAAACCCAGAGATCAAGCAAAACTGTCCTCTGTGTCCACCTGCCATCATCCTGATTCTTATTCATCAGTACATTGAGACCACCATAACATTATTGTTGGCCTGCTCTCTCCAAACTGACTTTAATTCAGCTCTGTTAAAACTCATATCGCTCCTTTGGGCTTAGGTTTACATGTTTCCTTTCGTAGAAATTATGAGGATGAGGGCATGGGCTACAGTTGGAATTTAATGGGTGCTTGTATTGTTAGCTGCTAATCGGGCGGCTTTTTTTCCCCTGAGGGATGTAGATTTCATACTACTATGGTGGCGGGGCCCATAGCAAGTTCTCAACCCTTAAAAATAGGAAAGCAGTTATAGTGTGTGCGTGTGTGTGTATCTCATTCTATGGTTGTGGTTTTGATCCACTTACATTATAATAAAGGTGAATAGCACAAATATCCCCTCACAAGATAGGGGACGTCGGCTGCTTAATTTTAGACAGGAATGAAAACAGATTCCAAAACTCACAGGTTACATTCCATCAATGTCAAATGCTTGAACTTTCCACTGTTTGAAATTCTTTGCGTGTGTGTGGGGCGGTAGGGCGGGGGTGATGAAGAAGGCTTTGTTTTGGTGATTTCCCTTTTTATATTTCAATGTAGAAGTTAGAAATTTTGGATTCCACACCTTTTTACTGGTTTTCTTTTGGCACAGAAAAGTATGCTTGTTACTTTTTTCTACTTTGCATTTACGACTCTCCCTTTTGTCAATCCTGTCAGTAAGACAATTTGCGGAAATGTGAGAGGTTTTGTCAGGTTAGCTGGCTTTGTACGCTTGATTTGGAAGCACTCAAGCAATCCTTTTTTTTTTTTTGGGAGGGGTGATGTGGAGTAAAATAAAGAATGAACATAATAAAAATTTTAATTTGTCAGGTTCAGAAGTTTGACTGGAGCGCTGTCTTTATTTAACAGTACTCTGTCCACAGGAATAATTGTACACAAATCAGAGGATTTTCAATGGTTAGTTTTCATGATGTAATTCAATGATATTTGTAGACTTTATCTCACTAATATCAGTATCTTCATGTAAAATGTTGAACTTCATTTGCTTTGCTGATCAAAGGTGGTTATCCAAAAATGCAGACCGAACAAAATCTACAGCGGACGTTTACAGCAACCACACCTGAACAAACCATGTGCCAAGGTTACAAAGACGAGACTATACATAAAAACTTATGTGAGCATCTTATCATATCTTATCTTTTCTCTTTTTATATAACTGTATTTGTGGAAAAACATTGTTGCTCCTGAGTAGACCTCATTTCTAAAGTCCCTCCAAAGTACAAATAAATATCTTGTAAATTTGATGTACTATGAAAGTTTTAACTACCGTACCCTGTCAAGTTTGAATGCTTTAAAAAAATAATAATTTTTGGTCCAGTTCTGCCACAGCACTTGGTGGCAGGGCACGTCACGAGCAGTTGAAGTGTGCAATAAGTGTGATCTGTCCATTTCTATTAAGTTTTTTTGGATTGTAATCATAAGCTACATATTAACACTATATGCCACATACTGTATGTGCTGTGGGTGAGTGGCTGCAGATAAATAATTATGTCAATAAGATACAAAAATACAATTATTGCCCACCCTTGCTTTAGTTTACATGTCTTCCTATCATTTTTTAAAAATCTTTTCTAGAGGTACCACAATTTTTATTCAGTTCAACCACAATTCAGAATCTGTCTGATTTTCAGAGGTGAATGTTAAGGACATTTTTATTTATTACCTTTGACGTTTTAATGTTATATCAGTGACCATTATGGGGTTTTCTTTGATTAAGAGGGTTACCAACAATTCTGTACATGTGTGTGTGTGTATTCATTTGCGAGGGATAACTAAACCTTCCAAGTTTTGATACGCCACACTGCACAGTTTGTCAGCTCAACATAACCAAGTAATTAAATGTGGTCCGAACAAATCTATGCTTTGTGACCAAATTTCAAAATGAACATCTGACAAATGTGGGTTAAAATTCATTTTGGTGTATGTTGATATAAACTCACTGGCAAGTTTAGTTTGGCCGGTGAACCATGAGACAATCATGTCAGTCGGATATACTTTACACTAAGTTTTGTTCTCAGAGATTTCCAATACATTTTGTGAATGTTGGTATTTCATGTGACATACGGGAGCGCAACCAGTGTGAGAGATAGTATGAGGTACACACATAAGTAAAAAACGCATAGCTCAATTTTAAAAAATGCTAAGTGGAAGTCCTGATTGGCTGGTAACTCATTGGATATTGATTTTTTTTTAAAAAAAAGTTATTTTAGAACTCTCTTTATCACACTCAATCTCAAGTACTCTGCCACACGGAGTACAGGAGTGATGGCTCCAGTTTTTTTTTCCTCTCCGAGCATACATATATTAAAACATATATTTTAGAACAGCAAATACAATGGTCTTAACTGGGGCTACACAGATCTCTGATGGCGCTATAGCCCCCTCGCCACAGTGCAGCCCGATTCCTGGACTACACAATTTTTGGCGTGTTCCACTTTGGTGTTGAATTCCAAATCAATGTGGCAATATACGCACAAGAATAATTACATTATTAAGACAAGCTAATTGTCTGGGCACCCTGAGAATTTTTTTTAATCTAACTTGCATGAGACCGAAAAAGGACCAGCAAATCATTTGGCTTATCTGATAAGTATATTTGTTTTACTTGATTACGGCTTTCAGTTAAAGTTAAGGTCCAGACCTGAATCCGAGAATGGGAAGGTCTTAAAACTGCTATTCACAAATGCATTACATCTAATCTACCAGAGGTAGTTTGCAAGGAACAATGAGCAAAAAAATAAATCAGTCGCTAGTTGTGCAAAACTGTCATATCCCAAAACACTCACAGCTGTCATTGCAGCAAAAGGTGGGTCTATAAAGTATTAACTTGGAGGAGCCGAATAATTTTTTACGCCCCAACTTTATAAAAGCTTTTCTTAAAAAATTTTGCACTTAATGATTGTTTATTCTTCACAAAAAATAACAGTCTATATCTTTGAATCCTGAAATGTGGCACATGTTCAAAAATCTCTAAACAGGTTTGCCTTTCATCTATAACCGCTTAAAACTACAAAGTGTGTGTGGGAATGGAAAAAAAGATTTGTTGGTTTGTTATGTGTGCGTGCTATTGTTAAATTGCCTCGTGTTCTGAAAGTGTTTCCTTACAGTTCAGGGCTCCATCCAGACTGCCTCTAAATGAGGACATTTTGCTCCTAAAATTTTAGATAGTCAATTTTTCTTCGACTCAAGTGCAACCGGTAAATTGTAAGGTTTTTGTCTTATTTGCGATTGAATATTTTTTGTTGCCGCCAACCTTATGCTTCACACTTCTGCTCATTGATCAGCAACATAGTAAAAATGAAAAGACTAAATATTTACTTTTCTAAGTCAGTTTACAATGACTCATGCTCACCCACCAAGATGCTTGTGCCCACCCATTCTATGTGTGTGTGTGTATGTGTGTCAAGACAATGACGTGTAAAATATGTACACATTTGTAAATAACGAGAGCCGAGGACACTGCGGTAGACTGGCACTTGGGGCAGCAGTCTAAAACTCAACATCTAAGGCAAAAAAAAAAAAACACTAACCCCGCTTAATATGTCAGAAAAGTGCAGTCAATCATGGTACTGTGATTCTCGAGATGGGTCATGGTCTCGGAATCGAAGGCAATTTTATTCTGTCTCGGACAGGGCGTACTCGGGACCGGCCAGGCGAGACCAGACCACTACAACTGTGTTCAGTGAGAAACAGAATGCAGGTGCTGCTCCCAGTGTTGCCTGGAGCAGATTTTATTTTATCTGCTGATGAGAATGCCAAACAAACAAGCAACAAGTCACAAATAAACAAAATACATTATTTATCGCGAAAAATCATTTGTTTGGCAATTACGTTGATTGTGGTTTTAGCAGGCAACACGGTTTACACAAGTCAGTGCCTCCTAAACCACATTTTAAGTGTCTTATTGTCTGTGCTGCTACTGCTTTTATGATGAAAGGAGTCATTTTGTACTTCTCCATCCACCTTTGCCATTAAGTCAGTCAAGGGTCATGTAAACGAGCTTGATTCAAGCTAGAAGTTTCACATTAAACGTAATAACATTTAATACAGGTTTCCAATGTTGAACAACTATTTTTTCTAAAAGTCTCATTTGTGATTGGTAAATATAAAATACACTAACCGGAAGAAATTTTTTAAAATGAGCACGCAACAAGTTGAACCAACAATTCTCAGCCCAAGGGTTTATCTATTGAAAAAGTGATTGGGTGGGGCTGGGTTTGCAGTACATTTTACGTGAACGGCTGCAAATGATGAAAGACAGCATAAAATATCGCGAGACACGTGACGTCATACTCTGTGTCGGCCGCCCCGAGGTTTGGACTGGTATCTGGAAACAACCTCTACCGACCTTCCTTTCATTCCTGTAATCCGTCTGCGTTGGGTGTGCTCCGTAGCTAGCCACGGCACACATTTTATTATTATGAAACAAACCAAAAGCTAGAGCGCACACGCAGACATATTTTTATAAGAAAAAAAATCGGTGAAGCAGGATTTCATTTGCTAAATCAAGGAACGCGAAGAGTAAGAAGAACCGTAGACGGACGCTGACAAGCTAACGTGAAGATCTAACCGCCATTATTGAAAGCGTGCGTGGTAATTCAATAGCTGTGTCGCCCACGTTTCTAGCAACGCTCTTAGTCGTTGTTGTCAATTGTAACAAAGTGGTTTCGTGAGTTTACGGACCATTTCGTTCGGCCTGTGAACGACACGCAAAGTAATTAGTCCCACGAGCCGCATCGGTTAGGCCACGCTCCGATAGCTTGCTAATCAGGCTAGCTAGCCCACGTTGCCACTTCTGGGAGGTAACGTACGGAACAACTCGTCTGGGCGCCCAGTCGTTTACGACGGGATAAAGAAGATTACCGCTTCACATTGAAGACGGGCCATTTTCGACCTTTCATAGAGCGTCAATTGCCATTACGTGTGGTGTGTGAGCACGCGTCGTCATCATGAACCCGAGCGCTCCTAGCTATCCCATGGCCTCCCTCTATGTGGGGGACCTGCATCCAGACGTAACCGAGGCCATGCTCTACGAGAAATTTAGCCCGGCTGGGCCTATCTTGTCTATCAGAGTGTGCAGGGACATGATCACCCGTCGATCACTCGGTTACGCCTATGTGAACTTTCAACAGCCCGCTGACGGTGAGTCTGACAACGTTTGTCGAAAGTGAGTGAGTAATAGTTGACTCCATTTTGAAATGTAAGATCGCTAAACGTTCGTGTTGTGTTTGACTCATGTTTGCCGCTATTCTGTATAGGGACGCATTACCCTCAATTACTCATTGTACACTCCCGCGTTCATTGTATACTGATTGTACGCGTGAAATCTTTTCAGCCGAGAGAGCCCTGGACACCATGAATTTTGACGTCATCAAAGGCAGGCCACTTCGCATCATGTGGTCTCAACGAGATCCCTCGCTGAGGAAGAGCGGAGTGGGCAACATTTTCATCAAGAACCTGGACAAATCCATTGATAACAAGGCCCTCTATGATACCTTTTCAGCATTCGGAAATATCCTGTCCTGTAAGGTAGGCGGAACAGCATTTGTCTGGGGCACAGGTTGGTCTGTGGCTTGAAGGTTTTGCATACTCACCATTACATTGCATGACATAGAATCCACAGCCAAAACCCCTTGTTTGTCAAATGTATTTTCTATGCATGGTGTTTGTGATTGTTACTGAAGTGCTCAATGTTCCCTCTCCAAGGTGGTTTGTGATGAAAATGGCTCAAAGGGTTACGGCTTTGTGCACTTTGAGACCCACGAGGCTGCTGAGCGGGCCATTGAGAAAATGAATGGCATGTTGCTCAATGACAGAAAAGTGTAAGTGGGATTATGATTGACATGTTAAGTGAAGTGTTTTACTAATCCTTTAGTCATGAATGATAGTAAATGAAACGAAAGTATCAGAATCTGAGTGTGTTTAATCATTAACAAAATGTATCTTTTGTTTAAATGTGCAGAGACATGAAGTTGGTTGCTGTGATGTAAAAAATGCAATATACAAAACTTTGATATTAAAATCAAGTCAATTCCTTGACCCCCCCCCCTTTTCTGGCCGCTTAAGTGATGCTAATTTATTAGATCATTTATTCACATACGAACAGAAGTATCAATAAACCTTTGCCTATAAAGTAAATTAGCGAAAGAGGAAAGTAATGAACCCAATACCAAAACAGGTGTCCGTTTTTGTCTTTTAATTTTTTTTTTTTTTTAGTTAACGTGGGTGGACGTCCCATTTTTGGACAATCCATTCATGTAAAAATTGAAAATAAATTACATAATTGGACCGAGTGTTTTTTTACAGGAGAGCGACCATTTGCTTTGTCACCTATAAAAAACTTTCACATAGTATTTCGCAGTCGCGCGGTAACATGAAATGGATACAGTGGCCCGACTGTCAGCGTGCCCATATTTGGAAGTACTGATGCAGCAGCTTGTCAGGACGTTAAAAAAATTGAGATTTTGCCGATAGTTAGACTGCACATTGACAAGACGTTTGGTTTATCGTTGCCAAAGAAAGCCATTACTTTGCTCGTTTTGAAGAGGAGAGAAGCAGCAAACAACTGATGGCCCTGCGGGAACTTGAATAGTTAAATGATGCCGTTGCCTGTAAATAAGTCAGCCAAAATAACACTGAATCACTGTCAGCTCCTCTCGGATTGGAGCCTCTTGAATGATGTCATGTCGCTGCTCTCGAATAGTACATTTTTATTTCGAGGTGCCATGCCGTTGCGGCTGAAGTCCTCTTGTCATTCCGCTCCCTGCCGCAACATTCAATTCTGTGGTCCCCGCCCTTTACCACACGCACACAGTGTTTGATGACTGTGTGCTGCGCCCTGCTAAATGCAGAATGAAAGGGGCTTACACAAGGGTGATTATGTGGGATGTGTCAAGTATTTAAAATTGCAGAACACCGGTTAACATACATTGGGTTGATTTTGACATGTTTATTAAAACAACAACCTTTCAAAGTGCATGTTTTATGGCAACCCTCTTGTATAAATTAACACCCCAGATCGACAGAGGAAAATGGTACGGTGTAATAATTCGCTATATTGTTTTGTGTTATTTGTTATTGTAAAGTGTCCTTGGGTGTCTTGAAAGGCGCTTATAAATAAAATCTATTATTATTATTATTATTATAGCATTCAGGCAAACTAATCCAGACATGATATGGTTGGCTAATGTTTTTCTTTTTCTGGCCCATAGATTTGTTGGGCGCTTCAAGTCACGCAAAGAGAGGGAAGCAGAGCTTGGGGCCCGTGCAAGAGAATTCACCAATGTTTATATAAAAAATTTTGGGGAAGATATGGATGACGAAAAGCTCAAGGAGTTGTTTGGAAAATATGGTAAGTATTGAAAACACAATTCAACCTTGTTTAATAAGACCCAAAACAACATGCTTGTATGTAGGCATAGGTCTCCAATGCACCATCTTAAAACTGTCGTGCATCCGCAGGTTGGGGCGTGCCTCTGTTTTAGCGGCTAAATAGTTGGGTTTGTACACCAACATTAGATGTGTCTAATCTACTCTAATGTGCGTGAACTAATAGCCTGCTTGGACAAAAGGTAAAATGTCAGTTCTACGACAACAAGAGAGGATCACTTGGGATTGATTCAGTTGAATGAGAATGTTCACAGGCACAATTAACGTGTTTTCTGCCTCGTTCGGCCAATGTTTTCTTTAACCATTTGTATTTTCTTTAGGGCCAGCACTCAGTATCCGTGTTATGACAGATGAAAGTGGAAAGTCCAAGGGATTTGGCTTCGTTAGCTTTGAGAGACATGAAGATGCACAAAAGGTAGGAAGGCATAAAGTGCAAATGTGGTAAATTTGGCAATGTTATTTAATATCATAGCAGGTGATTTTATTTTTTTAATTAGACAGTATCTCTTTGTAGGCTGTGGATGATATGAACGGGAAAGAACTGAATGGCAGACAAGTTTATGTTGGGCGTGCACAGAAAAAGGGTGAGCGCCAGAATGAGCTCAAGCGCAAATTTGAGCAGATGAAACAGGATCGTATGACCAGATACCAGGTTTGTTTTAAAGGAAAATGTTTTCGTTGCTTCCTTCAAACTTGCAACTGTTCATTCTGAAATGTTTGAAATACCACTTTTTTAAAAACAGTCATAGGATGCAGTAACTGAAAATTCAGACTCAAAACTAACTTTTGATCTCTGTTTCTCAGGGTGTCAACCTGTATGTGAAAAACTTGGATGATGGCCTTGATGATGAGCGGCTACGCAAGGAATTCTCTCCATTTGGAACAATAACAAGTGCTAAGGTATGGACCAGGGGCTAACCCCCACGCCGTTTTTCTCCTATCTTTAAAACAGAACAGTCAGTGTTGAAGTTGATACTGTCGCAGCATTTAACTTGAGTTTTTTTTCTTCCCCAGGTTATGATGGAGGGTGGCCGCAGCAAAGGCTTTGGCTTTGTGTGCTTTTCTTCTCCAGAAGAGGCCACCAAAGCTGTGACGGAGATGAATGGGCGTATAGTTGCCACTAAGCCGTTGTATGTTGCCCTGGCTCAACGCAAAGAAGAGCGTCAGGCCCATCTAACCAACCAGTACATGCAGAGGATGGCCACTGTCCGGGCTGTGCCCAACCCTGTTCTCAACCCGTACCAAGCAGGTCCACCCTCTGGCTACTTTATGGCAGCCATCCCTCAGGTGAGTCATGCATTTTGGAGTAGTAATATTTTTATCTGTGGTATGGCCGATTGTCTCCTAATAGTTGGGAACTAGCAGTTTTAAAATTAGGTAGTCATATATTTGCATTTGTCCTTAGGCCCAAAACCGTGCAGCATATTACTCTGCCAACCAGCTGGCCCAGCTGCGTCCCAGCCCTCGATGGGCCACTCAGGCAGTGCGTCCACAGCGTAAGTAACCATTTGCATTGTTGAGACATTTATTTTTGTTTGTGTTGGTAAGCTCTAACATGGCTTATTCTTCCTCCAGACTTCCAGAACATGCCCAATGCGATGCGGCCTTCAGCTCCCAGGCCCCAGACTTTCAGCACCATCCGTCCTGCTGCCACCACCAACACCCAGGTCCCACGCATGATGGCCTCTCAACGCATGCGTGAGTGCAACTGGTGTCTTCACTTTAGTCTCTTTGTGAAAGTACCCTTAATTGGTTTGTCGCATTGCAGCCACCCAGGCCCTCAGCCAGCGCCCTGCCAGTGCTTCAGCCACTGCTGCTCCAGTGCGTGCAATGCCACACTACAAATATGCCGCCGGTGTCCGCAATCCTCAGCAACATATGGCCTCCCAGCCACAAGTCACCATGCAGCAGGTTCATAGATTAATTTTCTTTCAGTTCGGTACAAATGCAGCGCTTTAATTCATATAAAATATTTAATCTGTTTATCGTTCGGTATGACTTGAAAAGTTGAATAAATGTACTAGATTGATGATGAAAAAGAGCCTGGTGCAATGACAGATTATTCAAATTTTATTTTATTTTTTTAGCCTGCTGTCCATGTCCAAGGACAGGAGCCTCTGACTGCCTCCATGCTGGCTGCTGCCCCTCCTCAGGAACAGAAGCAGATGCTGGGTCAGTATTTTACCAGCGCATTTTGAAACAAATACATATAACAGAAACATCTTACTATAGATTGCACTTGTTGTTGTTCGTTCAGGTGAGCGACTGTTCCCCCTGATTCAGAACATGCACCCCAGTCTGGCGGGCAAGATCACTGGCATGCTGCTGGAGATTGACAATTCTGAGCTTCTTCACATGCTTGAATCGCCCGAATCCTTGCGCTCAAAGGTCGGTAACTGTGCCCAACCTTAATTGCAGACATATTCCATTTTTTCTCCCGCTCTGCGGTGATTTATCACCATTTTGCGCTGTGGTTCATTTGGTATTGTTTTGATTTAGGTGGATGAGGCCGTTGCCGTACTCCAGGCCCACCAGGCCAAAGAGGCTGCTCAAAAGTCCACCACTCCTGCTGGTGTTCCCAGTGTCTAAGGTGTGTGAAGAGTCTCAATCTGGGTTGACCACAATGGCCAAGTGTTCTGAATATGTAACCATTGGTTTTATATTTTTCTCCCCAGCTTGAGCATTTTGAAACCTGCTTCACCGATGGAAAAAGAGAAAAAAACTTAAACATTGAAAAACCTAAAACACTGAAAACATTGCAAAATGATAAAGTTTTTCTGAAAAAAAAAGAAAACCATTTACTCTGCCAGGTCTAGGGATGGTTTGACTAGACCTTGATCATATACAAAAAAGTTATTGAAAAAAAAAAAGCAAAATAGCTAAAATTGAATTAAATTTGAACCATTCCTCTGTTTTATGTCATTTTACTGTTTTGATGCTCAGAATATCAGCCATGGTATGGGATGGAGGTACCAGAGCATTTTTGAAAGTTTATAGTTAACTACTGGCTAATAAATTCTCATTCAATTTGTGTCTGTTCTTTTTGTCCCAATTTAAATACTCTTTGACACCACATGTTACGGCAAAGTTTAAACATCTACGAGTGAGTATGGAATGAGTAAGTATCACAGTACGGTGTCTGCAAAGTTTGTATCGGTTGACTGTAAAATCATGGTACAAAGTGCTATTTGGTACATTGCCAATAACATTCTATTAGCACAACGAAGAAGGCATTGCAAGACAGAGCTGTTCCTAATATTTTTACTTTGTATCAATATCTTGGATTAGCAGCAGAGTTTAGTGTTGTAAACTACAACTTCAATGTTGAGCTGAATGCGTTCGGCAGTGTCAATCAAAATACTGCATAACACTCAAGGTGTTCAAAGTTGTGGGTGCTCTGTGTACACACTTGGAGGTGAGAGTAAAATGTTTTGTAATGTAGCATAAATGTGCGATCCAGATTTCTTGGAGCTGTAAGGGCAACATTGACAAAGTCGTGATGATTGCATGTGCCTCCAATATGCCCACCTTGGGTCAAGCCATCAACTTTGTATCATCTGACTGGTTAATAGCCACCCGACTCCGTTACTACTACGATAAACAAGGACATGACAAATAAGTATGGAATGACATTTTGTAATGTAAGGGTACCGTTGTGAGAGAATGTGCGAATGAAGTAGAGCTAAAGTGATAAGTGGTAGAATACAATACTATAACAGTTGTGCAGTTGGTGCAAAAAATTGCATCATTTTAAAATGACCAGTAGCAGTATTTGTAGAGCAAAGTTTGCGTACAATTGTACAGAGGTAGCTTTATAGCTAGATTTACTGTTTTGTTTTTCAGATCCAAATATGGATTTATTTTCTCCAAACAAGCATCAAAACTAGCAACTTTAAGGTCAAAAGTAGTGCAATATGAGTGTGGTGTTTCTCAAATAATCCTTCCAACAAACATTGATCAACCTACAATGTGCATTTTCCATGAAAAACGCCCCCACACCCTCCAAAAAAAGTTATAAAAACCAGAGACAAAATTATATTAAATCGGGGAAAATTCATGAAAAGGTGGATCTGCGGGTGCTGAACCGCGAGCGAGTAAGCGGAGGCCACTGTTGTACTTGCCCCCACCACACGCGCACACATACGCCTTGTCCTGCCCGAGAACACCCAACTCAAGTGCGTGTCACAAACTACGTTTACTGTGTTCTCTACTGTAATGAGACAAAATCAGAAAATATATATTGTACATAGTACGGTATGTATGTGTCATGACAACGTTTATTGTATTAAATGTTAAGTTTGATGCGTGAATGAAGTTTTCTTAACGCGTATTTAATTCCCTGTTAGGTCTGAAATGCATGTATGATTCAATGCAGTAGAGCTGAAATGCATGTATGATGCAATGCAGGTCAACAACTGCAAATTAATCTCTCCGTGTGCAAGATTTTAATCTGCACGTGTTAGTACATTTAGAAAGGTCACTCTTAGCTGTCGTTGGGTTGTGTACATGTACTGTTCCGCATGAAGTGGCTGGTGAGTGGACCTTTTTGTCCACCCCTTACTCACTCTCAAACTCTCGCGATGTGATTTGAATTGGAGAGTGACAACAGTTTGAGCCTCTTCTGTTCGCTGACCGCCTCACCACTAGTGACGTGATCTTGGACAGGAAAACAGTGCTAGCGGCAGAATACTTTGCCGTGCTGCATCAGGATGACGGCATTTTTGTTTTAGTATTATTATTATCGTTTTTGCGAAAAGCGTTTCATTCCTTTTCCGTCATTGTCCGGGGGGAAAACGAATGACAGCAGACGGTATGTTCTCTCTTTGCCATGTTCTCTCTTTGCCAAGCTAGCCTTGCTAGCTTGATGCACGTTCGTGGTTGGCAACCTTGGCTTTAAACTCGGATTTAGGTATTGAGTAAGGCAGGCACAAATATAAATACAATCTTATAGTTAGTTGCCTTATCCGATAAATGTGTACTCTATCCCCAACTATTTATCATACCATAAACCTTATAGGAGAACCCCAAACCCGTGAACAGTTTAGCACCATCGATGAGTTGCTTATTCTGCGCCCTAAATTATGACAGCTACCCACTATTAACTATAAATGTTGGGCGGTGCACAGTGTTCTCAATTCGAAATTCTACCAATGTGCTAAACCAGCTCTGCAGCAGCGGTACCCTTTGCTTTTCAACTACGCCCATTAAAACTGCTGCCACATGAGTGAGTGAGTGACAAGTAATGACATCACATCGGAGGGAATTTGGATTCCCAGTCGTAATAAAAATGATATTTAGCATGTGTTCTTTGTGGTGTGTATCATGTAGCATGGCCTAACACGGATGGTTGCCCACTCACAAACCAGACATAAATATACAGTGTGTGTGTGTGTGTGTGTGTGTATATATATATATACACACACACACACGTACATACATGCATGCACAGTGTGTGCGTGTGTATTTATCAGGGCCTGTCAACGCTCTCCCATCATTTGATTGGACTACTGCAAACACAGCTGCAAGGTTCGGTGGTGTTGGGCAGATCAACATAACAGGGTTGTCGTGATCCACATAATAGATGTCATCCCCAATGAATCTTGGGTGATTATGGATTTGAATGCACTTACCTTTTTAAAAATGACTAATACAAAAAAGTAGTTTTGGTGCCACCCTTTAAAATAACTTTGCCACGGCTGTCACCATCAAGGAAATGGACATACCTATGAGCAGCCTAGATGAGTCATAGTGAGATTAGATTTGACAAAATTGTCACAATCTTAGCATTGTAAGCAATTCGCTATCTTTGTAAACACACCGTGTCCTGCCAGGTATATATATTTTTTTAATCCACTATAACAACTGCAAACAATGAACAAACACCATTATTATTGTTATTGTTGTTGGCGGTGTTGGTGCATGGTCACGTGAGAACTTGGACTACCTTGTCATCGCCTCAGGAAAGATGCGTATGTGTTGTTTAAAAGAATGCACTTTAAAATGTATTCACGCTGGGACCCGATCAGTGGTGTTAAGTAGCAACTGCAGTCTCTCCTTTTAGCTTCTTCTATTGAAAATAATCTGCTGTCGTCTGCTACATTTTTATATTGTAAGACAAAATAGTATTGAGTCACCTCTCTACATACCAATCCAAAACTTTATTATGCGTCACTTTGATGTTCCTACTGTCCCTAGTCCTAAAGAAGCCACAGAATGTGCATGGAGGCAACATTGCACAGAGGACAGGCAGGGCAGGAATGCAGCCTTTCATAATGTCTGGCTAACTCCACTGGCTCAGCTGCTGTGTCTCCCTCTGTTCACATTTGTCCGTCTTCAAAGCTGTCATCGCTGTTGCATTATAAATGAAAAGTTTATTGTCTGTTTAAATGGCCGGTTTTGTTTATGGAAATAAGTAAGACTATGATACAATGTTTGAAAACCTTTTCTAAATGAAATTCAAACTCAAATCTTTTAAAGGCAAAATTAAAACATACATTTTCCTGGTATTACTTTTTTTGAATACACCTTTTGTATCCACGGTAGTTCACTTTTTTTTCCCTATATGCCCTCTGTTTCTCTGTTATTTATGATAAATTATTTTCCACGGCAGCAAGGTGGGTGAGTGCCTTAGCACATCTACGACACATTTTTTGAGGTTGGGGATTCGAATACACACTCTGGCCTTCCTGTGTGAAGTTTGCACAATCCATGCAAGCACAGGGGGACCTCCCTTTGCTTGCAAGGGTTTCTTTCTGGGTACTCCGGCTTCCTCTATTCTGAAAATATGCATTTTTGATTTGAAGAAGACTAGATTGTCTGTCGCTGTGAATGGTTGTGTGCATATGTGTCTTGTTTTATGTTGAGAGGGAAGAAATTTCAATTACATTTGACAATAAAGTTGTATCCAATCCAATCCAATATGTTCCATTATTCCAATCAAGATCCTTGAAAAGCAATTAAAAATTGGCATAATTCTTCATTTTTTTGAGGCTTTGATTTTCTCTCAAAACTACCACATTCACCTTCCACTAATTCCACCGATGTCTCTCATGCATGATGACACACATGTGCAGCAGTGGTAATCCGGGGTCGGCCGTGATGTAATCGGAAAAGCAGTAGAGCCCTAAAGTTTGAGCATTTCAACAAAAATACTCAAGTGGAATGCAATGCCAAACCTGCTTGACAAAATGTGCCTTTCATAGCAGTGTGAAAGTGACCCACAAGCTTCTAAAAAATTAGGCATCTTGTGGCTGATTCAATTCCTTATGAAAATAGACATCTCCCTAAGCTATTTGGCTTGTTAGCAATGCGCAAGTTGCGGCATAAGTAATACGCCAAAACAGCCTTCAATTGCTATTATTGTTGCATATTCCTATTTACCATCTTACTCATTTAATTTCTCCTTGTCCTTTCAAGTTATATTTGAAGTTGAGCTTTCAAGGATTCAAAGAATTTTTCTTTCCTTAAAATTCAAGGATACATAGTTTTTTGTTTTTTGTCGTACAACAGCCATTTCCACATGACACGAAATACAATCCTCGAGATCCCTTGTTGGCCCATTAAGTCCCAAGACTTGTGAAAATAACATGAGATAAAATGCACCTGATAGAAAAAAGGGCAATGCTTATTGAAGGCTTCAGTGTATGCACAGATGCAATGCATCAAAGGTATGGACGCACCAGAATGAAACTGTAAGAGGTCTGATAGGCATGATATTTAAAAGGTCATTTTGGACTTGACAAAAAGAATCGAATGTTCAAGAATAAAGTTTTCAATGTGCAAGGATGAATGGACGTGAGGCTATGATGATAGTTTTGAGTCATTGAGTGTCACTAGTTGAATAAATACAAAGTTTTGAAATCAATGAATGATCAGTTTGATTTCTATATTATGTGTATTTATGGTTGAAATTATGTTAAGTATTTTGGGATCAAAGTTTGTCATCTGACTATAGCGACCCAAACATTTTCTGTCCTGCTTATTTTTCATTCGGGACATGGGTGTGCTCAAGCCTATCATAGTTGAGGCGGTGTTCACCCTGAACCGGTCCGACAGCCAATAATAGACTGCTAATATAGGCAGTTTGAAACATTTTTAGGACGAGGCTCAATTACTGTTTTTTTTTTTTCCCTTGTTGCACGAGGGCCCCAGTACTTGCTGCCGTGAACATGGGTGTTTATTGTAATGTATTAATATCGTTCTCTCCCTGACTCCACTTGTACTATCCTTTTCTCTTGCTAGGTTCTGTTGCATCTTTTTCTGACCAAGTGACCACTTTTATGCAGTCAACTATTAGATGTGACATCGATGTTAATCAGGAGAAGCCACCATGTCTTGAGTACAGAAGGGCCCACTAGAGGCCTCTACCCCCACCATGGACCAACTTCCCCCTCCACCATCCATCACCTCAGCCCTTCTGCTGGCCCCGCTCTAGTCCCTAATCTCCCTGCACATGTGAGGAACAGGCTTCCCTGCCCTGGCTCCGTACTGCGCCACCCCTCTGGTCCTCCCGGAGAGATGAGCCTGCCCAAGCACCATCAGTTTGGTAGTGGCAAAGGCGGAGTAATGGGCTCTGACAGGGATCTGCAATCCACTGCCTCCTCCATTTCGCTGTCCTCTGTGAAGAAAGCTCCCAAGAAAAGGCGCCTGTCCCTGGCCTCTCTTTTTAGGTGGCGAGGACGGGAGGCCAAATCAGTTCACCGAAAGTCTCATGATCTGCCAAAGCCTGCTCCAGGTGGGCTTACAGGATTGGACGGTATTGCTAGCGTTGAGAGCATCCACTCCGAGATGTGTTATGAAAAAACCTCAGCCTTCTTCACTGTGACTGGGACGGAGGCTCCCTCTGCTGCTTTTGTTGCTGCCTCCACCTCGTCTCCCTCGGGACCTTGTGTATCGACCTCCACCCCCTCTTCTGCCAAGCTGGGTAGTCGAGTTGGGGTGGAGTGTTGGGAATGCCCTCTGTGCCTTCTGCACCACCCTAAGGAGAGTTTCCCTGACATCATGACTTGTCACCACCGGTCTTGCATTGACTGCCTACGGCAGTATTTGTGCATTGAAATCTCAGAGTCGCGTGTCAACATTAGCTGCCCCGAGTGCTCAGAGCGTTTCAATCCATATGACATCTGCATGATTCTTGGTGACCGGAGTCTAATGGAGAAATATGAAGAATTCATGCTCAGAAGGTGGTTGGTGGCTGACCCTGACTGCCGGTGGTGTCCAGCGCCCGACTGTGGGTAAGCTTTTTGTTTTGTATTTTTTTAACTGATGTGGGGATGCAACTCACATTGATTTTGAGAATTGTCTAATTGCTTCATTCTTATCAATTCATCAATGAATTGATGAAAAAAATAGAAATGCACTGAAATGAACAAACCAAGTCTGAAAACTGAAATTCCAAAAGGAAATGATGCCTTAAAAACCCCACCTTTCCACATCTCAGTTTTTGCACTTTTGTACATATGTGTGGAAAATTTAAAAACAGAATTGATTTAACTCAAACTAGCATAAGGCAGATCTTTTTAATGCCGGTCCCTATTTAATGCCTTTGAACATTGTGATAATTGCGCTACATATTTATAATAGGTGTCATGCATCAAAAAAAAATAAGCGACGACAAGAATGCACAACGCTCAAACTTCAAAGGTTTTTCCTTGTGTCATCACAATATTCTGTGTTTAGTTTTACCGTAAACTGCAACTGTGGTGTCATTAAATAAGCGGGTTTGGATACGGCAGAATCACTATGGTGCATTCAGGGTACGTTCACATCAAGAACTTGCAAACACACCGCGTCGTTCTGCACATAAATCATTTTTCTTCAATTATAATGAGTGAGAAGTCAAAATTAATCGTCCAGTCCTCGTGCAAGGGTGAAAGAAGTGAAACTCCGGAGACTTACATATTAACATGAAACGGGGCTAAGAGCCGCACACGGCTCGCGAGCTGCCGGTTGGCCAGGCCTGGACCAGACCATTGGGGAATATAAAAAAGTGTTTGCCTTCAGTCCACAAGTACACTGTGACATTGTGTGAGCGTTTGTTTTCTTTGCAGCCCCTCTGTATTTAAATTTTTTTTTAAATAATAATTCAATACTAATTCTTCCATCATGGCTAAATGAAATGGTCACACAATACCAGTACATTATGTAATACAAGCTATGACTGCGGCCACTGTGACTACCTTGTTATATAACCTTTGTCAATTTCTATACTTATAATTCTTATCTTATACTATATACGTGTACTCAATCATGTCCCTGTATGTGAGCTGTGTGGGTTATTTTTATTTTTTTTTTCCCCCTTAGGTATGCGGTTATTGCCTTTGGTTGTGCTAGCTGCCCTAAAATCACATGTGGAAGGGAGAGTTGTGGTACAGAGTTCTGTTATCTTTGTAAGCAGCTGTGGCACCCCAACCAAACCTGCGACGCAGCACGACAGCAGAGAGCCCAAAGTCTTCGCCTGAGGACAGTTCGCTCATCATCCCTCAGCTCCAGCCAAGACAGTGGAGCCACAGGTTAATTGACTCAACGCACACAAAAACGTGTAAAGCTGTATGGCGTCATGACACTAATATGTTAAGAATGGTGGCATTCCAAACCCTTGCTGAAAAGGCATGACATTGACACACAATGTAACCTTCATGGTCGGCCCCCGTCTGTTCTGGGATGTTGCTTGGCTTTTGAGGTATTTGCAAAAGTCTTGTGCAGTATGCTGACAAGACATGACACATCTTGAGGTTTTGACTTTTAAAATGTATATTATTGGTCCGTTTTCAAAGCATGTAAGCTTTTAACCATTGAAGTGTTGACGCCTCACTGAAATAAACCTTGACGTTTGATTGCAGGTATGATCTGTGTATTAGGCAAAAATGTTGGGATTGTTTTTATTTCTCTTTGGTTCTATCCTGCCCACAGCCGATGACATCAAGCCATGCCCACGCTGTGCCGCTTATATCATTAAAATGAATGATGGCAGCTGTAACCACATGACTTGTGCTGTCTGCGGCTGTGAGTTCTGCTGGCTTTGTATGAAAGAGATCTCAGACCTACATTACCTGAGGTTAGTGACTGCATGCTGTGTGCCACAGACACTGTATTCATTATGAATGAACATGGTAGAGCTATGCGGTATTACAGTATATATCGTAGTGCGATATAAAAATGACTACCATACGATATACTGAAACTGCTACACCAGGGAGTGTCCAAACTCGGTCCTCAAGGGCCAATGTCCTGTCTGTTTTCCATCTCTCCCTGCTGAAACACACCAGATTCAAAAGATCAGCTCATCGGCAAGCTCTGAAGAAGCAAGTTGACGTTCTTGAATGTCACAGTTGGATTATGCGTAGGTTGATTAGTCATGTCTATAGAGTGGGGTGCAGGAATTACTTGCTGTTCAGAGCTGGCTGTTATGTTAGGCTGGTCGAGTGTGAGCCTTTTAAAAAATGGAGGCTTTGGAGTTGAAATGCAACCCAAGAGATGTCACGTCTGTTGGAGTGTGGGGAGGAGGGGCAGAGAATGGGGCTGCAGCCAGACCCTTCTCAAAGTGTGCTGATTATTTTTCCATCCATGTTCTGGATGAATGGAAAGATAATCAGATTATCTTTGTGTTGAATCAAAATCAAACATTTGCTTTTACTTTGGGAACAATGAACAACATTTTTGCCTCTTGACTGACATGTTACTTACCAAACCAATAACTGAGTCCTGATTGATTATTTGTGCACTTTCTGCACTGCCACTTTTTGACCTCAACCAAGACCCCCGCCCCCCCAAAAAAGTCATTTTCAATGAGATAAAATGCAAGAAAAAAAGTTGTGATTTTACCGAAAGGAAGAAATGCCATTTTTGGTCCAGTTTGAAATTTCAAATCCCTACACCAAACAACAGCAAAGTGTTTATGAATGACAGGGAAAGGGTGAACTTCTCCATCTACCATTTTCCCAGTCCGTCAGGTTGTACCTTTTGGGGGAAGAAACCATGGAGTAGAAAGAAGAAGATTCTTTGGCAATTGGGAACACTGGTTGGTGCCCCTGTTGGCATTGCACTGATCGCCGGCATAGCTATCCCTGCCATGGTTATTGGCATCCCCATCTATGTGGGAAGAAAGGTAAGATTACAAACATTCACATCAACTAATTTGAAAGGTTAATTTGCTTTCTTGGTGGCATTACTGTCAGGCTGCTTCTTTCACACAGTGTACACGTAAATAAGGGGGTACTCGAGGCAGAAAAAAAAATCTATATATACAGTATATATATACACACACACAGTATATATATATTTTTAAACCGATGGACCCGTTTCAGCCCTAATTCAGTTTTTCTTTTGTAATTTGGGACGTATATAATTATCACATTGCATTCTGTGAGAGGAAGTGACAGCTATTCTTAATTTCCTGCAGATTCACAATCGCTATGAAGGTAAAGATATCTCCAAAGACAAGAGGGCTCTTGTGATTGCAGGTGGCGTGACGCTGTCTGTCATTGTGTCTCCACTGGTTGCAGCAGTCACTGTTGGTCAGTTGACGCTTCTGTTTCCTACATCTTGCGCCTGAAATGAGTCATGCCATTATCTATTCCTTGTTTCACTTTGCTCGGTCACTTACATTTCTCCTCTATTGCTTCATCATGGCGGAAGACAAAGGAGATGTAATTAATTGATTTTAAAACCACCATCTTTTTGATGCAGTCTTAACACTGGTCTGTGTGTGTGTTTCTCCATTGTTTTTCAGGCATTGGAGTTCCCATTATGCTTGCTTATGTTTACGGTGTGGTGCCCATCTCTTTGTGCCGGAGTGGGGGCTGTGGCGTGTCTACAGGCAATGGAAAAGGTGTTCGGATAGAATTTGATGATGACAATGACATGAATGTCGCCACTGGGACAGCAGCCACTGGTAAGCCCTTTGTCTGACCACCATTGACAGTCCTAAGTAACCTGCAAACCATAAGTGCACTTTACTCAACTCAACTGTATTTATAGAGCACTTTAAAACAACCACCGCTGGATACAAAGTGCTGTACATGGAGCAAAAAGAAGTCCTACAACAACAAATAATATAAGACAACAAATTAATAACAAAGACGGTAGAATGCGCAAAATCGATAAAATAAACAATAAAGTCTCATGCTGAGTCAAAAGCCAAAGAATAAAAATGGGTTTAAAGACGGGCAGCAAGGGGGCTTGCCAAACGTTCAGCGGGAGGACATTCCAAAGAGAGGGACCAGCGACGGAAAAGGCTCGATCCCCTCTGAGCCTCCGATTAGTTTTTTCATGATTTTATCATTTGTAGATTCCACGTCTGTGGCAGACACTCGAAACAATCCCAGTATCAGCGAAGGCAGTGTTGGGGGTCTGACAGGCAGTTTGAGTGCCAGTGGCAGCCAAATGGACAGGCTTGGGGCTATGAGGGACACCCTCAGTGAGACAGCATCCAGCCTCTCCGGCAGCGCCATGGTCCACTACCTAAGCAGGTACAGAGGCGGTGACACATGCAGTAGGCTTTCCATGTTGACATTAGTGCCATGTCAAAACAACTCTCTCACAGGTTGGAAGTGCAAGCTGATGTGCAAAAGGACCGTTGCAGTCTCAGCGGTGAATCTGGTACTGCCAGCCTCGGCGTAATCAGCGACAATACGAGCACGAAAGCCATGGCTGGATCTATTATGACTGCTCACATTCCCCTTGACAGGTATGAAGTACAAATCCATATACAGTCCAACCTCTTTTCAACGTACCCCGTTTACGTTTCAAAGTTCCGATTACATGTAATTCATTTTCCATTTGCCGATTTTTGCTTACAACGAACACCTTTTCCCACAAAATAGTGAAAAGGCCTGAGAGAGCACGAGAGCGAGACAATGTATTTGTTTGTATATGTGGGCGGCACGGTGAATGACTGGTTAGCACGTCCGCCTCACAGTACAGAGATCATGGATTTGATTCTGGTCCTCAGCCTTCCTGTGTTGACTTTGCGTGTTCTCCTCGTGCCTAATCCGGTTTCCTCCTACATTCCAAAAACATGGCATGGTAGAATAATTAATCACTCGAAATAGTCTTTAGGTGTGATTTTGAGTGTGAAGTTGGTCTGTGTGTGCCCTGCGGTTGGCTGGCAACCAGTTCAGGGTGTACGCTGCCTACTGCCTGAAGTCAGCTGGGATAGACGCCTCTTGTCTTGTCACTCCTCCGTGTCCTTTGTCTTAGAGATGCGACCAGTATGGAAGTCCAGGTGGATATTGAATCCAAGCCTGCCAAGCTACGCAACCACAGTGGCAGCAGCAGCAGCATGGATGACAGCAGCCATGTGGGCCGCTGTGGCTGGACCTCCCCATCTAACGACTGCTTGACGTCGGAGGGCAGAGGAACATCCGCCAAGTGCCTGTCTTCTACCAACTCGGGAGGCAAAAAGAACAAAGGCAAACTGCAGAAGAAGGGGGACAGAGGTACAAAGATCAACGATATAAGGGAGGACATGGATGCTCAGCTTTTGGAGCAGCGTAGCACCAACTCTTTGGAGGTTGACTCTCCTTGTCTGAGCGGCAGTCTGCCCTCCGTTTCAGACTCCCATTGCAGCCACTTCTCGAAGTTCAGCTGCTCGGATCTGGAGAGCATGAAAACGTCGTGTTGCCACGGCTGTGGCGGAGGCAACTATCACGCACGCTTCGCCGCCGTCAGCCCCTTACCTGAGGTGGAGAATGACAGGCTGGAGACCAGCCCCGCTTCACGGGCCCCATCCCAGGTTGCCCGCTCGCCTCCCTCCTCCCCGGCTCATGCTGCAGAGCTCTCCTCCCTCCGCTTCATCGCAGAGAACATCAGCCTGGTGTGGGACTCTCAGAGAAACACTTCACAGTTCATAAAAAAAAGCAACAACAATCACCACCCACTACAACATAGCAATCAAACTCAGCACAGGAATCAATGCATGCAGACTGACGTATAAAATATCAAAATCACAAGTGTTGCATAGATTCTCCACCTTTTCAGTCGGTCAAGTCACAACCTTCAGATCAACAGAAATCGGTTCATGGAAAAAAGACCCAGATGGAAGCTTCCATGTCAACTGGCTGCAAAATGCTCTGTCATCATTGGTGGGAGGAGGTTTCTTTGAGTTGGTGGAGGTTTGAGATGAAACCACTGTGCCACCTTGGATCAGTGCCACAGTCTTGTTGTTCCTGTGAAGAGATGCTGCTCCGTTGAATTGTGGGCTGCTTCTTTAGAGGCCGTGATTGAGAACAGAGGGAGTCACTTTTACTTTGGATGCTAGAATTCCATGAAATGCTTTGGAATGTTTGATCATGCCTCATTAAGGAGGAAGAGAGTGTGTTTAGTTTTAGTTTTTTTGCGTGTGTTTGTCCACTCATGGTGCCTTTAAAAGCAGTATGTGTTCTCCGTATATCTCGCTCTCTCCTGTTTGTGTCTCAAGACCTCCCTGACATTGACACATTCCATACTGAAGAATGTGGGTTACTTTAATTACCGATTCAGAGCCAAGTTAAACCTGCTAAATGAACACACTGCAATTGCCTACCAAAGACAGCACTCAGGCTCTTTGATTTGTTGCCAGTGGACACACTAGTGTGCTTTTTTTTTTTTTTTTTTACAGCAATGAACAATCCATATTTTCTACACAGTTGCCTGTTTTTCTGTAATATTGTTAATCCACAAGGTTCTAGACATACTGCATGCTGTTGCGATTTGTCTTCCTTGTTAATTTCCGCCACTGTTGTGTTGCCTATCAGTGCTGCTACACAGACTTGTGTATTTTTTATTTATTTTTTTGTACACAGCTGTTTCACCTGACCTTCTGCTCAATGGCCGCACCATGCAGGTGGCTACAAGCAGTTTGAATTGTAATTGGACCCAGAAATGTTACTGAATCAACGTTTTCATTCCATTGAGTGAAGCTACATGCTACAACCCGCAACAAATTTCTCTATCACCAAAACTGGTCCTGACTTAAACACATTTGTGCCAGATGGAGTTGTGGAGCGTATTGTAGTTATTTGCTTTAGTACAGATGTGTAAGTGCATATCAAATTCCAAAATAAAAAACACATTTGGTTCTCATGTTTACAGAATTGTGTCCTTCTGAAATCGTTTTGTTTTTTTAATGCCATTTTCAAAACTGAGACAATGGATCCAAACTGTTCCAGCGTCAAAATGTTTTACTCATTCAGGACACTTGACGATGTCAATTTCACGTGTGTGTGTGTGTGTGTGTGTATGTGTGTGTGTATACTAAAGTCATTTGAATTTCTGATTGGTTTGAGTTTGAACTGTATTCTTCAGTTTAATCATCATGACAACATTGGATTGTTCTGATTGTGGCTTATACATTAGTGGAGTCATCCCAACGCTACAATAAATGTTTTTGATATTTTAACTTAACTGTATCATCTTAAATCATGCATCACGTTGAGCTATTTGAACATTAACATTTTATTGAAATTAAGGCGCAAACATTTTATGCTCAATCAGATGCATTTATGGTCAGAGCCAGCTTTTTTTTTTTTTTTAAATTCCACGTCTAAGTATTCTACATCTTAATACATGGCCACAGCATTTCAGCTCACCGTGCCAGCTCTCAGAATTTTCCAATCATTTATTTAGGATTTTAATTTGCAGCATGAATGGCTTTTTGAATGGAAGTCCTGATTGTGAAGCAGGGAGAGTGTGAACCACTACGCCATCAAAGGTTACCGGTACTTTAAAAAAGCAAAAACAAGACAAACCAGTGTAATGGTGATTGAAGGTTTCCAGTTGTATTTTTACTAGTTGAGCAGGTACCGTTGCTGTTAGCGTAAAGAGTCCTATCAGGCCGACCTATGTCTTTCATATTACAGTACTGTGTATACAGTTATACAATTTTGTGATCTTTCCCATAGGCAAGGAAAATTCCCTGAAATGAAAGTCATCGTGCACTGAATATCACCAGCTTGGACATCAGCTCATTCATGAACATTCTGATATGCCAGGACAAAGGAGTGCGAGGACCAAAAGCACTGGGCTACGAGTAGTACGCTACTGAGAAAATGTGGGTCATCTTGGGCCCAATTTTCTAGTACACTCAAAGTCCGTCATATTGTGCCCTTTGTACATAATTGGTTAGTGGTTAAAAAAAGTAATTCTCCATAGCAAAATTGTCTTCAAAGAAAATATATATTCCTTATATCGTCACTTGAAATATACTGTATAATCTCTGATCATTTACAGCAAAGAACAGTGTAACTGTTTACTCTAGGACACATTCTGCAGCAGCCCGCATCTTTTGGGGAGTTTTGCATAGATCCGAGTGTTGTGGTGACGCAGCAGCAGCAGCTCATGCGGTTTGGGCCGGGCTGGGTAGGGAGGATGCAGACGGCTCAGATGTATTTGTTGGCCAGATTCTGAACATCATTCTTGGTGAACTCTGTGCTTTCAGCAGATGACAGGTGTTCAAACAATTGGGTCACGTGGTGTCGCTCGTCCTTCTCCAGCAGCATCAGTACGACCTGAGGAAATGCATACCCATACCCTCATTTAGAATTTAAAAAAGGGACCACACGCCAACGCACTCTGGCATCCGTATGCAAAAACAATGGAACATTTATTCCAGGTCCTTGAAATCCATCTCATTGCGTCCATGTACTCGAGCATTCTGTCTTCACTTGTAGGAATTCTGTGCATTAACTCACTCAATTCCACAAACGACTTCAGTCGTTCATTACAATCAAATCATTCAATGCCAAGCAAAAGTTTTGTCATATTCTCATTTTTTAAAAGTGCTTTTTTTTTTCTTTTTAATGGAGTGGTTTGTAAGGGTCTGATGAGGTCTCCCTTAAATGACTTGCTTAAACAATGGTAATGAAGCGCCCTGCCAGCAGAGCCGGTTAACAATGGGGTTATTAGCTAGCTGCACAGTAGTTTAGAAGATAGCAAAACACCATTTCAGATTCAAAAGCACCTCTCTTTGCCATCTGTTTACAGTGGGTAAAGGAGGACTTTACTGTCATGGCCTCGGCGGGACTCAACAACGGCTTTCAGTTGGACAATGTGAAGCATACACACGACAAGGGAATAAAGCTGTATAGAATTCCCAGAATATGTGTTATGATACTTGGCAGAAGCATGTGTTTCATAAAGGAAACAAAGTGCAACAACGACCTTGGATATATGAGGAGGATGTCAAGGTTGTCATGAATAGCCACTAATGGCTGTCATGCCATTTTGGTGAGTTGATGACATTCGCAGTTAATAGTTTGTTATTTTGCAATCAAAAGCCAATGCTAAATGTTGTTTTTGCAGCTTTTTAGAAAGCAACCACTCTTCAGATGTTAGAAGCACAAATATTAGCGTCACTGTCACTGTTCTGCTTCCTTGTTCACTACAAAAAGCTATTTGTGGAGCAGCTGAATTTCGTGAAATTGCCTTCAACCGCTGAATACTAAAGAACGGAAAAAGGTTATTTTATGCCTGGTGAAAGAAGAGTCTATTTGATGTATAAATCGTCGAACACAATATTCTGTGGGTCTTCGGAAATCAGTCACAATGCTCACTCACCGAGAACCTGTCAGCAGTATGAAGATGATTGAGGTGTTTGTAAACTAGGTTGGGGTCCTTGTCCAGTAGATGCGAGTCCAGCACTTTCACGATGAAGCTGATGGTTTGCCCGTTGAGCTGAGTGCTCAAAAACTGCGGAAGCAGCTCTGGAGCCGTTGAAGCCAACATGTCGGCGCACGCTGCCATGTTACCACTGCTGCAGGCATTGTTTAAAGCTTGGCCAAATTCATACGCGTTGCTTGGTTGGAATTTAGCGCTCAACTCTTCTCTGAAACAACTATCAGAGGTTGCCACAGTTGACGTTTCCTGATCACCGTCCACCTGTGGAGGAGAATGAAGCATTGAAATCAAGTCTGTGTTTAGGTTAAGAAAGGTTTTGTTCAATAACTGCTTAGATGTTTAGAGTGGCACAACAATACATCTGCTCTTTATTCATTCACTGTCATTGATGGCTCAGGGATGCCAAAGATGCATTGTAACTGGGAGGGATGGCAGTGAAGGCCATGCTGGGTTTCAGGCGGTCTGCGTCATTGATGTAACAATGTTGGACTTTGTTAAAAGGCCCGTCCCATCCACGAGCAAGATGACTGACTGATGATGATAAACCAGGTTGCTTGAGAAAGTCAAGGGCGCTTGAACGAAAACAATGATGTGGGCGTATTTATTTTATTTACAATCATACTTCGAAGGGGAGGTCTACCCCCAAATTTTCTTTACAATATGTTCTAAGCCCCTCGACTAGTCTGAACACGGCATTCTGATTACGATTGTGTTTGTGGAATATGAATTAAGCAGCCCGTTTTTCGATATTTCAGGAGGCGGCCATTTTGCCACTTTCTGACGAATGATATGACATCACAGTTGCTCGGGCTCAAATAATCAACAATCACAGCTCGTCAGTTTTCTGAAGCTGAGCTATGATTGGTCGTTACGTTTCCTCCATTGAAAAAGAGTCTTTTTCAAAAATAGCAATCTAATTCAGATGTTTTTCCTTTTGTGTACTATTGTTTTTTTGTTTTTTAATGAAAACAAATCTGGAAAAGTTGTCTTTGTTGCCACTGTTGGAGCCACTGTCTCTGAAGGGAGTTGTATTTTTGTGTGAGTCACTTATTTTTGTCAGTGCAATAAAATATTTTTTAAAATTGAGATAAATAAATGCAGATGTTGTAGTTCAGTTCTGTTGTTGAAGTCTTGACCTTAGTATGGTCCGTTTTGTTTTGTACGGCCCTCACTGGCCACGTATGGCTACTGCATTTAGAGGTGTGCTCTCTTTGACGGGGTCAAGGGTGAAAAGCAAGATGGCTACCTTACAGTCAGGTGTGTGGACAAATGAGTTAGGCATGCAAGCTGGCCTCTCGGTTAGATAAGGTTTTTCAAAGCATTATTTGAAAGCAAGCTTGGCAGATCCGTATAGTTTATTAATCATCAACTCAACTCCTTATCCAACATCCACAACTTGACTCCTGACCTCTTCGCCTGAACAAACAAATGGTGAGTGAATGCATTGAAGCCTTGCTGAGACCTGTAGATGCACTTTGACTTATGGACAGCGAAATTTGGGAAAAAAATGATATAAACAAATTAAGAATCACGATGATATGGGCAATTTGGATATGTGAAGCATTTACTGGATTGGAACTTGTGGAAACTTAACAATACTTTAAAACTGAAATGTTTGTTGGAAGTACATTGAACAATGGAAATAAATCAGAAATTTACAAAGTAGGCGGCAGCTGTGAGAATTGTGATTGGAAAAAGTGTGGGTGTACGGGGGACTTTGACTGCACACCCAACAGTTTCCTATTTGCTACTGCAGGACATATCGAATTTTGGGGCGTTCACAGCCAACAGTATCTTAAAGCTATTCTGATGTCTGTGTATTAAAAAAAAGGCACAACTATCATAATGAGTTTTGAAGAGAGCCAATGATGGCTAAATAGTGCGAGAAGCACAAGACAAATCCGTCCGCTCATCCATCCTGTGATGGTTTGCTGAACAAAACGCGTATCTCACGAAAGTAGATTTTCCACAGAAATAAAAAAATGGGCGTAACTAGAAACGTTTGTAAAAAGGGGTCGTTCGTAATTCCTGGTTCCACTGTATTCAAAATGTGTACCTCTGTAATGGGGATGACCTTCCGGGATTTAGCTGGTGATTCGGCAATGAGACTTTGCTTGAGTAGATTTGTGACTTCCTCCAACTCCTTCTCTGCCTCCTGCACATTGGGATCCTGTTGCAGCACCTCCTGCAGGTCTGTACTGCATGCCAGGTAGTCCTGGCACAAGGAAAAACAAACCATATGGATGCTCACTCACAGAGGGTGGGGGCAAAATAGAGCATTAAATCGAAAGATAAGCAAATATCAGTCAATTCTATACTAATATGTGAACCCTTAATGCCGCAGATGAGTTCCAAAAGGAAATCATTACCTGAAGCAAAACATCTATTGGAAGAACAGACACTGAACCTGCACGACTTTCATCATATGGGCCTGCTGTCCTCACCTTAAGCCCTTTATTGGCCAGCGCTCGTCTGTAGAAAGCCTTCTTATTGCTTGGCTCCAGTTTGAGTGCGGCGTCACAGTCTTGCTTGGCCTCAGCAAATCTCTCAAGCTTCACGTAGCAGAGGGCTCTGCCAGTAGAAAGTGCACGCACGTATGCACGCGCGCGCGCACACACACACACACACACACACTCCACTTAGGACATTTCTATCTCTCATCAGCATCTCATCTGATTATGACTCACTCTGACAGTAAAAACTTAAACACGACACAAAAGGAAAGGGCCAGAATCCAATTTGGTGATATTTTATGTCAACAAGGGCATGTAAACCGGTGTAACAGGTTTATAATAGTTTTGGAATGTTCAATCATTCATTTTGAGTTTTGTTTCGGTTTTAATTAGTTTACTGAGTGGGTTTGTTAGTTTGTATTAGTTTTAATTTTTCCCCAAATGATTAGTCTTAGTTTAGTTGTTATTTGTTTTAATGTTATTCATCCATCCATTATCTGATCCTCGTGAGGGTCGCGGGTGTGCGGGAGCCTATCCCAGCTGTCTTTGGGCAGTTGGCGGGGTACACCCTGAACTGGTTGCCTGCCAATCGCAGAGCACACATTGACAAACAACCATTTGCACTCACAACCACGCCTCAGGATAATTCAGTGGTGCATTAACCTGCCATGCACGTTTTTGGAAATGTGGGAGGAGAATGGAGTCCCCGGAGAAAACCCACACAGACACGGGGAGAACATGCAAACATGCAGTCGAACCCTGCACTCCTGCCCTGTGACGCCGATGTGTTAACCATTCAACCATGCCGCCCAGTTTTAGTATTTGTGTATTAAAAAAAAAAAATATATATATATATATATATATATATAAAACATAACAAATGCAAGGTTGTTGCAGAGGAGCGACATCATCTGGTGGCGCATTTTTATTAGCTGCGGTTAGATGATGTCGCTTCTAGGCAACACAGTAAAAGGACCACAACATCCAGACGACTGTTTGACCTTCCTACTTTCAGCTAACGGCCGTGCTGCAATAACCAAATACATGCATTCAAATTCAAACCCAAAGATTCATGTACTGATATTAATATACAAAGACTAACTTCACTATCGAAATCTTGCTTTGTAATTATGTCTTGGCTGCAGCATGGTTAGGCTGATGTGTGTTTGCTCAGGTGTGGCTCCAAAGTCTGGTTGCTCTACAGGAGAGCCACGAACAAACACAAACACAAAAGGAAGTTTCCACCATCGCACAATCAACAACCTAAGATTAAAACAACATGGAAGTGGGGTATTATATTTATGAATGCAAGCAGCTGCCGTTATTGCATTTTTGAGGATTTATTCAAGACCATGTTTGATGCTCATTACTTATCAGAGGTGGGCGCATCAGTAAGATTTGCAGGTCCATCATTCCCCAATGAGCGGACCATCCGCCTGTCATCGTCAGTCTGTTGTTTATTCAAGCAGACCCAAAACTGTCATGTCAGTGCATCGCTCCATCAGTTGTTTTTTTTTATGCTTCCATCATTGCTAAATTGCAGTTCGTGCCACTATTTTATGAGTGGCAGATCTCACTTTTCAGCGCTGTCGAGAACGTGCTATTGACTGCAACATAGGCATTCAGAGCACAAGCAGTGCATCTACTCCAGGGAAGGACCACGCCTCGAGCTGATGTCCACAATCGCTGAATTGCTTCCATCATAATATTTACAATCGATACTTACGGTCATCTCTTTGACTCAAAACATTTAATAAATTAACAAAATATAACATGCCATGTGTGCCTTGTAAACCAGTGGTAAATAAATTGAATATAAAGTCCATTACAACAAATTCTGTTCCTGTCTCTCTCAAGTAATCCTTCTCTCTCTCTCACTCTCTAACTCTCCATTTGGTATACGTGACCCAAACTGGAAGACATTGTGAACAAATGATTCTTGAAATAAATCAGTCCGTCCGTACTGATCCAGTTAGTGACGATTCCAGTGCCGGATGAAAAACTGCAATGCATTATCTGTCAGGTTTTTTTCATAAGTTTCCCATCATTCGCCAGCAAGCACTGCTTGATGGTTCTTCCATCAGGACTGATGGAATCCCAACCTCTGCTTATCAGTATGCGTTTCAGAAAACAAATGAAATAGAATGAAGTGTACATTTTTCGAACCTGTTGGTGTAGATCGCACATTCCTCTGGCTTTATCTGAAGGCAGTCTGAATACTTTCCCAGGGCATCTTGGTATTGGCCGTTTTTCACAAATGTGTTCCCATCTTGCTTCAAATCTGCAAAACGAACTTCTGCTTTCCTTTCTAGATGACATAAAAAACAAAACATTGTCTACAAAAAACAAGTCTATTCCAATTCAAGAGAAATGTGAGAAAAAAAATGTTACTGATACTGGAGGGATAGTTTGTGTGTCAAGGGTGTGGAACAGTGGCTTATTTGAATTTTAATCATTTTAGATCTTTGGGGCAATTCACACATTCGCTTTCGTAATCCGGCAACAGTTTTGTGAAAACAAACAAACAAAAAAACAACACTTGTGCTGTGTGTGTGTGTGTGTGTGTGTGTGTTAATACATACATACAGTAATAACTCGTTTATCGCGGTTAATGGGGACCAAAACCATCCATCCATCCATCCATCCATCTTCTACCGCTTATCCGGGGCCGGGTCGCGGGGGCAACAGCTTTAGCAGGGAAGCCCAGACTTCCCTCTCCCTAGCTACTTCTTCCAGCTCTCCCCGGGGGATCCCGAGGCATTCCCAGGCCAGCTGGGTGACATAGTCTCTCCAGCGTGTCCTGGGTCTTCCTCGGGGTCTCCTCCCGGTGGGACATGCCCAGAACACCTCACCAGGGAGGCGTTCAGGAGGCATCCGAATCAGATGCCCAAGCCACCTCATCTGGCTCCTCTCGATGTGGAGGAGAAGCGGCTCGACTCTGAGCCCCTCCCGGATGACCGAGCTTTTCACCTTATCTCTAAGGGAGAGCCTGGACACCCTGCGGAGAAAACTCATTTCGGCCGCTTGTATCCGGGATCTCGTTCTTTCGGTCACGACCCATAGCTCGTGACCATAGATGAGGGTTGGAACGTAGATCGACCGGTAAATTGAGAGCTTCGCCCTTTGGCTCAGCTCCTTCTTTACCACGACAGACCGATACAACGTCCGCATCACAGCAGACGCTGCACCGATCCGCCTGTCGATCTCCCGCTCCCTCCTGCCCTCACTCGTGAACAAGACCCCAAGATACTTAAACTCCTCCACTTGGGGCAAGATCTCCTCCCCGACCCGGAGGGGGCACTCCACCCTTTTCCGACTGAGGACCATGGTTTCAGATTTGGAGGTGCTGATTCTCATCCCAACCGCTTCACACTCGGCTGCAAAACGCTCCAGTGAGAGTTGGAGAGCCCTGCTTGAAGGAGCCAACAGTACCACATCATCTGCAAAAAGCAGAGATGTAATACTGAGGCCACTAAAACGGACCCCCTCAACGCTTCGGCTGCGCCTAGAAATTCTGTCCATAAAGGTTATGAACAAAACCGGTGACAAAGGGCAGCCTTGGCGGAGTCCTACCCCCACTGGAAACGATTCCGACTTACTGCCGGCAATGCGAACCAAACTCTGACATCGGTGGTATAGTGACCGAACAGCCCGTATCAGGGGGTTCGGAACTCCATACCCACGAAGCACCCCCCACAGAACTCCCCGAGGGACACGGTCAAACGCCTTCTCCAAGTCCACAAAACACATGTAGACTGGTTGGGCGAATTCCCACGTACCCTCGAGGACCCTGTTAAGGGTGTAGAGCTGGTCCACTGTTCCACGGCCAGGACGAAAACCACACTGCTCCTCCTCAATCTGAGGCTCGACTTCCTGACGGACCCTCCTCTCCAGCACCCCTGAATAGACCTTACCAGGGAGGCTGAGGAGTGTGATCCCTCTGTAGTTGGAACACACCCTCCGGTCCCCCTTTTTAAAAAGAGGGACTACCACCCCGGTCTGCCAATCCAGAAGCACTCTCCCCGTTGACCACGCGATGTTGCAGAGGCGTGTCAACCAGGACAGCCCCACAACATCCAGAGCCTTGAGGAACTCCGGGCAGATCTCATCCACCCCTGGGGCCTTGTCACCGAGGAGCTTTTTAACCACATCAGTGACTTCAACCACAGAGATAGGAGAGCCCACCTCAGAGTCCTCAGACTCTGCTTCCTCCAAGGAAGGCGTGTTGGTGGAAGCACCCGAGATAAACGAAAATCCGCGAAGTAGCGCCCCCCCACCCCATGTACATGTACATATGTATGATTATAAAAATATTTATAAGGCCAAATTTAATGGTATACATGCATGTAGAAGTAAATTTTGTAGTAATTAATATTACTTAATGCTATATACTAATAGATTTAAACATGTATAAGTTAGGTTAGGGTATGAATAACAAAATACAGTAAACATATACATGTAGTACTGTATATGTTGCTCTATGTGACTCGCTGTTGTTTTGCTGACTTTCGCTGCTTCTCGCGGACCGTGTGTGTGTATGTGTGTGTGTGTGTGTGTGTATGTATATTTATATGTATATGTGTGTATATATATGTATATACAGTGTGTGTGTGTGTGTGTATAGAGAGAGAAATGTATTGTATTTTTTTTTCTTTTATTTCTATGGCACTGATATAAAGCCAAGTTCTGTTAAAGCTCATTCAAGCAGAGACCAGTCAGTACATGAATGAGTCAATCCCAGCTCAGTGTTGTGCCTTTCCGACAGTGGCCACGTAATAGAGAGAGAACGTTTATAGCCTCCTTTCACACTTAAGAGCGTAATCCCCCAGTGTACGTGTGGGTAGGCTAAAAACAGCAAGAGTAAGTTCCGTTTTTTTTTTTTTTTAAATCACAAACCTGCATCCTTGGCAGCCTTCTCAGCCCGAGCCTGGAGGACTTCAGCGCTGAGTGGCTCCTCTCTGCGGTGCTGCTGGGCCCAGAGAGGAACCAAAGGAATAACTGGGAGTTTCTCTCGCCAGTCTGCACCGTCCTGCTCGATCAGCAAGCGGGTGATCCTGAATGCATTGATTGACGGGACATGTAGACAAACATGTAACATCCCTCAAACACAGGCAAAACACAAAAGAATAATGAAGCACAAACATCAAGTAAGATGCATCACTATAATCCTGACTCACTAAAATGTGTATGAGAATGTTTTGGCTTCAAAGTGAGAAGTAAAGACTGATTAATACCTGTTGACACTGTCATGTGCGGCCTGCACGCTGACGTCGATCTGCAGAACAGTCTTGTAATCCACATAGGCCTTGCGGTAGCGCTCCAGGGACTCGTAAGCCATGGCCCGGCGCAGGAGGGGCTTGAGCGAGAAGGGCTGTAGCTCCAGGGCTCTGAGGAGTATAAATAGATGTGAAGAGAGGAAAAGGCAAAGGATCAAGACTGGTAGCAGATGCTGGTGTAAGAGGCACGTCCATCTAGACATGCCTGCTTTGACGAATACAGTGTATATTCATTGACTCATACATACAACGGAATGACCAACATGTATATTAAATGTTCATATTTCACCCCTCTGATGTAGGTGTAGAGTAAGACTTTGGTTACCTAATTTAGCTGTATGACATTGGTATTATTAATCACACTCCATCATTAACATTCCTTTTCTCACTCAGTGTACACGCACGCACGCACGAGCAGAGCATTGCAAGGTCAAAGAGTAACTCACCGTGTGCAGTCCTGAATGCAGTCTTGACTGTTGCCATCTTTCAGGTAGCAAGCTGCTCTGTTAGAGTACAGAATACACAGATCATCTGGACTATCAGTACCTGCAAAAAAGACAAGAGCAATCTATAAATGCAGTACTAACATAGAATGCTCATTTTCAACAATTTGTAATTGTCCACCTAAAACGACACAAGCAAATAAGTGGGGAATTGGTGTTTTGTGCATTTTTAATGTTTTCTTTTTTTAATTCCATCAAGGTATGCATAAATATCTCTGGAGTAAGACTTTCTGGAGGCGAGCTGTCGGAGGAAGAGGAGCGTGTGTCTGTGAGTCGAGGCTGATTGTTGCGCGAAATATTACCTTCAATGTTTTTGGGCGTGTTTATGTCTGACATTAACCGGTTATTTTCACAATGTAGAGGTTGTTGATCAACCACCGCTCGTCCCATTTCGTCATCTTAAGAAGACACTATAGCTATTCTTTGTCTTTTCATTGTGATAGGAGGTCATTGGGACCCATTGAGGAGTCGGTTCAACCCCACAAAACTACTCATTACCAAAAGAACACTGTACCTACAGTGAAAGAAAATGTTGGTGGATGCATTATGCTTTATGGTTCTTTTTCAAGTGGAACTGGGCCCTTGGTCAACATGGAGAATTTTCAACAGTCAGTGTTAGCACAGAGAAAAAAAAAAAGAAAGCTTACTAGAAAAGCTGAAATTGGGGTTCTTCAGAAGCACTTCAAAATTCCAGCAGGTGTGTGCTGGCTCTCATATTACATGAGTGTGAATGTGATGGGTTAATTCTGAACACGGCCATATTGGAGGAGGATGTGCACACTTCTGCAACCTTATCTCAGTTTGATTTAAGTCACCCTCGAAAGAGGATTTTTAAAAAATTTGACTGTATAGGTTATAGGTCACATTAGTGGCAATTTTTTAATTCCTTAAAAGAGTCCACTATATATATATGGTGGACCGGTGGTCAGCGCATCGGCCTCTCAGTGCAGTGTTGGCTGGCAACTGGTTCAGGGTGTGTGTGTGTGTGTGTATTATATATATATATACTGGATATATGTGTGTGTGTGTGTATATATATATACAGGTATATATAATACACACACACACACACACACACATAGTTTCTTTCGGATGGAGTATGACGTGATACAGTTCTACTGCCATACACTCCGACATTAAAGGGATTTTGTTAAAAGTTAGAAAAACTTAAAACAGGCATGTGGCAAGGCTGAACAACCAACCTCCAGCCTCTTTTCAAGCTCCTGTTACCTGTTTACACAGAAAACATAGCCTCCACCAATTTTCATTTCTGCATTCAAGGAAGTCCGAATAAACAAGCCTCTAGTGTGATTGCATACAGTACATTCATGGGCAAAAACATGAGGTACTTTGGCAGTTAATATTCTGTCAAGAGCTGTACAGTGTATGAAAGATTTATCCTTTGCAAAGAACATAATGCTCAGTTTTGATGGACACTATCAGAGAGTTATTCATCTAAAAATCTGTTTATTATTGTGGAAGTAGTTCGTAATGGTCCAGGGTTCGAATCTGGGCTCTGCCCTTCCGGTGTGGAGTTTGCATGTTCTCCCCCGTGCATGTGTGGGTTTTCTCCGGGTACTTCAGTTTCCTACATTATTCCAAAAACATGGATGGTATGTTAATTCGACACTCGAATTTGTCCCTAGGTGTGAGTATGAGTGTGTGAGTGGTTGTTCGTCTCTGTGTGCCCTGCGATTGGCTGGCAACCAGTTCTGGGTGTAGCCCACCAGCTGCCTGAAGAGAACTGGGATAGGCTCCAGCATGCCCGCGACCCTCATGAGGATAAGCGGCTGGGATGATGGATGGACGGATGGATGGACAGACGGACAGATAGTTTGTAATGGTTAAGAATTGCACTTTCTAGACACATTAGAAAGAAAAAATAAGCAATGAGCAATTTCGGGAGGAGGCAGGAGAGTTTTAACAATTGAACATTGCACCTATATTTGGTCATTTTAGATTAAGTCAGAATGGATGTTAAACCTCAGGACAGAAATCCATCCATCCATTTTCTAATCTACTTATCCTCACAAGGGTCGCGGGCATGCTGGAGCCAATCCCAGCTCTCTTCAGGCAGCAGGCGGGGTACAACCAGAACTTGTTGCCAACCAATCGCAGGGCAGACAGACAAACAAAACCATCCACACTCACAATCACACCACACAGTGTTCAATCAGCATACCACGCATATTTTTAGAATATGGCAGGAAACCGGAGTACCTGGAGACATCACACCCAGGCACGGCGGTCGAACATGCAAAAAGAACCATGGACCGCTGCACTGTGAGGCGGACGTCCAAAGCAGTTGACCACTGTGCCGTGCCAAACAGCAAAAAGTGCAATCATTTTGAAAAAGGATAGAATACAATACAATACAAGACACTTTATCATTACAATAAACTGCTTTGCAAGAGTAAAAGAAATTCCCCTTATTTCATTGAGTGCCCTGTTAAGTTTTCTGACAGTTTATACATGTAATTATTATTATTTTTGGGGGGTGTTGTTTATCCTCACTGTTGCGCAGGTGTGCTTCAGGCTATCCCAACTGACTTTTTTGCAAGAGGCAAAACGCAGCCAAAGGACAGCCTTATTGCAGTTATATTTATGATACTTTGGGAGATGATGAGACAGATGACAGTCATGTATAGAATGTTGCAGGGACACGAGTGGACTTCAAACAGAGTCAGTCGCAAACTTCCGTCATATGGAAATGGTCCCATCATGTATGTAGATCAGAACAGCAGTGGTACTGACTACATTCATCTATCATTTGTCCTCATTGATTCTCTTGCTTCTACTGTGAGATTTATAGCAATATTCCTCATTCAATTTCACGACAACGGACCGCCAGTCATGTGACCTGGACAGACCTGTGCAGATAGGCTTAGTGCCAGGCTGAGGATAAAACAGAAACACCGTCCATTTAGAGCACAAGGTGTCACATCACTCTTCTTGGGTGAAAATCTTGACTCACATTCACTTGTGTGGATCGAGAGGTTATTACTTGATGAGGCACATCAGAATAGCTTTTGAGTGAATTTCAATTGAAACATTGAAATATTTCAGACATTACAGTGGCAAGGTCATGTCCTTTGAATTACAGCTTTGATGATTCTAAGCTATACTTATTCAGGTGTGGGCGCAGGTGAAAAAAGGTAAGCAGACACATACCAGCTTCTTCTCACAACACGTTCACAAGCTAATCGCTATAGTAGTTACTTGAATGTCATTGTCGCACAACAAGCTTTGTGAGTGTACATATACTAAGACTTCAGTAGTAACATGCTCAGCCTTACCTGCATCACTATAGCCTTGAATTGCTTGGGAGTATTTTTCCAGTGCGTCGCCAAACTGTCCATTCTTAAACAGCAGGTTACCTTCATTCTTTAAGCGGGACAGAGGCAAGGGGAGGGCTCCACATGGCACATCAAGATTGACAGGTTCGCCAACATTTGTACCCGGTGGAGTTTCCTTGGTGCTGCCGCTGGCTTGATCAGCCTGAGATGACACTGATGATCCTCTCTTGACTGTTCCATTAGCTGCCTTGTCCTTCGCTTCTTGTGGGACTTTGTACTTGTCTGAGCTGCCACCTTTGCTTCTCCGGTGTCCGTGATGGGAGTGCGAAGACTCATTGTGTGGGGCCCCGTCCCCTTTGCCGTGGGGCCTCTTCTGCGCGTTACCCATGTCTCCCCTCTCCGCAGGAGCAGCTGAACAGCCGTCCCCTCCCAGAGTCTGGCTGGGTTCAACCGGACAATCTAGAGGGGAGAAAGAGAGCAAGAGGGAGGGAGGAAGAATGAAACACACCCACAGGAAGCAGTCACTGGTTACATCACAGTTGGAGGAGGGTTGAGATTCACATGACACTGAGCCACATAAGAGCAGTTGGAGGAAGTGGCGGGGGGAATTACAAGAGCACTGGTTGGGTTGGGGGTAGGGCGGAAAAAACACGTGCATGCATACAGTAACGTCACGTGGTCTTGCCGGAGGAGATTTGTGGCACAGCCTCAGGGCAGTCATTCAGAATGACAACTCTAGTGAACAAATATACTGTAGGCTACACTTAAATGCCATAAGACGCACAATCAACTAAAATCCAATACAGAAGCTGGATCATAAAATTCTGCCTTTAGAATGTTATAATGTTGTCAATGTCAGATAAATTAAAAGCTGTTTAGCATCTCAGCATAATACAGAAAATTATACTTACACCATATATATATATATATATATACATACTGTATATACACACACACACACACACACACACGTCAGCAAAACTATATACGTGTAATGATAAGTGCAGTGTGTGATGTAAATACTGGCCATCAGGCAGTAATGTACAATAGAAAGTACTGAAATACAATACCGTAATATGATATACAGTACCTATATGTCTACGGGTATACGGAGTCCTTCATTCATTCATATTAGTTAAAAAGATAATGACGCGTGCAAGTGAGTGTGTAAATGAGCCTGGGTGTGCAATAGCATTGATATGTATATAGGCTATGTGAGTAAGTTTATACATTTTAAGTCTACTGCATTCTTATTATATTAGTGTGAAGTAGTGTAGAACTCAAAATGCATCTAATGAGCGGTTTGCAATACTGTTTTTTGACTAGCTAAAAATAATCAGCGCTCAAAATGATGCCTTGTTTCCAGTTCAGTATGCATTACTGCAGACGACAAATTTCAACAGCGAATATCTCGTACAGTGAATCATACCTCTCCGACGTTGAAACGCAGTATATTATTTTTGTGTTTTGTGTACGGCCTAACGTTTGTACACAAATCTAATGTGGATGGTGGACGTGTTCTACAAAATCTGGTTTTAAAACTGCGTTATAAATGCATCCGTTCAGGAGCTTTTGCGTGACCACTTTTATAAACTGGAAATACCTTTCAGATTGACAAATTGCAAAATAAAGCATAACGAGCTGATGTCATTACCCTGCGTGCACAGGTCCTTCACTGATATGGAAAAGTTGATAAGATTCGATTAAATGTTTCTACTGTGCGAATGCAAATCAGTCATTGATAACTTTGGATTCTTTTTAACATTCAACAACTCTCACCAGTCTGCTCCAGTTTTGTCTCTTCGAAATGCTCCTCCTCCTCCTCCTCCTGGATGATGATTTTTCTGCCTTTTCTCGCTTTTCCCTGTCGCACTTCTGTCATCTTCTTTGTAGTTTCAGACAGAAGTTGCTACATCACAAATAATTTCACACATCAGAATTTGTGACGTCATATGAAGGCAGACCATGACATCAGCGCTGGTGACCACAACTACCATCTGCGGGTTGCTATTACTTCAGCTTCAACCATTTTCTCTTGATTAATTTCGTATTTAGATGTGACGGCACACAAAAGGCAGCGACACCTGGTTGACAAAAAGTGAAACTGCATTTAATACCTCCAAGCAGAGGTCCTTGATTGACGACTGTGTCCCGAATATTATTACATTATTCGTACCACTTTATTTCTATTAAAAATGCGCCATACAAAAATAAAAAAAAACATTCAATTGAAAACCATGAGGTATGGCAGGAATTGAATGTGCCTTTTTGGATCTTGTATGAAGATATTTTTTGAGCGGTCTACAGCTTGACCTGACGCCTTAGAAAAGGGGGGAAGGATTTACCGTACAAACGGTTCAAAATAGCAGTCGTGGTTCATCAGAATCACTTTAAATGGTGGCAGACGAGTGCTGACTCCCATTTAACATGAGTTTGAATGTCATTAGTTAATTCTGAACACACCCAATAATAAGAATGTGTGCACATTGTGCAAAAACATTGACTTAGTTGTTTATTTTTCCTTCAACATTATCTCAGGTGTTAATTTTTCACTTCTCTAAAACATTACTCTTTCCCCCCCAATTAAATTATAGGTCGGTGGCACAGTGGGCGACTGGTTAGCACATCCGCCTCACAGTGCAGAGGTGCGGGGTTTGATTCCGGCTTCGGCCTTCCTGTGTGGTGTTTGCATGTTCTCCCATGCCTGTGCGGATTTTCTGCAGGTAGTCCTCCCACATTCCCCAAAACATGCATGGCAGGTTAATGGAACACTCGATATAAATTGTCCCTAGGTGTGAGTGTGAGCGGGAACAGTGGCGGTTCTGGGGGGGGGGGGGGGCAGCGGGGGCCAGTGCCCCTGTAGCACCGATTCTGGCCCCCCCCTGTGGCCCCCCCTCCGAGCGCAGATTACGCAGTCGTGCCGAGTCGCCGACGCGAAAGGTGGAACCAACGTGCGTGATTTAACATTCTAGTCGGACCCTTTAGTGCGCTGCGCCATTTAAAAATGAGAGGGAAAATGAGAAGCAGTCCGCAGAGAAGGAAATTACCACAAGAGTGCTATTTGCGTGTGTGTGTGTGTGTGTGTGCGTGTGTGTGTGTGTGTGTGTGTGTGCGCGTGTGTGTGTGTGTGCGTGTGTGTGTGTGTGCATGAGTGTGTGAGTGTGTGTGCGTGTGTAACTTTTTTAGTCTCCCTTTTTATTTTAATTTTTATTTAACAGGATCAATATATAAGACATTGCCTTTTAAATTTGTAAAACATCTAGCTTCAGTGTATTTGCAATTTTTGTCCCCGGCAGGCTGGTACCATATCATCCCCTGGCTTGAATATTCTCAACAGATGGACACGGCGTATTGTTACGCTTGCAGACATTTTAGCCCTCCTAATACTGTTTTTTTCTCATCACTGTAATGTTATGACTACAATTTCAAAGTCTGAAGAAATAAAAAGTCAAATAAGATTTCGAATCTGTCTTTTTAGCCCTGGGTTGAATGTGCCCCCCCATCAAAACCCCTGGCCCCAGCCCAGCCCCCTCAGTGAAATTGATCCAGAACCGCCCCTGAGCGGGAATGGTTGTTCATCTGTGCTCCGTGATTGGCTGGCAACCAGTATAGGGTGTCCCCGGCCTCCTAGCCGAAGACGGCCGGGATAGGCTCCAGCACGCCCGCGACCCTCGAGAGGATAAGCGGATTAGAAAATGGATGGATGGTTGAATTATAGGTTACAAGTCAATGTAATAGTGGAAACAGTTTTGAAATGATTTATCTTGCTCTCATTTATTTCTTTCCCCAAAACTTGGAATTTGAACAGGGATGTGTAGACTTTTTATAGCCACTATTAATGCTCTTCCATCATATCGCAGAAGGAAGGTACAATAAAATGCACCCATCAGACCAGTTGCCATTCATACACCTGCATAAATTATGCATGGCATTTTGCTAATAAATTATGGTGGAGCTCAATTAAACAGGCCTAAATTTCACAGTAAGTACAGTACATTTGAGAGTAAATTGAGATCATCTTTATTCCGTTATGCTGTAGTGGACTCCCCGTGTTTGAGTTTCAGCACTTGCAAATTCAGCGACGTGTCGCAATGCCCCCCCCCCCCCACCCCCAAGATCAAAATACAGTATTCTCTTTGTATTTTGGGGGACAAATTACTTTCTAGAGGCTGTACCGTATTTTTATTGTTTTGTAGTGTATCATAACCATGGCAAAATAGTTGTCTGCACAACCAAGCTTTTGCTCAACCACATTTTTTGTGCAGATCGGCTGAAGTTGTACCAACACTCGAGATCACAAATCGAAAAGCGGCAGTATCAGCTGCTTAAAATGCACTAGGCTTTCCAAGTATATACTCTAAATTATGAATCTGCTAAATTGTAAGCAATTTTTGAAACTTTTTGATGTGCTTTGTGGTATAGTTATGGTTGAATCTTTAATCACATACAATCAATTTTAGCGGAGTCTCAATTATTCACAGAATTTTACTGTTTGAGGACAATTGGGACTGAGCCCGAACGTGAATAGTAATAGTTACTAGTTAGTTCTCGTTTGCCTCAGGTTGGCTCTGCTCACGCTGCTGCACAAAACATCCGCATGCTGTTAGTCCCCTCCCAACTTGTAACTGTACATGCCTTTGTGTGCGACACAAACCAGTTTAATGTGCACTGTTCATAACCTCAAAATGTCATGACATCAAACGTATGAAAAACACCGCTAGGCCATAAATGTAAAACAATCAAATGATAAGTTACAGTGTGGCTGGAGCTCAACGTGCCTCATTGTGCTGCATGCCGAGTATTCTTGTACCCCTGTGCGAACTACTTCTGGTAATTGTCCGCTGTTTATATGTCATTTGTCAAAACTGTAAACTGAGGAGAACCCTGTTGTGTAACTCACAGTGGCTGCAGCATTCTGTGGCTCTTCACTCAGCACCACTCTCAGGTCTTCAACAGCCATTTGGAAGTTCCCCATTTCATTGTACACAGCGGCACGACGTAGCAAAGCTGGAGAGGAGATACATTAGTCATTGTTATAACTTGATTGTTTTGGTTCTAGAGGAATGTTTTTCATTGAGGGTCCGCTGAAGTGCTCAAAAGCATCCATCCATCCATTTTCTGATCCGCTTCTCCTCGGGGGGTGCTGGAGTCTATCCAAGCTGCCTTCGCGCAATAGGCGGGGGACACCCTGAACCGGTTGCCAGCCCATTGCAGGGCACACAGAGACGAACAAACATCCGCGCTCACACTCACACCCAGGGACAATTTTGAGTGTTCAATTAGCCTGCCACGCATGTTTTTGGAATGTAGGAGGAAACCGGAGTACCCGGCAAAAACCCACGCAGGCCCGGGCAGAACATGCCAACTCCACACAGGGAGGCCGGAGCTGGAATTGAACCCGGTACCTCTGCACTGTGAGGTCGACACGCTCACCACTGGACCACCGGGCTGCCCCTGTTCAAAAGCAAATTGGCGCCTCAAGGTGCATCTCAGTAAATTAGAATATTGTGAAAAATGTACATCCATTTTTCAATTAAAAAGTGCGACTTAACATAAAGGAAAATATTGTAATTTTGTCTCACAGCTAAGAAAATCTCCTAATTCTCACCTCATGAAATTCAAATACTGGGAAAAATTCAGTATGACGTTGCATTAAAAATCAACTCAAATAACTTAATAAACAAACACCAATCGTATACAGGAAAACAAAATCATTACTCAGATTTGTGAGCGAAGGAGAAAAACCAACAACCATGGGTAAAAAGAGAAGGACCTGCTACAAAAGGCCCCCCAACATGGGATGTGAAGATAGACCTGGGAGGAAAACTGCAGTTCCCCCGGGTTGTCCAGTTAACCCTCCGACCGGATGTGGTATTGTGGTCTGAAGAGGCAAAGAAAATCAACCTCATTCAGCCTACAGTCTCATAACCAGGCCCTCAAACGGAAGAAATCCAAGTTTCAGGATCTGTTAAGTTACTTCAAGGAGAAAGGACGGCAAGCATGGATGTTTACAGTCGCAGCTGGTTGTCTACTATGATTGGAGAATGCTAACGTCCGTCGGATCAACATGAACACAGAGAAAGGCAGATGCTTGTGGAAAAGAGCCTCTTGTTGGTTATGAAGCAGGTGAAGATGTAAGCGAAGAAGAGGAGATGGGCAGTGATTTGGCCACCATCGAGAGAGTGTTGTGGTTCAGTGTTGAAACCTGCCTCCACTGCCAAAACGATCAGAAGCTGGTAATTCTGATATTACCGTGCGAACAAGCTGAAGGCTGCTATTAAAGCTTCCAGTACACCTCAGCAGTGTAGCAAGCTGTTCGCCGTGCCACACCATCTTGATTCATGCAAGGGTTCTCAAAACCAACTATTATTTGTATGTGAATGAAAATACCCTTCAGGAGACCAACATTTCTATTTTGAAAAAAAAATCGGAACAATTTTGAACAAATTTGGTTTCATATAATGTTCAAATTGTGTTAGGTGGCAAATTCGTTTTTCGGTATGAACTATCATCATCAGAATTCCCATAAATATTTCACTGTGAGTTGAATACACCCTTTTCTTCCACTTTTTTTTAATTGAACAGTGAAACACCCAAATATTTTTGATGCCCCATGTATATGAGAATAAAGTACCTTTCACGTTGCAGGGTTCGAGTTCCAATACACTTTGGCAGTCATTCATGGCCCTTTTCCATTGCTTGAGTTTGATCCCTGCTTGGGCCCTGTTATTGTAAGCCGCCACCGAGGGCATGATGGCGATGCTCCTGCGATCGGATGATAAAACGGCATCACAGTTTATCTTCAGGCAGGCAGAGGCCCAGCATATATAGAGAAACAACATTTGAAAAGTCTGACCTGGAGTAGTACGCAACTGCCTCCTCATAATCATTTGCTCTGAAAGCTTCATTTCCTTTGTCTTTTTCACGCTCTGCCAGAAGGTGTCTCACCTCTGCTGTCAGCGCTGGATGTATTGGTGAGACACAATTTGGACATTAGAGGAGTTGCAAAACTCCATGCATTTGGCACTGGACAAATAACATTGAGTTGAATTACATGAAGGATCCACTTGAGTCGTGGGATGCACATTTCTCATGGCAGGCTGGTCATTTTTAATAACATCCCCATCAATTCTCTGACATTCTTTCTCCACATCAAACCTAGAAGAAGATGATAAGGCAAAATACATAGATATGTGGATCGATGTTTTTCCTTTTTGATCTTCTGTTTTAATATTTAAATATATACAGTATATACTAAGACAAACACTCACTTGTCCCATTCTCGATAATCTCGTGGCTGGACACGCTTTTGTTTACGAGCTGAAATCTGTGCGGGGAGAGGAAAAAAATTATCCAATCGAGCAAATTATTTAAATGAATCTGTAAACAGAAGGAAGCAGAATTACTTCGCTGAAGGGAACAGAGCAATTGGACCCTCTTACAGGTGGAATGTTTTGATCTACAACATCCTCAAACATTAACAGATTTTTAAGGGAAGTCTCTGTCACTCTGGCTTCATCTTGCCAAATCTGCAAAATCAAAGATTTTGAGTAATGTTTTCCTGATACAATACATATCAATAATTGATTAAGTAAAATAGTGCACCCTCAACTCATCCGCAATATGATTCCACTCATCTGCTGAAAGGCTGGAGGATGTGGTCACAGGATTTTCCTTCCTAAGAGCTCGGCTCCGAGGGTTCAATTTCTCCAGGCGATTCTCACAGAACTCGATCAGATGAGGATAAATGCCCTCCTTGCCAGACCTGGATATACATACATTTGTTTAGTAGAGTCTAGGTGTGCTTATTCATATTTTAGAGTCAATGACTGCATGTATTGTTATTGGTTGGTTTCTTGGGACTCACGGTGGTTATGCATACCTGTCAACTTTTCGGAGCGCCAACCTGTATAAACTACCAAAAAAATCCTTATAAAGAGCAAATAATCCTTATAACATACCAAAGAATTTAAATGTCAAAATAACGGCAACCCCCCCCCCCCCCCACGAAATTTTCAATGATATTTATTGTAGATCTCCATAATACAATGTCTGGTTAATGTCTAATCATCATTCTACTTAGTGGCATTACTGTGTTCAGAGTTGTATTCCTGCGTTACTTTTTTCACCAACTCCAAATGCTGACCCATCGGCTCGAAGTTACAGCATCCATTCATATTTACTTTGGAAATGAAAGCATTCGAGTAGCCTAGCACTATTCTGGTCAAAAGCAAACGGAATTACCTGTTAGGGGGGGGGGGGGGCTGAAATTGTCAGAATCCGTATGATTTGTGCGATACGGCCATATAGTAAGATTCACCACAAAATCCGTATGAACTATGGCTAAACCGTATTAGTTGACAGGTATGGTTATGTGTTGATGCTTTTTAAAATAGCATCATCTGCACACAGATCTCATGATCTGTATCGATTAAGTTAATACTGTGAAGTTGTTTTTTTTAAAATCATCATTGCAGGGAGTCATTTGTTGAGGGTGTATTACGTAGTGATGCAGACATCTGGCGTTGTGTATGCTCGGACTGGCTCACGACAACCGGGATAGAAAATGCAGTTGACATGAGACAGTCAAAAAATAGTACACTATACATTACAATGACAACCATTGTAATGGATTCTTCTCTGTTTAATGTAAGATGACAACTATCATGTTTGTGAAGCACAATTTTGATTCAAATAATTGTTTTGAATATGCACTTTTGTAATTACCTGAGTAAAATAAGGATTTTCTCCAGGTATTTGGCATCCTTGCATTTGTCAATGTAATCGTATTCCAGGTGCTCCACTGGGATCTTCAGGGACCCGCAGTCAGAGGAAGTGAAATGGTTTTGAAGAAAGGAAGCTGAACTCATGACTATGCACTTTATTCCTCACAAATTTGATGAAATATTATTAATAAGAAAAGAAACCCTTTTAGTCGTTAAACACACTTTTCTCGGAGTAAACGAAAAGACACAACTCTATTGATCGTTATTGATCCTAGTGTTGGTTATTAATCCCCTACACTTGGACTCCCGGAATGGCGTTATAACGAACAGTGTTTGAAGCGTTGCCCGTGGAAACGAGAAAGGGCTGCATACGTCATAAAATGGCGTCAGGGCGTGATTGATCAAAGTATGGTCAATTATATTTCCACATACATTTTTTTAAATTTAAGACCCAAAATTCTCAAACTTGAATTCATTCATTCATTCATGCCTGATATTTAACAAAACACAAATCCAAAACACGGTAAAAGTGCAAAATCGATACAAGTATTACATAAAAAATAAATACCAGAATCCAAAATCCTGTAAAACTGTCTGTATTCAGGAAAGAGAATTTTAATAAAAATAAGTATATGCAAAAAAAAATCATTTAAAAATATTTATTGGACGGGACATGAAATGATACATAGACGATTCGGAAAGAACGTCTTCATCTTCCATTGAACTAATTTGCACGTCACGTTTAAATCATTATTTCGACCCATATCTTCTACACTTTACTTCAAACGTTACCACTGTGGTTGAACAATGAAGACCATTTCAATGGTGACAGCACGCGAAAACCAGCTGACCTGGAGGCGGAAACACGTCACACGAGCCGCATCGGGCTCCAAATTTGAAAACGTGGCAAGCTTGAACGCAAGTTGCAATGTTTGCCAAAATGTACTTGGCTGCAGCAAGGGCACATGGTGCCAACTGAGGTCCGAATTAGCCCGGCCGTGATACCTTTGTGGTATTTTAGGGTAAGTGTTTACTTTTAACTCTAGTTAAATTCCGTCTAGGTAATAATTTGATTCTGTACATTTGGCCTGACTCGATCTCTACGGAAGAGGATTACCTTTATCGTTACTGTTAATTTTTGCACCGCTTATGTTTGTTTAATCCAATTAAACAAACATAAGTGGTACAAAAATGAATTGAAACAGAAGGAGCACAATGAAATCGCAATGTGGCAGTGTTCACTGACAACATCAGTTGCATGAAATGTCGTAACACTCGCTGCTCAAGTCCTTGGTCAGTCAGCAAACGTCGGCACCGCACAGTCGGGTCTAATGGATTGACAGGCGTTTTCATGGCGACGCCAAGGAAGCGCCTGTTTAACGGTTTAATCAGCTGCGCTGGTTCCGCATATTCTAGCCTACTCCCAGAAAGATTGGGATCCTGAGGTGAAATTTAAAGATGAACTTAAAATGGGCGATTACCTTCACAAGTGAACTTAGTTTGACATTCTCTAAACCGCAGGGGTCACCAAACGTTTTGAAATTAAGGACTCCTTCTTGGCTGCTGATTGATGCGGAGGGCTACCAGTTTGATTATGTGCACTTTTTAAATACATTTGCTCGACCTTCATATTTTATGATGAATGATATTCATTTCTGAGAAGACACTCATCACATTAGCAATTTCTCACAATATGTACGAAACAGATAAAAATCAATTGACATTATTTTAAATACCTGCAGGTGTTCACATTTTGAAATGATTGCTTTTCAATATGACTGAAGAGTCAGTGTCTCATTACTGGTGAGCTATTTTTGCAATAGGCCTGTGGACTACTCATGTAGTCCTTGAGGGCTCCCTGGTGCCCGCAGGCACCACGTTGGTGACCCCTGTTCTAAACTGTTGAATACACACGTCTAATACTGCCTTACTTCATTCACATGAATATGCTAATAGTTTGCTCAGTGAAACAAAGCATGCATAAACAGTCATAGTATCGCATCCTTTGTAATTCTGCATTCCAAAGTGGGAAGTTGAAAACCCCCGTGCAGGAAAAGTGCACCGGAATGCGAACTCGGCACACATTGATATACGGTAACCCATTTTTAAGATAAGATAAGAAAACCTTTAATAGTCTCACAATGGAGAAATTCCCACTTCACAGCAGCAAAGTTATGAGAGGAAGAAGTAGAAGAACAAAATAAATAGGAGCTGCTGGAAAGGCAGCCACTCTCGCAGCGCCATTTTGAAGTCAAAATAACAAAAATAACACATAAGACACAGACAGTCGTGCAATCTTAACCACTTTTCATGCATACACTTTGTTGTTTGAAGCAGTTATAGATGAAAGAGGAGAGGATCAAAGTGTCCTTTCACCAGTGGATCAGAGACGTCATGCTGAAAATGTGCCGCAGCCGCAGACCATCCAACAGCACCGATCTCTCAGCTGAACAAAGCGAGGCTGTGTAAAATGCTGCCCATTACATGCGCAAAAAAACACAAGCGCCCCAGAGCTGTCCAGCAATGACAGTCAAATGGCAGCGACATTCCTCCCAATCAAAAACAGTGCTGGTCTACCCATGCTGCCGAGAAGGCGCAGCCACCAAGCAACGAGTCTCCTCCTTGATGAATGTCGTAGCCATAAAATGCTGAAGAACAATCCACATCCGGTCCACACGACGCAACAACAAACACAAAGTCACAAAACAAGCACCAAAAAAAAAGCAAGGCTCACGAGAGCACTTGCTGACGGCTGCCTACTTGGGCGCCATCTTGGACTTCAATAATTAATTAAAATAAAAAACAAAATTTTCGTGAGATGAAACAATCTCATGTTTCATATGAATGGCTGAAGTGTAGAATGACAAAAGTAAACTATTACGTTTCACAACCTGTTCAGCATTGCGTGAACTATGGGCTTATTTCAAAATGAAAAAAGGCTGTATGCCCCGTATTTTTCAGCATGTCTGCATTTATGTAAATGTAGAGTTTTTATGAGGGTTTTTTAAAAGATTTTTTGCTTGGTAATGTAACACTTTAAATAATGTAACAGTTTAAGGACAGACCTCAATACAAAGACATAATTTATGATGCAGCATAAGCTTTCAGATTTCTTCTGGGCATTAATTTGATGTCAACCCTTCGAGAACATTTCCAAAACGATTTTGAATTTGATCCTAACCGTTCTCTTGAAAGTCAAGCTAAAGCGGTGTGTGTGCATGTCTCACTTGGCTAGGAGTTGTTTGAATTTCTCTTTTGTTGTCTGCAGGCCTCTGTGGGAGCCTGACTGTGGGGGGCAAACAGGAGGTCAAAAATGCAGTGTACCCCTGAGCCCAACGTCCACCAAGACAGCTGCAAAGGCCAACGGTGTCATGAGTGTTTTGACAGTGGTTACTCGGGTTTATTCCACAGTCCACAGAGCATCGGTGGATTTGAGTCCTGCAGATCTTTGGCTTCAGTCGACCTCGGTGACACACCCGAAGAGAATGTCAGACTTTCTGTCACTCCTCAGGAAAGAAGTAGCATCAGACCTCGGCACAAAGACAGCAAGGGGATTCGGCGATCCTCCACTCTGAGCTGGTGTGAAACTCCCAAAGTTTCCAAGAGCTGTGTCTCACTGCGACATAGACTTGCTATGGGCAATGCTGCTAAACACGTTAAAAGTGACAGCACAATGTCCCCAAGGACCGGAACGACGGTGTCGTCAGTTGGGTCCGACCATTTGCTCAGTGTGTCCTTTGATGCTGTTGACAACACGCCACAGGCTTTGGATTTAAGCCCTTTAAAATTGAAAGCGCAGGATTTCCCGTTATGTGGTAGGGAACGTCGTCTGCTCTTCACTCAGGTAAGGACCTCCACTCTTGAGGATGGTACCCTAAACTTGGGTGACAGCAACAGTTTGGAGAGACGAATTTCACTCTTGGATGATTTCAGTCAACACTTTCATGCCTCTGATCAACTTAATACACAAGCACCGTGTTTAAGCAAATTCCCGCCGGACTCAACCAAGGAAAACTCTCCATCCCCAGTCAGCAACCTGACGAGTGACCTTTACGAATCATCCAATGTCTTGTGCACGCCGTCATCCACATATACACCAAAATGTATCAGGTAAGCGTTCTCTTTGACCTTTTTGAATAATCATGATGCACGTCATCTGTATTTGAGTTGTCAGCTATGATTTTTTTACTTCTCAATGAAGTCATTTGAGAGCATTTCTGAACCCTGCGGTAGGTCTCCGTATGAAGACAGTGGCTTCAGCTCCCTCGATAAATCCCAAGACTCTTCTGTCGACCATGATGGCTCGTTCCAAGAGTTGCTGCGTTCGGCCTCAAAAGGAACCTCCGAAACCCCCAATCTGATAGATGCAAAACGGCGTTCCCGTTTGCAACGACAGCACAGACTTTCCACTCTAAAGGAAGGCGGCTCATTGTCTGACGAAGACCCATCGGACAGAAAGCATCAACATATTCAGCGCCACAGCAGCACTTGTAAAGACAATGAGGTTTTCGTCCGAGATATCCCTCGCAGGGTTCTTTCTCTGAAATGTAGCAACACAACATCTGATGGGCTGGCATCGGCGAGACAAGGTTGTAAAACACTCAGTGAAACCACAGCCAAACGTGATGGCGCCACACCTTCAAGTAGGACATCGGTCAATTCCAATGTAACCCCCTTCAAGGCAACCAAGCTCTCATTGACACCTGCTTTACAGCTCATTCATAGTTTGTGTGAGCAGAAGGCCCAGATGTTTGCTGGCCAAAGTCCGAGTCTAAAAGAGGAGCTGAGGGCCACGGCATCTCTTGCTGAGGCATCAGTCTTGTTCGGGACAAATATGCCGTTGGCGGGGCTGATTGGACGCAAGATGGGGCTGGGCAAGGTGGACATATTAACGGAGCTGAGGAAGAGGAACCTCAGGCACATCCTGGCTGTCATATTCAGCCACCTGTCTGCTGAATGTGTCCACAGGTCAGAACTTACATTCTCAGTTATCGAGCGATAAATGCTTTCTTAATGCCGTTGGGCCAAGTCAGGATCGTTTTGTAACTGCTGCAATTGACTTTAACATGATAGTGCGGGCATATTCCAGGATGATTTTCTCTTAAAACTTGAAATTTCAGTTTCTGTATCCAGTGTATTGATGGTAGACTGTGTCACTAGAGCAGTGTTTTTCAAACTTTTTTGAGCCAAGGCACACTTCTTTCATTGAAAAAATCTCGCGGCACACCACTAGCTGAAAATGTGAACAAAAACGCTGATACAGTATTAACAATTAACGTGTACAAAAGACATGTCAGGGAGCTTCTGTACTGAAATTGGCTGTTATCACCAATTTTTCTCTTCAAAGCAGGTTTTGAAAATAACATGACTGCGACTGGGTAACAGGATATTTTTTCCTTCCACTTGCCGTCACTCCAGAATTATGTTTTGCCAGCGGCTATCATGAAGCCTGAGCTACGGTCAGTAAGTGATTCAAAACAAACAAACAAAAAGAAAACGGCCAAGGCAATGGCGCAGCAAAAAAGGTGTGGGCCACACTAGCAAACTTCAACGTCATGTTGGGAGCCGCTAAATATCATCCCGCAGGCTGCAAATGGAACCTTGGGCTGTATGTTTGAGACCCCTTCCATAGATATTTCAGGTCACAATTGTCTTTTTCAGATGGTATGAATTTGTGCACCACGTTAACAAGAAATATTGTTTTTGAATCGGACAATGCTTGCTAAATTAGCTGTGATGAAATTTTTTTTAATGCATTAAAAAAAAATCTTGTTAAAACTTCAAAGCATTGTTGCTAAATATTGCATTCTGAAATTTAGTCACACATGTACTGATTTATGTATTTGTTTTTGCAGTTGTGGTCTGGTGTCTACGGACTGGAATGAAATCATCCAACAGGACAAGCACGCACACTTGAAGAGAGAAATTTACCGCAGTGCAGTAGAAGCTGCTCAAGAGGTAGAGGAACAGTACTAGCGATTTTGAACAATTGGTGTTCTCCAGCCAAAAAATGTTTTTGTTTTTATTTAGCAGGGTGTCACAAAATTAAACCATTTAAAAAATGTTTGATGTGTAAAAATGGAAGTCCAATCAAACATTTCCTGTTACCTGCATGTGCCCCCACTTGGCTAAATATGGCATTCTGATTAATATTGCGTTGGTGGAATAATAATTAATCAGCGATTTCCACCTACCGGTATTTTTTATCCAAGAGTTTAAAACCATTGTGGCAATCTCATGCCAGTATTTATTTCTTCCTCTGGCTTTTTTTAAAATTTATTTAAATATATCTTTAATTTTATTTTTTTTAATTTTCAGTTTGCTGGCGCTGCTCATGCTGAAACAAGATTGGCCCTGCTTAAAAGATCACCCTTCCAAACTGTGCAGGCCCAGTCTCGAAGCTCCACTTACTGCACCCCGCAGTCTGGAAACCGCACTTTAACGCCTTTACAATACAGTACTTTATCTTTGGGCAGCAGCAGCAAACGGGACAAGTTCTTAGAGGTACATTTCCTAATTGTTCTGTTGTAGTTTAGATTTTGACGTTTAACAAAGTAAATATACGTGGAAGTGCGAGTATGATGTGAAATTACGAAAAGAAAAAAAATGTTGATATCATGTCCTGTTCCTTTCAGGTTGCCAAAACCCTCTTCAACGACGAATGCCTCAGACATTGCCCTCGCTGTCAGCATCCTGCAAAGTGTCAAGTTGTGAAAGGCGAGGGTGTTTGCACCAGAGCGGATTGTGCGTTCCAGTTTTGCACAGCATGCTTGTGTGCTTTCCATGGGTCCAAAGAATGTGGCAGCCAGTCTGTAGGCCGTCGCAAAAAAGACTCGTTGCTTCCGGGAAGTGCCGAGAGCAAGCGAAACATTCGAAGACTATGAACAGACAAGGCAATAACGTGAATCCCTCGCCGCTGCTCTGAAGTTATTTTATAAATGTATTTTTACCACTCATTAGTGAAGGGTAGACTGGATTAAGCAAAGTCCTATCTTGCTCGGAGTATATGAGCAACTTTTGTGCAAATGTGATCAATTTTTTTCTCGCTAATTTTGTATTTTTAATCACGAATCTTGTAAATTCTTGAAGCACATACAATCTGTGATTGTTGTACTTTTCCATATTGGTGAAGTGTGCTTTGAGGCTTCTTAATTGTTTTCGTACCATTCTTTTTTTTAGAATAAATTGCATTTTATCCCCCTTCTCAAAAATCGTCATTTATATAAAATGACCGATGACCTCGTCTGTTGATAGGTACAGTATATGTAAATGTTTGGTGACATCTAGTGGTCATCAACGTCAGTGTCATTTCCACCCCCTCATTTCCTGATTGAACTACTTCAGGATAAATAATAATGCAATACTTTAGGGAAGGGGGCTCGACTCACAAGGACATAGGATAAAAAATCCTACCACAATATGGTGTGGATGGGTTTATAAACTCCCTAACGAGATTAAATCCTTTCTCTCCTCTGGTCTTTGGTTAAACTTTTATCACCAACCAAACCACCCACCACCCATTGTGAATGTGAGTCCACTTCCATAGCAACCTACAGTGTGGAGTTACATAAAGCTCTGTGACTTGGTTCTCCAGAAGTCTTGCATAAGGAATTTAAAACAATTTTAAGCACTAGCCATGCATGGTGAAATTTCAACAGGTAAGATTTGTCTCTCAAAAAAATTACTTTTGTAAGTCGTCACGTTTTTAAAAAATAAATATCTTTTTTTTTTTTTTATCTGCAGAGTCTCCTCAGCTTACTGTTGACAATTTTGTGAGTACAAGATTTAAGAATCATTTGACAAGTTATTTGACGATTTACAAAAAATATATAGCGGTCTAATAATGTGCCCTACCGACATTACAGGAGACCTTCCTGACCTCCGATCATCTGTTTGTTCACTTGTTGAATAAATTTTTACGTCTGCCGGTAAATTAATATTCGTGTGTTATTGATATTCAAGTCAGACATATTTAGAGAGCGAGAGATAAAAAAAAAATTCACACTCAATAGACTTGTGTCTCTTGTCAGTGTTTCCCACAAGCCTTGCTGTACAATCAGGAGACGGATCAGTTTGAGGTGCCGAGCAACGCTGCAGAGTTCACCTTCAACAAAATCAAATTAGCACTAGAACACAGCAAATCACAGCCCCTTTCTCAGGATGTCAAAGCTCTGGCCAAAACTCCTTTCGTGGACAACCGTTATACTGTCTCTGTAAGTAAAATATGCTGGCCATTTGCATAGCAAGAGAGAAGATAATGAAGTTACTTTGTTGATAGAGCAATGTCTTTTTTTTTTAAACTCATCCTTACTTAGTGTCTGGACAGAGAGCAGGGGGTGCAGTGGATTATAAAGGAAAGATTGACTTTTTTTCTTCAAAGTAGCTTCTACCACGAGTACAGGTACTCAGCATGATTCAAGATCATCAGTATACGTTTGTCTTTACAGTACAACACATTCTTCACATACTACATTTATTTAAAAAAAAAGCCCTCAGATTATTGTGTTTTTATGGCTTAAGGTGTATGTTTTCATGTTTTTCCAATAGATTTCATAGAGCTTGTGTATCAAGATATCGAATATAGATCATTCATTCACCAATCGTATTCTCTCATTTATGTGTACTATGTTTTTGTGTGTATGCCGTTTCATCTGATGTTTTGTAGACTATCCAAGGTGTTGTTTCAGTGGGCACGAAATACAAACGTCCACAGGAAAGGAGGCAACTGTCGTCTCAAAACGGCCATGCTTGGTGACAGAGGAAATGGCAAAGCTCACAAGAACAAATCATCCAAACAAGGTTAATGCTTCTAACTTTGACGATTTCAAGGCAATATATGTTTACTTGCCGTGAGAATGACCGAAGATTCATATCCTGCATTATTAGTAGCAATCATCAGTATGATAGAGTTCAGTCCTACATCACCGCAAAGTACAAACACAACAATAAGCTTGTTAAAACAATACCTCCCCATCAGTGCCAATCAAGACTGAACATTCTAATATTTTGCAAAGCAGAGAATCTAATAGAACTGTTGTGTTGCACCTCATTAGATTGTCCAACATGCCTGTAAGTCTATATGTGCACTGTATGTTCATGATACTAATGATATTCCATCACTTTAAAGGTTATGTGAGAATACATCAGCCACTGTGTACATCTTCTGGCCATTGCAAACAAGTCCACAAAGATGTTAGTGAATCATCCAGAATTTCTTCCAAGTGTTCCAAGCCGTCCGCCACTTCCTCCATGTCCTCCGCTTCCTTTCCACCAAACCTGAACGGCGCTGACATCAACATCGGAGAGGCATCAGCTACATCTCAAGAGAAGCAACGGTGCGAAGAGGCTTCAGAGCTGTATTTGCGAGACGTGGCTGCCCAAATGGTTCAGCAGGTGGTTGACGATGCTGTCTTCATTTTGACTGCATGGAGCCAGGACAAAACAAATGACCTCACAAGCAGTACCAGCAAAGATAAAAAATGCAAGTGTATAGCTTGCCAATGTCCACTTGATGAGAAAATTAAAGAACCGTGTGAAGAATGCCAAAAATGGAGTCGGGGCATTGAAATACTTGATGGGGATGAGAGCAAAATGTCTGAGGCGAGTTCAAATTTGGAAACGCCCCTGGGTGTTTGCTACCATGGAACCTGTCACCTAGGCAACCAACCAGGCATGGATGACTTTAAGAAGTTTTTGTGTGGCACATCAGGAGGCAAGTTGTTCAATTTCTGGATGGACATCGAGAGACTGAAGACTGTAACCAGTGAGAGGGAGAACAGGTGATCATGCCACTACTGCTTTTTGCTATCGATCTATGTTTACATTCTATTAGAAATTTGGGAAAACGTGCCAGTGTGTTTGAAATGTAATATTTTTTGTTGCCTCAGCTTTTTGGCTTTAATGAGGAGCCGCTACCTGCTAAGCAGCAGTCAGAACAGTCTGCACTTGCAGCTCCTCTGCAGGTTGGGGCTGACTACCTCCCCCTGCTGGTCAAAGGCGAGACTGTGCTCCATCCAGCCCAACATTATGGACTCAATCGCCTCTTACTGGTAATAGTTTTGATCTGCAAAGTTTCCTTTTTTTTTTTCGACCGACGCATATCTGAGTTCTGACTATACTTTAACCCTCCTCACTCCCCTGGTGTCCCCCACAGGGTTCCTCGTTACTGGACATCCCAGCATGTCCAAGTAGACCTTGATTATTCTGACATGCAGCCGTGCAGAGAGTGGTATGCTTGCCCTCATTTGACCTCAATGACCCCTCGTTCCTTTTATCTTGAACCCTGGCTTCCGGATCGCTACCATCCACGGGTAAGAGAATTAAGATATGATATGACTGCAGGTTGCGGTTGTGCGATTTGATGTTCTCCACATAGAGACGTTAACTTTACAATGAGTCACTTTTATGAGCAGTCTCGCCCAAGCAGAAGTCAATCACGAGGCCGCGCAAGACTGGATCATGTTTTGCAAGCACTATTTGCCGACCCTGATGCTGGCTCATACTTCGCTCATTTCTGTGAACAGTCTGGAAATCAGGTAGAATTTATAATATGGGCTGACACCCCAAAGAGTTTACATATCACCTTTATTTGAATCCTACCAATCTCCCATGTCTGTTTGTGAGCAATATTTCTTTTGCTCCTTTAATTGCTTCCTCAAAGTTATGGGAGAATGCAATTTATTTTTGGACTGACCTCCAGCATTATCATGAGCTGTTCTACCAGGATGGATTGGATCCCTACAGAGTGCAGAGAGTAGCTCAGGTACATACGCACACAAACAGACTGCCGGGTACATTGACGGACACTTGAATTAAAACTGGCCCACCAAATGACAAAGAAGTATATATACCTATATATATATAGACATATATATATATATATATATATATATATATATTTATCCCTCCTCAAATTTACTCCTCCTCAAATTTATCCCTCCTCAAATTTACTCCTACATTTTGGACACCTTTGTGGCAAAAGAAACTCTGAAATAATCATACAGCTCATTTAAAAAAAATGTAATTAAATGTTCTCAAAACTAATGACCATCAAATTTGGTGAATTTTCACTGTTTAAATGGCAGTCTTATGATTTGCGTAATTGTTTTTGGTGGTACCTGGGTAATTGATTATCACATCCACACCACAGTTCAGAGGTTGTGCGTTCAAGTCCGCATTGTGGTCTTCCTGCCTGGACTTTTCATGTTACTTGCTCACAAACGATGTATGAAATAGCAAGGTGATGGGGCTTTGCTAGCAACAAGAGTCTAGCTTTAGGATATGTCAAATGTTGCACTGTACAGTATTAGTATTTATGTAGTTTCAAATACTGTACTTTCTCCAGACATCTTTTATGGCCATATTCCGTAAACCTGAATGACTACCATTAAAATCAGACTATCAGTTTTTAATCTCTCTGCCATTGTGGTATTAAATGTGTATCCTTAATGTCAGCGTTTTATTTGAAAGAAAAGTCATTTGTAGTTTTCAGGGCTGAAAAAGGGCATCTTTTGAGGATTGCTTTCCAAAAATGTGAATGAAACTGTCTTGCAATAATTTTGGCTTCGTTTCCCAGTGTTTTTGCTTGGTTTTAGGTTCAGAATTAGATTGTTCAACTATTTTTTTAAAATGGACTTTTACACTTCCATATTTCAAAATCATCTTTACGTGAGAGGTTAGCAACAATTTTTGGGTTGGAACCCGCCTTGTCTAGCGTTGGTCTGACTTAACACCAGACGTCCCAACATGCCGAGCGGCGTTATGTAAAGATTGAAACTAATGACCTGTTTGTTGTTCACGTTTGTAACAGTAGTTGTTACACGACACAATACAACTTTCAGTCAAAAATGCACCCACACTTTCACAATTTCTGGTCTTTTTGACACATTTTTCTTCCCATTTTGTTAAAAATACCTGCCAAATCAACTTTTGATGAGGTGAATATGAAAATGCAAAATGCCAACACAGTTCAGTTTAGAATTTTTTTGACGCGCTGTATGCAGTTGCTTTACGGTGAGAGCGTAATTGCGCCCGCGCGCAGCTTCGAGGGAATATTGGAGACCACTCTGTTCGTTTTCCACACTTTGTTATTGGAAACAGCAGGTCGTTTGTAATGAATTAGTTCATAGAAAAATTATGTTCACCGGATCGCTCAGCACTATGTCATTCGGGTGATGATTCAGTTTACATTCGCTCTGTAACACATTCCCTGAGTGAAGGATGGTGCATCACTCTGCTTTTCTTCTACTACTTCACAACAGGGTTCAAATTCCCCATACAACCGCCAATGATTACGCAGTAGAAAACCATTTGACATGACTTTTATTTTTTTGGTGGGGGGCGGAGGCGCTCCCATGCCTGAAAGCACCACTGAGTGCCAGCCTCCAATTTGATGACTGACTCACTCGGCCTTCTTAACACAAGGACAACAAGCTGTCTGCTTTCCGGACTATGTGTTGCTATTTGTGGGGCCCATCAGTGGCAACACGTCCTATTCTTCAACTGAATTATTGTCTCAGCCTTCAATGCTTTTGTGCTGTTCACTGCTGTGGGATCAACAAGCACATTTGGAGACCGCATCCCTTGTGGCAGGGAGATTTAAAAACTGAGGTTTTAATGGCAGTTACCAAGGCGTGTTCGGAGAGAATATTGGAACTACAGTATACATCACTGATAAATACTAATGGAGTCAAATAAACGTTTTTGCTGATATTTAATTTATTCAAGACCCTAATCACCACTTAGCCCAATCACTCCAATAGGTATATTTAAGTGCATTTCTTTGGATTTTTTTTAAAAACGGAGTTTTAACCTCTTTTTAAATTTTTATTTATGTAAGGTGTCTTCCTGGTTGTGACTTTTCAGCTTCTCTACGCCACATACCTTCATAGCTCTGCCAGCAGGAGCGTGGGCATGAAGGAGGAGATCAAGAAGGAGGTGTACAACCAGCTGATGCCTGCCTTTGAGGAGCTCTTTGATGAGGTTGAGGACGGCATCTTGAACATCCTCATGGAGGCTTGGACAGTGCTTGTTGACCGGGACAAAAAATCCTTCCTGCGGGTTAGCACGTTTTTTTAATAATGCAAATATTAAAGTGGCATACAGTCATTCAAATAACATATACCTCAACTTTTTTATAAAATGAGTGTCGGACTTTGTGTTTATAAAGTTTGTCTGTACGTGTTCAGGTATGTTTGTACGAGGATGTACGCTGTGTCAACACTTGGCACTCTGAAGAACTCCAGGGCTTGTATGCAGCATCGAAACAAAATATCAACCAGGTCAGTAAGAAGCAAGAGCATAAAAGAACAAATATTACGAATTTGGAAATGGCTTTTAACATGAAACCGATGTTTGTTTTACTGGTGGACCAAACATTTGAATGCCTGTTCAAACCTTGTGTTTTGGCACAATGCAATATTAAAAAAAACAAACATTTTTTTCCTTCTTTGTTCCGTTAGAAACAAGGAACCGTTATTTTCAGATAGCTTATGTTAGTTGCAGTGTGGTGTACTTTAAATCTATGATTTTAAAACTGTATTGGCAGCATGGTGGTTGACTGATTAGCACGCCAGCCTCACAGTGCAAAGGTACAGAGTTCAATTCCAGCTCCGGCCTTCCTGTGTGGGGTTTGCATGTTCTCCCCGTTTTCGCTGAGTACTCCGGGTTCCTCACGCATTCCAAAAACATGCATGGCAGGTTCATGGAACACTCGAAATTGTCCCGAATGGTTGTTTGTCTCTGTGTGCCGTGCGATTGGTTGGCAACCAGTTCAGGGTGTCCCCCGGCTACTGCCCGAAGACGGCTGGCATAGGCTCCAGCATGCCCGCGACCCCTCATAAGGATACGCAGGTTAGAAAATGGATGGATGGATAAAATTGTATTGCTGTAGGTAATGCACGGATACTACCCAGTTTAATACTGTATACGTGTTTACTACAAAACCGTTTAAAAAACATTGCTGGCTGCGCTCCCAATATTACAGATGATTTGAGTAGCTGATCCAGGGTCAATACCACACTCTTGGTAGAAAACACTTTCAATGTATACTTAGAACACACTGTTTTTTGTGTCTCCTCAATAGGTGCAGCAGTGTATGACATCTCCATCTAATACTTCATCCAGGCTCTTCTGTCAGGGCCATCGGGCCTTTGACTCTTGGTCCAATGTGCCACCACAATACCGAGCTTACGGCTTAGGCTCCTTATTTCGCCACCATCATGCGATTTGGCACTTTATGTCATTCCTCCGAAATAAAGATGCCAGGTGAGTTCTGTATGCAACGCACTGTTTTCATATTGGACTGGTGTCAAGTCCCCCTATGATGTGTGTGCGTGTATATATAAATGTGTGTTTCGATGTACTGTATGTGTGCACAGTCATATTGGAAGAGAAACTGGTTAGCCCAAAACTATTCGATTTTCAATTTTGAACAATGTGAAGCACTTTGAGTTTCATGGTCATGTCTGAAAATAAAGTTTGAATGATTGATTGACATTAAACCCTAATGAATTCAAATGTGCTGTAATGAAACTTCTTCATCTTGGTAATGCCTATGTGTGTGAATTTGTGGTTGAAATTAAAATATGTTTGAAATGTTTGTTGTCAGTATCCACCTAGAATGCTGGATGGACCTGGAGCAGTATAGGAGAACTCCTCAGAAGAACACGGCATTGAAACAGGGCCGATCTTCTCGCATTACAAAAAAATATCTCAACAGAAACTACTTCTTCAGCTCCCACAGTCCTGCCACTGAAGAGCAGCAGAAGAACGTACGCTGACATATTCAGTATATTGAATTCTAGTGATGTGAAATGGAGTATAAAACTAGAATTACAGCATTGTCCAGCTCGTGGGAAAGTTCTAAAGACACAGTATGAACATGCTGCCTGTGACATGATGATCCAGATTTAGCACGCGAGTTCCTGCTGAGGCTTCATAAACAGAGACCTCAGTAGGTCTCATACAGTGTTCGACCTCTTCTTTTCTGCTCTTATGTGGACCTGCTGCTAACAGTTCTGACAGGGTGTTACTGGAGGATCAGAGAATAAAGGACATGGTTAGAGTTAAAATGAGGTGGGTTAGAGGTTCGTGGTTTGGATCCACAATACAAGAGCAGACCCAGTAGGAGAAAATCTCTTGTCTAAAGAGAGTTTTTTTGATTGAAGCATACTGGGGGGGGGGGGGGGGGGGGGTTCTGTGCAAGGGGTTTGGCCGCTTTGATTTTGTAGATCAAGGGACTAGGGTTTATTCATAAAGTCAAAATATTAGATACAACTTCACCATTCAATGCAATGCAGTATAGCAAGATCGCTCAAGGGCACCCTCTGGTTGCAAAGCCCCAAGACCTTACAGATGAGCTATTGTAATTAGCTTAATGTTTAATTAGTATACAGTCGAACCTCTTTTCAGCGTACCCCGTTTTCACCCCTGTAACGTTCACATTTCAAAGTCACAATTTTACGTAGTTCATTTTCCATTTGCCGATTTCCTTACAACGAACAAATTTTTATAACGTAAACATCATCATAACGACCAGAGTTTCCCCACAAAATAGTCAGAATGCCTTCGTTACAACGAGCCGTGGGACGCTAACTGCTGCCGCGACGTTGCTTATGAACAAAATGTACAGCGCGGGAATCCCCCCCTGCTAAACAACGTTGCTGATCAACCCGTACATTGCCTTACTTCTGGAGGCACGGCGCAGTTTTGAGCACATGGTCTGAAAACTGGCAAACGGAAGCAAATCTGGCTGTCTGTGAGGGCTGAAATTTTAAAATCATATTCCAAAATGAGTCGACGCTCAGCCGAGACGACAAATTGGCAAATGCAACAATTTCGAGAATCATCCGTAATGGCAACAAATTCATGGCAGCAATCGAGGCCGACAGATTGAAAGATGATTGTAAGTGGATTCCGGGCATGGCACATTCTGAACTAGAAAAGGCACTTTTCATTTGCTAACTGAATGTTTACTTCATGACATGTTTATACTGTATTAGATGTTCATGTTTTTACATCTCTAAAGGTTCATAGCGTATTGTACATCATAGTTGGTGGCCATTTTATTGGAAATGATTACAACAAACTACCATTATAACGTACAGATTTGAGATTATATCATTACACCATTATATCATTACAGACTCTATTTTTTTTTTTTATGTTCTGCACAACCATTGTTATCCGTTCCCATCTCCATTCCACAAATACTACTCAAATCCTCACTGGACTTTCTGTATGAACATCCATCCAGCTCCTGCTTTTTATTTGCGGTCAGGGCACAGGGGGCATCATCTATTTAGCCCCATTCCAGTTTTGTTCCTGGTTTGCCTTACTAATGATAGGGTGAGAGTCCAAATGCAAATACTGTATAACAAAATACGTATACTGTTAATATCTAAAGAAAAAAGCATGGCACACCTGTGTATAATGCAAATCCTTCCGGTACTTTTTAATACGGAATGTGTAAAATTTCTGAAATGTATTTTGGCCCAGGCTTTCCAATATGACAAATATCTTTTTTTCTTTTTTTAAAGAAAATGTAGAGGTCATAAACGAAGGACTGAACGCAGACAAAGAAGATGAAGAGAAAAAGGGGATTGTGGGAAGGATATTGAGAACAGCACAAGTCAAACATTTGACCCAAATTCCCACAGTGGGAAGGTTTCATCTGACTAGACACTGGCCGCCTCATGTTGCTCATGTGGATTTAATGTCATATACACTCATCTACCTACGACGTGGCTTTCCTGTGTCTGACTGTGGCTTTCTAAAGTCTTGCTAAATGTGTGCGTGTACATATAAAAGTGTCTCTCTTTTGTTTATAGATATTGCACCTGGCAGGTGGACTGGGGCTTCTGAAACTCGAGTGTCTCTCAGAGCCAGTTACTGTGGAGATCCAGGACATCATCAGATGTCACATTGAGAAAAAATGGCTGCCTCAGTTTCTGGTCTCAGCAGAGTTCCTCGAGCGACGGAGACGCAAACCGAAGGTACAGCAGCACACAGTAATACTGTACACTCGGTCTAAAATGACTAATACTGCGTACTAATTGGTGATGAGGCTGAAAGGGCAAATTCCATACTTGTGCCTCAGATTTTGCTTCTCTCTAAAGTGGTGGTCTCAGGCAGGCCTAGTGATGTCACCCAAAACAGATTCGAGGTGTGGCAGCAGACACATTGAAGCGGACAGCTCAACTCCAAACTACATTCTAATGTGAAACAGACTGTAGTGTGGCTTAGCATGTTGGCAAGAACTCGGGAGGAAAGGGAAAAAATATCAAAACAAGAGATTGGAATCGACAAAGTCTACAGTTGCAAATAAAACTCAAAATGATACTGGTATAAATTGGTGTCAAGTTTAACAGAAGTTGTCTCGAGCCTATTGGCAATGTTACGGACAGACGCCAGCCACCATTCCACCCCTGCAATAAAATGCGGTGCAACGAAAATAATGACAAATTCTAGACTTTTAGCGACGTGGCAACCGACTACTGTTGACTGACCCGATGAATAATGGACTCATCATCTGCTGCAGCACACACAGCAGTGTCGGCTGCAGGAGATAAACGTGTGATAAGCCAAAGGTTATTTTTCCGTCACATGGCGCAGCTTATAACTTGCTGAAACCGAAAACTGTTCGATGCCCTCTGACCTTTCCACAGGAAATGCTAAATGCGTGCAGTGGGTTCCTGGCCTCTTCCTATTCTTCCAAAGTGTCATTTACTCTGGCATGGTACAGGCCAAGCCAGAACAAGTATTAATTGTGGTTTAGATGCTTTGCAAGACGCTTCTTTTCAGTTTAGAAATTCAGTTCCTGGATCAATCACTTTGCGGAAAATGTCCGTTGAATATCCCAAAATCTTGAGTTGTGTGATACAAACGTGGTCATTTATTATTCTAGCATGCATGTACGGGTATAAGGGCCACCGATACGACACATCACCAAAAGTAAGTCATCACAGAGATGCTATCTTCTACTATACTAATAATTATGATTTATGACATCACCATTTTACGATAAAGCTACCACAAAGTCATTGTTTGATATGCGTCTCTCGAGCTGCATGCTTGTACACTTGGCAAGTATCATTCTGAGTTTCCAAATCAAAAATGTAAATTCCAGGTATATTTGTAAGTAGCGGTGAAATGAGTGTAGAAAACAAATGTTGAATGAATGTAGGAATACACAAAATAATACACAGCATAAGATGATTTTCTTTTCTGACTGATCATCCAGCATTGGATCTCTTTCAAAGTTGGAAAACTAGCGATGAAGGCCGTTGAGACAGTTTTTTTTTTCAAACCAGCAATGGGAAAACCGGATATCCCCAAAGTGCTGAGATCATGAGTTCCATATCAACTTTTAATATTGAAGACAAGTGATTACATTGCAAGCGCCATCTTGTTTTGAGGCCACAAATGTTGCTGATTTCCAAGCCATCGATTGTATTTTAAGTCGCTGACGGTGTGGTGGTACACTCACCTGACTTATGTGCAGGCAGCGTAGGATCGGTTCCCACGCAGCGCCGATGTCGGTGTGAATGGTTGCTTGCCTCTATATGTGCCCTGTGACTGACTGGCGACCAGTTCATGGGTTCTTCCGCCTTTTGCCCAAAGTCTGCTGGCATAGGCTCCAGCAATTCCCGTGACCCTCTTCAGGATGAGCGGTGTTAAAAATTGATGTACGGATGCTTGAATACTAACACGTCCGTTTATTGATCAAGACTTCAAGCCTTTTCTGAATGTCATTCAAATTGCGTCTTGCAAGCCTTGATTTCGTCTACATCAGGGGTGTCAAACTCATTTCACATGGTGGGCCACATACGGCCTCGGTAGATGTCAAGTGGGCCGGACCATTAAAATGAAACCATACTTTGCTATAAATAACCAAAACAATATGTATTTCCTTTGTTTTGGTACAAAGAAGCACAAGAACATTAGGAAAATGTTGAAATTTAATGAACATATCTTTTACAAAACATTTCACGAAGCACCTTACATTTCCTTCAACAAATGTGCAATTTACTTTTATCATTCACATATATGCATTGCAGCTGATCCCACTGATTGTACAAACTTTAACAAGTAATTGGTATTGAAAAATACAGTAATGCACTTTAAGATTAAACGAGATTTATGAAGAAAAGGATTTTTAAGCCATTTACACATGCATAAAAAATCTAAATGTAATCCCTGCCTACACCTTTCAAACTAAGGAGATTGCTATTAAATGTGTAAATGTGAGAGTGCTATTGATAGCGTCTGCTGTCATGGGTCTGTTTCAGTGACGGACTGAGGCTGCTGTTGTCTTCTTCTCTGATCAAAACAGTATCTCTTAGCGGATACTCAATGTCTTGCACCTTATTAAAAATATTAATTCTGTGTCTTTTATGCATTTTTTTCACTTTTAAATTATCCTGCGGGCCTGATTGAACCTCCTTGCGGGCCGATTCCGGCCCGCGGGCCGTATGTTTGACACCACTGGTCTACATAGACCACACACGTAGTCTTTGCTTCCTGTTGCCTCATGGCTTACCTTGGAATAGGACAGGTTCACATTAGCAGCTCTGCTGCATGTGAGAAACCACCAAATGGCAACGCTACGCTGTCTCTCTCTCTCAGGTTGCCTCATCAGGTAACACGCGGACCACCGATTCTGTTGCTCTGACTCATTATGTTATCAAGTTAGCATAGTTTGGCCACATGGATACCCTCATAAGGTCGAGGGAGAAGTAGCGGTAGTTTAGCATTACACGCTGGAGGAGGTAGAGTAGAAAAGTCCAAACGATGGTGAGGAAGTGAGAAGGAGAACAGTGGAACAAAAAATTTCGGGTAAGCGGATGGCCTTTCTACACAAGTCCAAAGAAGGCAGGTGATGTGTTCATGGCGATCATTTTTGCGTGGTTTCTCATCTATTTGTGTGTGTCACAGAACAAGTCTCGACGACAAAAGACAAGAGACAAAGGCTGGAAGGTGAGGCGACATCCACAGTGTTAGAATGGAGAGACGTAAGGCTTTTCCTTGCCTGCAAACACGTGCGATTTACTTCACCACCTAGCTTCCAGCACTGGCTTTGTCAAACTCCATTTTGGCCCAGCGGTTAATTTTACCAAATGGGATCCAGGATAAATAAGATTAAAGCATCAGCGTAACTAACCATGCTTCGATCCCGATTGCTCAGCGGCATGTCACAGATATAAAACATGAACATTTGAAGCAGCATGATTACAGGACCAACTTTTTATTCCTGATTGTGACTTTGATCTTGATGATGACATCACAAGAAAAGAGCAGCTTCTCCAAGGAACTGTCTCATGACAGTATTTCAATTTTAGGTGAGCTCATAGCTCCCATAATGTCGTTCTGTTGTTGTTGTTTGTTCCACCACAAGAAAAGCCGATGATAACATTCATTGACCTCGGGGGACACTTCCACGGCGTCCTTAAATACTGTGAATGCTTCCCTACAGACTCGGGACTTGTGGATGAGTTCCTCCAAGGAGATCCTTCGTTTTCGACGGCTTCTTCTCGACCCAGCCTCCTGTTTGCACTTCCAGCACTTTGTTTCGCCGAAGGGTGACTTCCTGGAGAATGATGTGCTCTTTTGGCTGGAGGTGCAGAGGTACAAGGTACAACACAGTACTACAAAAGGGCGGCAACCCACTTCTCAGTAGACAGCAGGCAAAGAGTCTCAAGCCACCAGTAGCTTTGCTTTTAATGAATAACAGAAGACATTTTGGCATAATAAAACAGTGAAGATTAGGACAGGACCTGGTGCGACCATCTCTGATTCCAAAGGTTCTAACCTTATTAGAGGCAGCTTCCTGCAAGATGATGTGCCAACTGGACTGTAGTGCGAGGGAAGGTTACACCAAAGACGTGTTACGTCACCGTTTTATCATTGTCTATTTTATGTGTTTGACTGTATTCTGATGAAGGGGCTGATGAATAACCGTATATGGCCATAGCATTGTTGCTATTCCTTTTAGAGCTATAACCTATGGCATTAACGTGCAATTAAACCCCCCCCCCCCCCCCCCCAAAAAAAGAAATCTTCACCCTATGTGTCAGAGGGGTAAAGGGTAACCTTTAAAATATACAAATTCGGTATATTGAGAAATTTATTATTGATAAAATTATTTTTATCGAAGTATTAGTAATAGCTTGGATTTGCATAAATGTGTAATATACTGTTCTTGAAAATCACGGATGACACATTTCAGTTATGATTTATCATAAAACGTATAAGATAAACAGCGTAGGAAAAGGATGGATGAATGCAAATTGTGTGTCAGAATTTCCAAGCAGACTTCCCTAATTGACTCCAGAAACAGCACTTAAGGATGATGGGACATGTTAACGAAGGAAATCTCTGCTGTGTCAAAATAAAGATGACACGATCAGCCCCTTGTTTTGATGCTCCCTTGTAGGACCTGTGTCATTCTCATAGTGACGAGGCCACAGTTCAACAGAAGATCTCCACAATCATCAAGTGTTTCATCAACTCATCCACACCTCCAGCCCTGCAGATAGACATCCCTCTGGAACAGGCGCAGCACATTATGCAGAACCGCCACGAACTGGGTCCTTATGTCTTCAGAGAGGCACAGGTAATGGGTCAACTGGTCACATCACAGTTTGTTGGGACGTTCACTCCTTGTATGCGTTGTGCTATGAACAAATACCTCTACTCGCTACGCTCCTGATTCTTTAGATTATTATTTTTTTGTATATTTGTGACACGTCTACTTTTCAGATTATCAAACCAATTTTAATCTCACAAAGACAGTCAAAAACATTAAAACCAAAGTGACTTATTGTGAAAAATTGCCACAATGTCATGCATGTCCACTTTACTGCATTCCTAGATGTCGGTGTTCAGTGAATTGCTCAGGTTTTGGCCCAAGTTTCAGGAGCTGAGGAGCAGTGTACATGAAGGTTGGTTACTGGAAATGCTTCAGGGCGAACGAGTTAAACACAAAGCCAGAGTGCGGAGACGAAGGAGGAAGGAGGAGGAAGAAACCGAGAGGAGAGCTCAGGTATGCTACATGGTGATGTCCTGATGATTGTGCGTCTGCTACTTTGAAAGTTCTTCTTCCGTCTCTTTGTATAGGAAGATTCAAGACGGCCAGCTTACAATTCAAGTGAGGATGAATATGATGAGGGAGTAGAAAAAAGAAGAGGTGAAAATAGAGCGTCAAAGACGCAGAGTGGCCTGATGCCGTACTCTCCAAAGCCAGTAAGCTCATCTACTCAGAGGGAAAATTAAGTAAATCCGAAAGATTAAATCCAGTTCAAACCACAGAAGCTGTGTTGTTTTTATGAAAACATCATTTGATCAATGTTTTCATGTTTGCTCAGTTGTCGTGGTCTTACTCCAAATACATGACAGCTCTGAAGAGAGACAAGGCGCTGCCAAAGAGACAAAGTCAGAAAGAAGCATCATTATCCACATACTCAGCAGGTACATTGCCAGCACATCTCATCTCTTGACCTCATCTCTGCTCCTGGACAGACACAAAGGGGAGCCATAAAGGTTCCAATTTTCTGATTTAATCTGGCTGTCAAGCAACCCCTCCACATTGTCACGGTGGAGAACTTGAGTCAAAACGTTGGTGTTTTTACCTGATAAAAATGAATGTCACGCTTTGCAGTCATCACCAGTATTATAAAAACACCAAAAGGTGCTGGGGCTATACGCCACTACTCAACGTGTTTGTCTCCACAGTGTCCTCTGACGGCAGTGTGAGATCAACAGGAGATAAGCATGACTGCCAGCAGTCCTCACGGCGCTTCTCTAAATCACACACTAAATAATGCCAATGATGTGACAGGAAGCACAAATGTCATTTTTCAAACATGGGCTGCTGTGTTGACCCAAATGCAGAGTAAGGAGAGAGGGGGCACACCTGTCGCATATACGCTCACCTCCGTCCAGCGGCCGTATGTGTGTCCTGACTGCATTTCGATGACAGCCCAATGTCGACATTATATTAATTGGTAAAAAAATAAATGAATAAAAAGGCTTGTAAATCCTACGATAATGACAATTCAGTGGAATTTTAATTAGTTTTTGTCACATAGGGTCAATTGGATTGTGCTTCTTCTGGTGTGCCTGCCTTGGCCACAGGGGGTCACTCTAAGACAGCTGGATATGCTGCCCTAGTCCCTCTCCCAGCTCATTAGTACGGCACAATTAGTAGCTGTGCTACACAAAAGGATAAAGGATTTATATGAAGGTGGCTACTGTTGTGATAAGTACACTTGTTGCTGCACCGTGAGCTTTCTTTTCTGCCTGTTGCTTACTGAATTAAAGCACCGCAAGATGCTAATTTGCGTACGCGTTAAACTAGTGAAGTGAATGCTCAATAAAGGTTCAATTCATAAAGTGTAATCCTTTTTTGCTTCATTTTTTATATTTAGTTTGACAGTGAACTTTAAGTGACATTAAACAGCTTGAAGCATCTTTTTGAAGAATTGTCCAATTGTTCAGCCAAATGATGGCACAACTATATAGCGATATATATATATATATATATATATATATGTATGTATGTATGTATATATATATATATGTGTGTGTGTGTATATATATATATGTGTATATATATATATCTCAGATGTTCTTAACCTTGTTGGAGGTACTGAACCCAACTAGTTCATATGGACATTCACCGAGCCCTTCATAAGTGAAAAAAAAAAAAAACTTGCTTTTTTTACAAATTCGAGGCACAAAAAAAACACATTTATTAAGAACAGAAAATAAAGTAATTTAAATTTTAAGACATAAGTATATATTTTTTAAATTGTGCACAAAATGAACCAGCCAGTGATGGGCGGGCGTGTCATAACTAATTGACATGTTAGGTTGGGTGTTCTTTATCTTCCATGGCAGATGCTCTGTCGAACTCCTGAGACCGATTCACCGAACCCCTTGGGTTCTATTGAACTCAGGCTAAGAACCACTGCTCTTGATGATCGTTTTTTTCGTCAAAAAACACCTTTCTTTTCATGGTCGTTTTTTTCGGTTAAAAGGCCTTACTATACATGGTTGTTGTTTTTTTGGGCTAAAATGCCTTACTAGACATGGTCGTTTTTTTTGGGCTAAAAACGCCTTACTATCTCTACATGGTTGTTTTTTGAGGCTAAAAACGCCTTACTACGCATGATCGTTTTTTTGGTGGCTAAAAAGGCCTGACACATGGTCGTTTTTTTTTGGCCCAAAAATGCCTTACTAAACATGGTCGATTTTACGGTTAAAAATGCCTTACTTATACATGTTTTTTTTTTTTTTTTTTGTTAAAAACGCCTTACAGTACATGGTTGTTTTTTGTTTTGTTTTTTTTTTGCTAAAAATGCCTGTATATGCCATGTATAGTAAGGCGTATTTAGCCGAAAAAAAACGACCATTTATAGTAAGAAATTTTGAACCGAAAAAAATGACCATGAACTGTATATATATAGTAAGGCGTTTTTAACCAAAAAAATGACCATGTATAGTCAGGCGTTTTTAGCTAAAAAAAAACAAAACGACCATGTAAAGGAATGTGTTTTCAGCCCAAAAAACGATCATGTATAGTGAGGCGTTTTTAGCTAAAAACAATGACAATGTATAGGAAGGTGTTTTTAGCTGAACAAAAAGCAACCATGTACAGTCAGGCGTTTTTTTCCGAAAACACGGCCATGTACACAAAGGTGTTTTTAGCCGAAAAAAACGACCACTTATAGAAAGCCGTTTTTCACAAAACAATAACATGTATAGTAAGGCGTTTTTCACCGAAAAAACGACCATGTGTAGTAAGGCGTTTTTCACTCAAAAAACAACCATTTATAGTAAGGGATTTTTCACCCAAAAAACGACCATGTGTAGGAAGGCGTTTTTCACCCCAAAAAAACGACCATTTATAGTAAGGCACTTTTCACCGAAAAAAACGACCATGTATAGAAAGGCGTTTTTGGCCGAAAAAAAAAAGACCACGCATAGCAAGGCGTTCTTAGCCGAAAAAATGGATGGATATCCATGGATATTGTAAGGCGTTTTTAACCGTAAAATCGACCATCTATAGGAAGGCGTTTTTAACCGAAAAAAGGCCATGTGTAGAAAGCCGTTTTTTTGGGGGGAAAAAAAAAGATCATCTATAGTATGCTTTTTTAGCCCCAAAAAACGACCATGTACAGTTTGCCCTTTTTAGCCGCCAAAAAACGACAATGTATAGTCAGGCGTTTTTAGCCCCAAGAAAACAACCATGTATAGGTAGTAAGCTGTTTTAGCCCAAAAAAACGACCATGAAGAGTATCGGCGTTTTAGCCGAAAAAAACGGACAATGTACAGTTTGCCCTTTTTAGCCGGCAAAAAACGACAATGTATAGTAAGGCGTTTTTAGCCCCAAAAAGAGGGAAATGAGAAAAAGCCTTACAATACATGTAAACTCTGTAGATGAAGGCCTAGACCTGGATTCGAACCCTGCATATTCCCACTGTTAAGCCGACGCCCTAACCAGCGGACCACGGTGGTACTGCTATAACACGTTCGTAAGTAACAACCCAAAAAGGCCTTTACTTAACTGGTCGTTCAAAAAAAACTTGACATGCAAACTCTGTGAATGATGGCCAAGACCTGGCTTCGAACCCTGCATCTTCCCACTATTAAGCTGATGCCCTAACCAGTGGACCACAGTGACACTGCTCTACGGGACTCATAATTAACAACCCAAAGAGGCCTTTTACGTACCTGTTTCAAAAAAATCTTGATATGCAAACTCTGCAGACAATGGCCGAGACCGGGATTGGGCTAAAAATGCCTGACTAGACATGGTCGTTTCTTTTAGCAAAAAAGTCTTACTATACATGGTCGTTTTTTTGGGCTTAACACGCCTTACTATACTATGTCATTTTATTCGGGCTAAAAACGCCTTACTATACATGGTCGTTTTTTTTCGGCCTAAAAATGCCTTACTATATATACTATGTCGTTTTTTTCGGGCTAAAAACGCCTTACTATACTATGTGGTTTTTTTTCGGGCTAAAAACGCCTTACTGTACTATGTTGTTTTTTTCAGGCTAAAAACGCCTTACTATACTATGTCATTTTTTTTCGGTTAAAAACCGCTTGCTATACATGGTCGTTTTTTTCGGTTAAAAACGGCTTACTATACATGGTCGTTTTTTTTCGGTTAAAAACGGCTTGCTTTACTATGTCGTTTTTTTCGGGCTAAAAACGCCTTACTGTACTATGTCATTTTTTTCGGGCTAAAACGCCTTACTATACATGGTCATTTTTTTCGGCCTAAAAACGCCTTACTAAAAATGGTCGTTTTTTTGGGCTAAAAACGCCTAACTATATACTATGTCGTTTTATTTGGGCTAAAAACGCCTTACTATACTATGTCGTTTTTTTCGGCCTAAAAACACCTTACTATACTATGACGTTTTTTTTAGCTAAAAACGCCTTACTATACATGGTCGTTTTTTTTAGCTAAAAAGACCCTACTATACATGGTCGTTTTTTTCGTCTAAAAACAGCTTACTATACATGGTGGGGGTTTTTTTCGGTTAAAAACGCCTTACTATACATGGTCGTTTTTTTTTGGCCTAAAACGCCTTACTATACATGGTCGTTTGTTTGGGTTAAAAACGCCTTACTATACTATGTCGTTTTTTTTGGGGTAAAAACGCCTTACTATACTATGTCGTTTTTTTCGGGCTAAAAACGCCTTACTATACTATGTCGTTTTTTTTCGGTTAAAAACGGCTTGCTATACATGATCGTTTTTTTCGGTTAAAAACGCCTTACGAAACATGGTCGTTTTTTGGGCTAAAAACGCCTTACTATACATGGTGGTTTTTTTCGGGCTAAAAACGCCTTACTATACATGGTCGGGTTTTTTTCGGCTAAAAACGCCTTACTATACATGGTCGGGTTTTTTTCGGCTAAAAACGCCTTACCATACATGGTGTTTTTTTTTTTTTTTAGCTAAAAACGCCTTATATACTATGTCTTTTTTTTTGGCCTAAAAACGCCTTACTATACTGTCGTTTTTTTCGGCCTAGAAATGCCTTACTATACATGGTCATTTTTGGGCTAAAAACGCCTTACTATAGATGGCCTTTTTTTTTAGCTAAAAACGCCTTACTATACATGGTGGGTTTTTTTTTGCTAAAAACGCCTTACTTACATGGTCGTTTTTTTCAGCAAAAAACGCCTTACTATACATGGTCGTTTTTTTTCGGCCTAAAAACGCCTTACTATACTATGTCGTTTTTTTCGGTTAAAAACGCTTTACTATACATGATTGTTTTTTTTTCAAAAACGCCTTACTATACATGGATGTTTTTTTCGGTTGAAAAAGCCTTACTATACATGGTCGCTTTTTTTTGGGTTAAAAACGCCTTACTATACATGGTCGTTTTTTTCGGTTAAAAACGGCTTACTTTACATGGTCGTTTTTGTTTTGGTTAAAAACGGTTTACTATACATAGTCGTTTTTTTAGGTTAAAAACGGCTTACTATACAGTACATGGTCATTTTCTTCGGCTAAAAACGCCTTTTTATAGTTGGTCGTTTTTTTCAGTTAAAAACGGCTTGCTACACATGGTCATTTTTTTCCGGCTAAAATCGCCTTACTATAGTTGGTCGTTTTTTTTCGGTTAAAAACGCCTTACTATACATGGTCGTTTTTTTTCGGTTAAAAACGGCTTACTATACATGGTCGTTTTTTTTCAGCTCAAAATGCCTTACTATAGTTGGTCTTTTTTTTTCGGCTAAAAAAACCTTACTATACATGGTCGTTTTTTTCGACTAAAAAGCCTTCCTATACATGGTCGTTTTTTTCGGTTAAAAACGGCTTGCTTTACATGGTCGTTTTTTTGGGTTAAAAACGGCTTACTATACATGGTCGTTTTTTTCGGGCTCAAAACGGCTTACTATAGTTGGTCGTTTTTTTTTGGCTAAAAAAGCCTTACTATACATGGGCATTTTTTTCGGCTAAAAACGCCTTACTATAGATTAGCCTTCCTTAACTGGCGGACCTATACATGGTTGTTTTTTAGGGCTAAAATCACCTTCCTATACATGGTCGGTTTTTGGGGCTAAAAACGCATACTATCGATGATCGCGGGGGTTACGGCAAAATACACATTTCTGTACATCGACTTTTTTTCGGTTTAAAACGCCTTATTAAACATGGTCATTTTTTCGGTTAAAACGGCTTACGATACATTGCAATTTTTTTCAGCTAAAAACGCCTTACTATACATGGTCGTTTTTTCAGCAAAAAACGACCATGACGTGATCATAGATAAAGAGCAGAGGAAAGCCGTTGTAGTGGATGTAGCGGTCCCAAGTGATGGAAACATCAGAAAGAAGGAACACGAGAAACTCGAGAAATACCAAGGGCTGAGAGAGGAGCTGGAGAGGACGACTGTCACGACGAGGTGACAGTCGTGCCTGTGGTGGTCGGAGCACTCGGGGCAGTGACCCCCAAACTAGATGAGTGGTTGCAACAGATCCCGGGAACGACATCGGACATCTCAGTCCAGAAATGTGCAGTGCTGGGAACAGCAAGGATACTGCGCAGAACCCTCAAGCTTCCTGGCCTCTGGTAGAGGACCCGAGCTGAATGAGGGACGGACACCACCCGAGGGGGGGTGAGACGAGGATTTTTTTTAAATTATATATCAGAGGCGATTGCTCTAAGACTGCAAGGGAAGATCAGATTCCTATAAAATGTCAAAAAATAAGTGATCAAATATATGTGTGTCGATACAATTATGTGTTCATGTCATTGACTAAACTTTTGTTCTGAATCAGCTTCTTCTTACTAGTTACGACGCGACTCTCTTCTCATTCACTCCCGCAGCTTCACTGTGCTTTAAACTGTGCGGACGCTGGGCTTCGAGAGAGTTCAGAGCCCGTTGTCCCAATGCATTGAAACGAGACGAGTCATTGGATAAATGCTGGTTTTGTCCCGCCCACCGGATGCTCACCGTCTCTGGGAGTCTATGGACAGTGGGCGTTTATGGGCTGGCCCGGACGCTCAGCTTTTCTGCATCATGAGCAGCATCCGCCACTGATTATAAATATATATATATATGTGTACACACCCACACCCACACACACAGAGTATATGTTTATCAACACAGCTTTACATGTACACACCACCTCAGTATTTTTTATTATTAACATATTCTCTCAATACAATTTGAAAGGCATAGTACTGAAACCTTATACAGAGCCCAGAAATACAATAAAGGTGAAAACAGCAGGATTTTGCATTATGTACAGTGACAAAGTACAGTGGTACTGTGAAACATGTTACATCATATATGGTTGGCAGCTGGTGTTTGTGGCTTCATTTAACATTATAGCCGACAAGAATTCCTATTGCTCTTTTTATGGACTATGAATAAAAAAAAAAATCAGAGTTCTGGTATCTGCTTTACAGTTCTGTTTATATTCGTAGAAAATCATGAAGGCAATGCTTGATGTTTTCACACTTGGTTGATACCCTCAAGTAATACAAACTGTTCCTTTTGGGTATATTTGGCGTTAATTGGTTATCTTAAAAACTGCAGCTGATCCATTTCAGCAAGACAGATTGTGGAATCCGATTCGTAAGGCTTTTTCCCTGACCATGGTGAACTTGCTTACAAATACGTTGGCAAAAGCGGGATCAACCAAGTAGCGGTATGACTTGGAGAGAGAGGCTGGCGGCTCAGCGAGCGTCACTGGAGGCTGCAGTTGCAGTGATGAAGCAGAGGGAGGGAAATAATGGGAGGTGCGCTTCACGTACTCCACCAGGCGCTGATACTGTTGCTCCGATAGACGCTCCCGCACACTTTCGCCCTGGGGGAGGAAAACACATCATGATTGTAAAACATGATCTTCGGCCTTTTAAGTACCTCTACATACAGTACTCCAAGACAATATAAGTGAATGCGGCTTCCGCTACTCAGCAGCAAAATTAAACTCAAGTTTCGCATTTCTTGAGACACGCCAGCCGAGAGACGTTGGCTGTGTTCGGAATCACTCCCTATCCACTTTCTTGTGCCCTATAGTCAGTTTCCTGTGATGTCACAGACCTGCAGATTGGAAAGGTTTTTTTTGTTTTGGTGCATTATTTGATGTTTAAATAGAGTCCTCCTGATCGAAACCGTCAAAATGTTGGATAAATATCGATCCCATGGTCGAAGACTACCTGTAGCCAATTTGCCATTTTGGCACGCTAATTCAAAAACTACATTAAACACACAACCCGGTTGTCTTATTTATTTTTGAAACAAAGAAGGGAAACTATGCAAAAATAAAAAAATAAAAAATTCTGGATTTTCGGAAAAAACTTTTGTATTACACTACTGGTATATAAAACTCATTGTACCGTATTACCCAATATAGTCATTATGAAGTAGGACATGAATTTATGATTTCAAACACAGGGAGTCGCTCCTTTGTGTCCCGGGTCCTCCTCCCCACATGAGGTATCCAGAGCACCTCACCATGGAGGCGGCATCCTAACCAGATGCCTGAGCCACCTCGTCCTTGTAGTCTTGATACTCTGAGCCCCTCCTTGATGAGAGAGATATCACACATCCTGTCGAGGTGACTCATTTCGGCCGCTTGTATCTGCCTCTCTGTCACTCCCTCGGGCTCATTAGCATCAGTGAGGGTCCTTCTACACCACGACAAACTGCCGCAGCTGCAGTCATGCGGCCCCTTGCATCGATCTGCCTGCCAACTTCTTCAAATGAATGCAGTGAGGGCAAAGACGCTTTGTCCGTCTCACCTCTGTGTCCCTGGCTACTGTCTGCTGCTGCAATGTGAGCGTGAGCTGGCCGTGCTGTCCCGCCTCCTGCTGACACTCGACCTGCAGAGGACAGACACAGCTGCAACGTTTAGCGTGCACAGCAACACACACGGAAACTGTTCTTTCAGTGAGGCATTCCTTCACCTCCGTGATGGGGAAGGCCTGCTGCTGCGTATCCTCACTGAGGCTGACCACAAAGAGGACCTCCGAGGTAAGCAGCAGGCATCCAGCATGCTCCTGGCCCGACCCGCTGACGATGGTCACTTCTAAGGCCATGTGCAGCTCTGGTCGACCTAAAGACTGCAGCATTTTCCTGTGGCAAGAGAGGAGACAAAGCTAGTTCGAGTCTGTCATGTAACACTTGTTCAAGATGGAACAAAGCCAATCAAAAACATGTTTGCAATGATCAAATTTCATAAGCATCATATAGACCACACAAAGTGCCCCAAGTACATGTAGCATACCCAAAACAAGTGACAACATGTGTCCGGACGCATCCTGTAATTTACATGCCCACAGAACGTGTGGCTCCTATTTCACACGCTTGAGCGCGTGAAATAGTACGTGTGAAGGAAGGCGAGTGTTTAGCGGTGTTTCTCGGACGCTGTGTTTACTTTGGAAGGCAGGTGCTCCAATTGCGCAGCAGATGTGAGAAGCAGCAGAAGGGACGGTTTGTTTCTGTTCTGTGTAACTGGACTCAAACTATCTGACCCTTCCAGTGTCTGGGCTACCTGCAGTAGTAAAAATAATTGATGGACACCTGATGGAAACCAGTTTCTGTGCAAAAGCAAAAACAATCACCACGAGGGAGAATTCTCTCAGCATTCATGTATTTTTATCCCCACCACCCCACCCCTTTTACTAATTTTACAGAGCACTAACCGCTCTGGTGTCCACATCTAAGGCAGAATGTTCCAAAATAATATTGAATTTAGAATTTGCCATTTTCCATCCCCGGCTGCTATTAAAAGTACATGTTTCATAACTATGGAAAGCAAACGACATTGGGGGAAGGCTCATGACAAAATGCAATCCACTCTTCCCTCTGGAGACATGGGCCTCTGACAAACGTTGATCTTGTAAGCATTCCACTGGGAGGAAATTCTGCAACAAAGGCCCAAATGTGATGCAGCGCTGCATCACTGATCAGATTTCAATGATGCAGAAGCTGAAGGTGACCACGCCTGCTCTGTACAACTCGCAACCTCACTGATCAAGCGCCAAAGCATCTGGCGCAAGGAGTGACCGGTCCCTCCTCCACGTGAAGGCATCTCTCTGGATCCACTCACAGCTCACAACTTTGAGCCGGAGGCTTTGGCAGAGTGCTTACAAAAACCTTTTAACATGGCTTGATGAGAACACGGGAGGGCAGGCTGGCTACCATGTGTGGAATCAAGGTCAAACAGACTTTTCGGGGAGTGGGGTGGTGTTAATGAACCCTTCAAGACAGCGAAAATGATGAGAGGTAAGTGGGAGAAAAGGAACACCAGATTCTGGAAAGGACCCAACAAAAGCAAAGGCCCACATGTCCCACTCGAAACGCACAGCTTCAAGACGGTAGAGGAGGTTGTCTGCAGGAACAAGGGATGTTATTTCATTGTGCGGGGAATCATACCAAACATATTTAAGATGGCTGTTGGGGGCTTCGGCGGACTTCTCCTCTGCTGGCAGGTAAAGTTGCTTCGGAAGCTGCCACAGTCCTGCTCCGTGGAGGATCCCTGTTAGGAGACGCCAATCAAGCATGTTACATATCATTGAGGTGAATTAGACATGGAACACAACTGCGAAAACACGGAGGTAAATCTACATACGCGTTGAACAAACCGAGTTGGAACTGCTGCCGTGCATGGCACAACGGACCGCAGGAAATCCTGCGAGACTTAAAGCCGAGTGAGCAACAAAAGAAGGCGTCACCAAACTTTTTCAAACCGGGAGTTACTGATTTACGCAAAAGCCTTGATATACTCTTTGAATTTTAATTTGCAACGCTTTATTCCTTGAAATGGCTCTCACTGCTCACGTTTTCAAAATTTCACTTCTACACCGATCCGAGGAAATCACAATGTCCCATTACTGGTGAGCTCCTTTTAAAACTAGCCTGCGGTGGTCCGCGGGGGCTACCTAGTGGCTGCAGGCCCCGCGTCGGCGATCCCCGATCTCAAGGATTCACTCCACAAGTGTATTGTGCTTTTTCTTGAATTTTTTTTCCCCCTTGCTGCCATAAAAGAAGGTGATCAAATGGAAACTACTGGACAATGTAAAGAAGCAGTAGACGCCCATATCCTGATGGTAGTACATGCAAATGTCAACCCCAAAATTACAACCAGCCATCCTGAGCACGGTCATCACTGTTGAGAGTATGAAATGTATGTGTTTTTGTTATTACCAGTGGCCGATTTATTTTACATGTGGATGACAGGTTAGAATGTTGAAATGTTATTTAAAACTGCCTGTACACTTAATAAAGATTTTATGACGCCGACACTTTGACTCTGGAACCGATGACTCTTTCCATTATTTTCTATCGGACAAAATTTTTCCATCGTTTCCAGGGCAATATTACATCCTCTATCACAGTTTGGTCTCGACACGGGGAAAGGAAACAAGACATGTTTGGCATGTGCGCGTCCAAAATGAGTTCATGTGCGTGTGGTCGGTTTCCCTTCATCCCGCTCTCTCCGTCAGCGGAGTGGCAGCAGCGAGCCAGTGAAGTCATCAAGTGAAATCGAGCCATAATGAACACAGAGCGCGCCATTAATGATGTCACTCCAGTGGTACTCTGCAGAGCTGAGACGGTGCACTTTTATAGAACACAATAAAGTGACAGAACGATGACACACATCAATGTAGATGATCCCCAGCTAATGCCAACACAATACAATCATGTTTGCGTTCGGCTCGGAGGGTCAGTGAAAGAGTGCCAGGCGGACTCAGGGAGTCATCGCTCCAATGAGGAGCGGTTCCCCACAACAGAACTCGGAGGCAATAACCTGTTAGTTGACGAAATACACCACGCGCTGACTTACTCCTCAACTCTGTCCCCTAGTAGGTTAACTCCGCTGGCTCAAACAGCCAGAAAGTGTCAGGGACATGACAGGGATAGCAACAGTGCCACAATGTGTCCTACTAGGCTGCATGAAGAAACTTGATACACATCAAGTGTATGTCTTCCTTCACTGATATTTGGCAAATTGGCATATGGAAATTAAAGACTTTTTTCTGACAAAATGTAATTCAACAAAATGAAACTTCGTGCTAGTAAATGCACTCGGATTTTTACATCTCTAGAGAAGTACCTTGAGCCTCAACAAGCAAGCTGATTTAGGGGAAGGGGTACCGTATTTTCCGCACTGTAAGGCGCACCTAAAAGCATTCAATTTTCTCAAAAGCCGACAGTGCACCTTAATAATCCGATGCGCTTTATAGAGGGGTCAGTATTGTGATTTCTTGGATGCACTATTCTAAATGATCTGTAAAGCGCTTTGTTACAGTGGTTGTGAAAGCGCTAAATAAATAAAGCTGTATTTTATTGCATAGTATTCATTTAGCATAGCTCCATCTAGTGGATGCGTAACGAAAGCCCACCCACTATTGTTGCTTCTAATCTATGCGCTTTATAATGTTGTGCTCTGTATGTATGAAAACAGTTTTAAAATAGGCCATGGTGCGCCTTATGCTCCAAAGCGCCAGATAGTGCGGAAAATAGGCACGCAAGGCACAGTTAAGACAACCATTTCATCTGGGCTACCAATGAGAACGTGTGAAACATCTTTCATCCTAAGTGACTCCATCTGCAAAAGTGAAATAATGACGTCATTCGCAATTGTTCTAAAAAATTCCAGTCTTTCAGCCAGGTGAAAACGTTACACAGAATCTCGTCACGATCTGTGTTTTTGTTGCCCGGATTGAATTTGGGTTTGTCTCATGGACCGGGAGTGTCTTGTTTCCTTGTGGTTCATGCCTTGTTCTGCTTGTTAGGTTCTTTTATTTCCAGCGTCAACTTGCTATGTCTTCCAATCAGCTCCCACAGCTACTCGTAGCTTATCCAAAAGTTTCTCGTTTCGGCTGTTTACTTGTATTGCATTGTGTTGTCACGTCACGTCGAGTTAAGTCTTATCCACTTGGTTCGTTTGTTACTTTGAACCGGTGTTTTGATTCCTACATGTGCCTTGTTTACAATTTGGAAGTACGGTAAATTATTTTTGGAGAGCACTACTGACTTGCTTCCATCGCTTCCCTTCATTTGGGTCCCAACTATGGCAAACCAGAATAAAACCACCGTGTTTTATTCTCAGATTCTGGTTGACCTCAATTTTGATTCGGAACAGCATTTTCTCATGGGAAATAACGGGGCCGAGCTGTCTCCGCCATAAAAACATTTAAGATAAATGTTTGCAATTAAAATAGTTAACGCTTACATGTATTTTAACCGCTGTGAACAAAAGCAGAAAAACAAAAAAAAAGGTTTTTGATGCAGTATGAAGGAGATTCGTGTCAGGCGCAACTCATGTGTAAGAGGTGTTAAGAAAGTGTTGAGTGTTAAACAAACCAGTCAGTCTTATATTGAATTGAATGCTAGTCTCCTTGCTTCACATAACGGAGAACATGGGGCAGTCTAACATTTTTTTTTTTTTTTTTTAAACAAATGTTCCAAAACAGCCAGAAAAATTCTGTTGGTATGCAATTACAGGTAATCGTTTGATACATGTTGTACTGAGCTCTTACACTGAGCTTTCATGTGAGAACATCCACAACGGTGAAGTTTTGTATGACTGTGAAACACCATGACAAAACACAACAAAACAAAACAAAACAAAACAAAACCAAAAAACGACCTAATTTGTCGAAAACAAACATCGGTGAGATCAACTATGAACGCACCATATCCAGTCTGGGACACCAGTTCAGCTGCTCCTCCAATGGGCTTGGTGAAAACCCCCACAATTCCTTTGCCCACGCCAGAGATGACGCCTTTGGCTCTGCTACCAGCTGTGCTCTGCATCTCCCAATCCCTTTGGAAATTCTGCATGGGCTGGTCCACGATGCCCGCTATTGCTCCTGGAACAACGACAAAGAGGAGTGAGTTTTAAAATTCATCCATTTTCCTTTCGGCTTGTCCCAAATAGAGCGAGCTGGAGCCTATCCAGTTGACTTTGGACAAGGGGCAGGACATAGTCTTGACGCATACAGAAATACCGTATGTGACAAAATTAAAGAAGTGAACGCTTACAAGCATCTGAACACAGACCACTACCCTTACGAATACATTACAGTAAACTAAGTTGGGGGAACAAAAGTTGGGGATGTCGGCCAATTGTGGTTGACAAAAATGTCTTGAAATTTGTTGCTGATGACTCAGTCTTTCAGCATCAAAGCTACAACAGGATGATGCCCACGGTTTGGGGTTGCCCGACACACACAAAAAAAGCCTTTTGCAATTGCCGCAAAGTGAAGTTGGCCAAGTTTGGAGAAGGGAACACGGGAACATGTAAACGCGACGATGCTTTGGTGATTTTTCTGAAGTCAACTAGCACCTTACAAGCTTGAGTACATCCCATCACTATTTTACGAAACGCGCTCTTTAAGGAGGTACAAGTATGTGTGTCTCGGCTGCTGAAAGGCTCCTAAAAATGGTCACTTAACAAGTGATCATCATGATTGCTTACTGTGAGTGGATGTCCGAACTGGTGCTTTTCGTCTTTCATTGTGCTTCCCTTTTTCATCTTATGGCTGGAAATCACTCACAACTTTAACATTTCTCGAAAGGTACACACAGATTTAACACTGAGTCACCGTTTCCCAAATTTGAAGTTGACAACCCCCCCTTGCAAAACGGTGAGGTGAATAAGATATTCTGCAAATACAAATATTGTGATAAATGATATATTTTTCTCTGCTTCCGCCAAATTTGAAGTCAATTGGTTAACTTATCAACTTTTTTGGGGCTAACAGTTTTGCTAGTTCTCTTGTGATGTTACTCTGACACGCCTCCATGGCTCATATTTTCCATTGCTTCAAACGCTAATTGCATTACTTTGATCAAATGTCTCTTAATTGTGATGTGTTTGTTACGATTTATATTTAGCGTTTTAGTGGTAGTGTTTGTTCACTCAACTTTTTTCCCTCTGCATATGGCACCTATTATAAAAACTAGGTGCAGGTATAAAGGAATTTTATTTTTAAGCTTATTTGCTGTATTTTGCGCCAGTCACATTATTTTCAATAATACATTATAGTACTTGAGCAAAAGTAGCCTTTCAAAATATTTTCTATTGAAAATTGAAACCTCGAAAAGGAAGTTTTCAAATTCTGATGAATTTTGCTGAGATTGAAGTCGTATTTCATGTAGTGACTGGAATTACTCAACTACAGTAATTAGAAATCATTGTGAGTTGTCAATTTCCTTGTATAGCAAGCTTTCCAATGCAGAGGGCAAATGCAAGCTCTTACCCCAATGTAAGGCTTTGGCTTTTGTGGCCGTGGGAGATCTGAACCACTGTAGCAATTCTCCCAAAGCAGGACATACACATTGTAGAGCAGGGGTGCCCAAACTTTTTGGACCGAAGATCTACTTTTCGATCAACTAACCTCCCGGGATCTACCCTTACCAGCACGCACACGCACACGCACACACGCACACACACACACACAGGCACGCCATGATGAGAAACAGCCTGAAACTGAGGCATGTGATGCACTTTTGCAGCCTGTTAACTATCGTAGCTCACACGTACCGTTTTAAAGTGCTTCCCTGGGCCCTCCTATTCTTTGCCCGTGCCCTCAGTGAATTGTACACGAAGCAAACTCTGAATGAGAATAATGACGATAAAAGATAGAGCGCAACAGCTCTGATCACAAGCTGCAATTGCAGACTGCTGAGCGTTAACAACTTCCGGTGACGTAATCACGTGCCACCGTAAATTCAAGATCTACCTGCTTTATTTTATTTTTAAAATATTTTTTGGTGAAAATGAGACTTTGTGAAAATGAGACTCATAGGATGATTGGGGTGCAGCATACATGAACACAAAACATGTACAAAGACACACAAATGGTTGTTTGTTTTTTTTTGTCCTCGACACTCCTCGGATCTACTTGGGACCTATCTTAGATCTACCGGTAGATCAGGATCGACGTAATGGGCACCCCTGTTGTAGAGTCTACAATGTGTATGTCTACAATGTAGACAGTATTTTGGCCACAAAAATAAAAATACAAACTTTCAAGTTTTCCTATTCATAATGGAGGTTAATAGGTTAAATATAAAAAAAAATCTGCCAACAGGCAAATTTGCAAATGCAGAGCCATGAATATGTGGGGCTTCACTGTCGTTCAGACCCAGTGTGTCGTTGACCCCCTTTGACATATGTACGATCTACAACCTCGCCTACCTAATAAACTAATGCCAAGTCGTGAAAGGCCCTGCCTGAGTCCATCACCCAGACTCTCCGGGAGCTGCCGTCTCCACTCCTCCTGCCTGGTGTAGTGCTCTTCATCCAGAGACAGCCGATCCATGTTTCTGGCCAAGCTGGTTGCCAAGTTGGTGATGGATGTCAGGGTGCCTGCATGGGCACAGATGGACACATTTTAAGAAAGAGTTTTCAATGACAATAAAACCTTCCTGAACATTCGTGTTACCTTTTGAGATGTGCTTGACGAAAGAAGTGGTTCCCCTGGAGACGCCACTGACAAAGGCGCCGGGTCCGCGAGTCAGACCCTCGTACGGCAAGCGGAAGAAATCGGACACGCCATTACCGATGCTGCGCACCAGGCTGGCAGGACTGCCCAGGATTTCCAAAGACCCCACAACCCAGCCTAACACAAAAGAACAAACACTGGCATGGGCATACTGTGAGGTCACACGTATGTTACGAATTAGGATTGGATTTTAATTGCACTGATACGAGATGGATGAAACACTCAAGAAAACCTGATATATTATGTCACTGAAACCGGCGACCACACAGTGTGGGCAGATGCCGTGAGACATGACTCGCAATCAATAAATTAACCAATCAGTCGGGCTACAAAGCTCAGGCTGGATTTGTTGCTCAGTTCTAATTTCTTGAGTGTAGCCACAATGTAATAGAGAATAAACACCTTTGCTGTAGTTTACATTTACTGGGGGTGTTTTTTTTCTTCATGTGTTGTATTTGTATTGTACACATTGAATGGGTTTATTTGGTTTGATCGTTTTAGGCCATCCTGGGCGGGGCAGAAATTTGATACAAACCTGAATTTAACAATAGATTTTATTTACGAACCTGTCAAAACACTCAAGGAAACTTAACGGAAAGGGTTACATTTTAAAAGCGTTAATTATAATAAATCAGATGAAAAGTTGGGCTTTAAGATGTGATTTTAAAAGAGTCATTTAGCAACGATCCACAAATATGAGGTTCTTGTGGAACAGACAAAAATCTTAAGCTTCTTCATGAAATGTTTTGTAAAAGATATGCTCATTAAATTTCAACATTTTCCAAATATTCTTGTGCTTCTTTAGACCAAAACAAAGGAAAGACATATTATTTCGGTTATTCGTAGCAGAGTATGGTATAATTTTAATGATCCGGCCCACTTGACTTCTACCGAGGCCGCATGTGGCCCATAATGTAAAATGAGTTTGACATCCCTGATTTCGAGTGTTCAATCAGCCTGCCATGCTTGTTTTTGGAATGTGGGAGGAAACCGGAGTACCCATAGAAAACCCACGCAGAACATGCAAACGCCACACAGGTAGGCTGGACAATGGTTTTTATGAGCGACAAAATAAACCAGCAGCACCTGATCACGAGCAAGCCTCCTGAGGTTCTTGCTAAAAGCACTTGAGAGTGTCAGTCTCTCTCTACAAATACGTTTGACATCGTGATTTTATATTCATCAGTTACCCACTCGCACATGCGTGAAAGTATCTGAGCTGTATTGACTGCCTCAAACTACCTTCCCTCACATGTTCATTCTCTTCTGAATTCATAGCTCAGTGACCATCACACACGACCTATCGTGTTGTTCAACACACTTTGACATTTGTTGCTCACTTTCATGTTCAGTCAGAGACCTCGATGCCCACTTGGATTTACATTTTCTCCCACAGTGGTTTTAGTGAACGGCCAAGCCCAGCCAGGAGCTAGTATTTACAGTGCTCTTACACATGTATACAATTGCCAGAAAACGTCTGCACACTCCTCTTCAAATGGAACAAGATCAGGGTAAATCATTTGAAATTTGTTCTTCGTGCAACTCAAAAAAACAAAACAAAACCAAGAAGCAAACTATATTGGCTCATCTGACTTGATTCACGTTTGATCTGAAGTGGCATCCCATCCGTATAATGTCGGTCCACCCTTTGCAGCTATAACAGCTTCAACTCTTCTGAGAAGGCTGCTCACAAGGCTTAGGAGGGTGTTGATGGGGATTTTTGACCATTCTTCCAGAAGCACACTTGGGAGGTCACGCGATGATGCTGGATGAGAACTGTGTTGTAACGGGTTGAAATCAGGACTCTGTACAGGCCAGTCAAGTTCACCATTTCCCAAACGTTGATATGACGTCTCTTTTGGTATGCTGAAAAATTTGGGACCATTCCATGCTCCCAACTTTGTTGGAACAATTTGGAGCTGGCCCCTTCCTCTTCCAACATGTCCATAAAGACATGGATGACAGAATCTGGTGTGGATGAATGGCCACTTGGCAGCCTCCCTGACTAGTTTTAGGAGAAGAATACTTTTCAGCAATTTTTGGTAATGTCATTGTTGTGCTGCTTCTTCTCCACTTGATGAGGATTGTTTAGACTTAATATCTACTCACAATAAATACACCCAATCACACACAAACACCCACACAGACCGTACATCCGGATAAGCATGTGCATGATATCCATATGCCTACATTGTGCGTGTGTTCAAATGCAGTATTGTACATCCTGAAGCTAATCAGTCCCAGAGTGCAATGGTTGCCCAACCAAATGATGACTCAGGAAGTGGAGAACATGGCGAGGTGTTGAAATACAAGCAGAAATGAGGGCTGTGATGAAACACAGCGGAAAAGGAAGAACCCAGCCAGAACAATAATTTCTGATGTGGAAATGATGGGTTAAATCAGACCACATGTGGAGGCTTCGACTAGACAGGACAAGAGCACGGGCCAGAGGCTGTATACCGTAGGGCCTGATAGCCAGATTTCTCCGCGGTGACTGCTCAGATTAGCCATAATCCATCACGAGTAATCTGTCAAACATGAGGAGGCCTTTGCCAGGCATGAAGGGATTCAGACTGTGCTTCCTTTCTTTTCCTCCAGAGAAGACAAGTGAAACTCAAGGCCCATGCGCCACGTTCGGCCCAACCTCCAGTTATGTCTGGCTTGCAAGATCATTTGAGGTGTTTGTGATCAGAACTGATCTTGTAAATGGAATTCCATCCAGCTATTTTACACAGTGATTTGCTCATTAGGGTCATGATCTGGAGCCTAATACCAAGCAGCTGACGAATTTACACAATTTCATTTTCAATTAGACCAAAATGTATGCTCTTGGAATGTGGAAGGAACCCTGGAGAAATTCCATGCAAACACAAAGGAACACGGGCGCTAAGAACCCTGAACCTGAGAACTGTGAGGCGGGCATGCAAATCACTATTACGCAGCGCTGCCTGGTGCAAAAATCAGCCCAGCCAGTGAGAGAAAACGCCTTTGAAGTGCTACAAGATTTAAGTGTACGAGGTCTAATGTCCACACAAGCTAGCGTTTTCTAATGTAAGCCTCAGCAGAAACACTGTTGCCAATTAGATATGCGAGCTTGCCATCGCTTTACAATCACAGATGATGGAAAAGGGAAGACTTTATCACATGTTCCCTTTGCTGTAGACGAGAGCGCTGGCATCACTGACAATGCACAGCTGGCAATTTTTATCCGTGGAGTCGACTCTGGTTTGTGCATTACAGAGGCGCTTTTAGGTACTAATAAATCACCGCATGACACAACCACAGGAAAAGATATATTTGAAGAAATGCGGATATGTGTTCAAGACATGAAAGGGCCTTGGAACTAACATGAGCACCTCCAACACACGGGGGAAAGAGTCAGTTAAGGCGGGGGTCCCCAACGACCGATCCGCGGACCGGTACCGGGCCTCGGCTCCTTTGGGACCGGGCCGCACAGAGACAGACCTACGAGTTGTGAGCGAATTTACTCCATCCGACGTGACGGAAATGTGCGCGAGTCTGGCCAATCGGAGTCCCCCTTCTAACATTGGTTTGCAATGCATTATAATAATAAACAGAATAGAATAATAAATGAAAGACGAAGCAGTAAACAGAAAGTCATAGGAACAAATTGACCAAATGTACTTTGAAAAGCGCAGCTGATGGGCATCTGTGACTTCCAAAGGTGAAGCTATTTTGACAAAAGAAGTTCTTCCTTTTGCGGTATCTCCGGAGCGATGTGGAGGAGGAAGCTGTTGTGCAATGGTTTGCCATTAAAAAAAAAAAAGGCAATACAATAAACCTGTCGAATCATTTGAACAAGTCGCACCCAAGTGATAAAATGGAATGCATGAGAAAGCCAACAGATTGCACAGCCGTTGCACATAAACATCAGCAGTTTAGTCGCTAATAACTAGCCGGCAGCCACCGGATAAAAGCAGCAATCAATCGTATCATTTTTTTGATCAGTCACGTTTACATAAGTAGCATTGATGCTAACGCCGTATGTAGGATCATAGCTTAAAAATTATGATGTTTACAATAAGGCCTAATTATTATTTCTGATTGGTCCATTTCTTAGTTTTTCAATGTTATTTTTTTTATTCTCTACATTTTTTTGGGATAGTAGAACAACAGATTTAAATGGATGAAAAAAACCCCATCTATGTTAATAAAATGTTCAATTACTCTACTGGCAATTTAAAAGCAATGGGAAAAAAATGGTTGCCGGTCTGCAAACAACATGTACATGTCTCAACTGGTCCGTGCCACAAAAAAGGTTGGGGATCACTGGGTTCAGGTATTACTGGGAAGGATGCGAGTAAAGATGCTGAATTGCACAGCGTATCACTGTGTCGTTGGTTTGGTTGCTTCATCCTCGTTTGTTTAACGGCTTATTCATTGTTGGTTTAACTGCTTCTTCTTCGTGTTTGGAGGCGGCCGCGTGGTGCCGACTACATGCACAATGCTGTAGTTGGGGTGTGCTTTCAGATTTTTTTTTCCTAATGAACATTTTATCAAAGGCATTTTCTATATCACTCACATGTTGCAATACATATGGATATTGAATTATCGCCCAGCCCTTATGTATATCATTGTGCAGTCTACTCTGGCAATTACACACGTGATGGTTAGCTAGGGAAGTGTTCAAAGAACATAACGGTCAGCTATATTATTTTTAAAACTGGTTTTCCAGTTATGAAATGTACATTAAAATAGTGAAGTGATCAAATTAATTAGAGACAAAATATAAACCTTTTACGACTGACTGCAAATGGCATACATATGTACTGTATCCCTTCAAATAAGCAACAGTGTACTGTCCTGCTCTTGTCCTGTAGGTGGCAGTCATGACAACTGCTAAACGTATCACTGAAGCTCCTTTGTCTCACACATTTGTGCTTCTCAGCTGTGAACACAACAATAATGGCAGTACGACATACCGGCTCTGAAGAGGGTCCCAGCCGCATAATGCATCGCCAGAGCGTGGACCAGCTGTCTGGCTGTCGTGCAGAGCGGCCCTCTCTCAAACAGGGAGAAGGCGAGAGGAGTGTGGTCTGAGGCAATGTAGAGCTTGAGGGATGCATGGATGCTGACCAGCAGGTGGATTGGCTGAATAGTCAGCCTGTGCAGACGCACAGGCCGGACCAGCGCCTGTGTTGATTGAAGTACCTACAGGACATTTACACAGCACAACAGTGCTCCATTATTGGCCCAGATTGCCTTAGCTCATTCAGACTCTACTGTTATGATTTATGCACCTGTTGAGGGAGGATGGGGGCTGACTCTACTTGACACTTCTGTGGCTTCACTGAGGCAATTGCAGAGTCGGGGATGAAGGTGTGGAACAGGGTTTTAA